>NC_046348.1:1559222-1902222 GCF_000738735.6 Corvus cornix cornix
TCTATATACCCCTTTGTTCTGCTGAACACAGCTCGCCCTTGTCAGGGCATCACTGCTAACGGGAATATAATCTGTTCTCTGATTGCACACAGGCTTTCCTTGTACTCCATTAGAAAAATAAAGAAAGAAGTTATCTGTACATCTTGCAATGAAAGTCCCCCCTCAGCCTCAGTACATCCCAAACTCACAAAAAGCACTGAAAGCCTGAATTTTGCTAGTACTTGTTGAAGTGGATGAGAATGGCCAGTGCTTTGTACCACACAAAATCCGCCAGTGAGTAACCTCAGATGACCTAGGAAGACTAAAGAATAATCCTGTGTGTTTTTCATACACTCTGACTTTTATATCAGTTGAAATCCTGGGAATCATATACATATTTTTAGATACAATTGAGATCATAAGTTGAAAAGAAAAAAGAAAAAAAAACCCTCAAGGAATTCCAACTCTACATAATACGTGATAATAAGGCTGTTACAATGAAGGACTCTCTAATCGTGTATTTATTCACCTGCTCCCTATTAGGCAGAACTGTTAAACCAGCACTTTGTCCATCAGCACTTGAGTGCTCCAAGATGAGTGTGCCTCTTTCAGAACTGCTGGCACCAGTGAAAGCCAGATTCTGAGACCTCTCCGAATAGGACTTGCATTGTCAGGCACATCTGAGAGAGCGCTGCCAGAGGTGTCATAGTCCTGCCACCACCCCACCTGACAGGAGTCCTATGAAAAGGTTGCAAAACTAGGAGAAAAAGCAAAAGGGGAAAAAAAAAAAAAAAGAGGGGCAGGGGGTGGGGGAATGCAGAAAGGGACATTCCTCACCTGATACTTTCCTCTCCTCCTCACTTTATAAAGTTAAATGCTGTCTGAGATTTACTGCTGTGAAAAGGAAAGTTAACCACATAATCAATAAAAAAAAAAATCCAATTACAGTCTATGGTGGAGCAACACTGTGTATAATAAAAGTCTCACTTCCAAGGCCCTTACCCCACTCAGCAGCTCAGCTATGCAGGGGAGATTAAGTCACAGGGCCCTGAACATGAAACCAGCGGCGCCAGGCTGGGCTCGAGCTCCCAGCAAGGCAGGGAACGTTTTCCTGCTGCTGGGAAGGGAACAGGAAACACAGACACTGCAGTAAAGCCTGACTGGAACCTCCTAAATCAGCTCCCAGTGAGCACCACTGAGGGCTGACCAGCCTCCCCTGCAGCCTGCCCTCCCTGGAAAGACATTTCTCTCAGCGCAGGTGATTCTTTTCAAGGCACGTAGGGGTATTTCTCCCTTTCTTCCCATCAGTCACCATTCACCCAGGTGGAGCTTTTGCTACCTCTAAGAAGTATTCCCAGCAAACCCATTAGCTTGGTTTCAGACTCTCAGACACTCCATGCTGCAGTTGGGACTCCGTGATACGGTAGATTTGGGGGGTAAATTGCGCAGCTCTAAGCCAGAGGAGAAACCGTAACTACCTCATTTGCAGAGCACAGAAGGGCTTTGTAGATTTTAAACCTGGCTCGGCCCCCGTTTGTCACAGGACACCGAGGAAATCAGAGCTTATCTCAGTTCCTCTCCTTGTACCAGAAGGATGAGAGTTTCAGTGTGAAATAATTCAGTGAAATAATTTCATATCTATAAAAAAAGGCACACTGGTATCATGCCATGAAGAATGATTTTAAATGCTGATAGCATCAGGCCATAGTTTCGTATTTTTTACTTCAGGATGACCACTCTGCCACATCTTCTGGCAAAGTGTATTTTATTTGAATTGGGCAGGAACAAACTGACAAGAAATACTTTTATTCCTGTTTGGGGGGAAAGGTGATTCCTGGTTTTGTGGTGAAATCAGGATGACAATGCTGGGTCCAGCTGCAGTCTTCCAGGACAAACTTATCCCTTCTAATTTTGTGACTACATTAGAGTCAGAGGGTTTCTAGGACATCAGGACTTTGTGTCACGTGACCCTGGACTTTTTAAAATCGAGAGCTAAGTCCTAAATCAAGATTCACCTTCCATGGAACCACTGCTGTAGTTCTCCTTGACGTGGTAGGAAGAGCAGCAGCCCTGGGACAACCCACACATGACATAACCTTGTGTTTTAGCAACACCACATGAAAGCTGAACTTGTGACTTGTCCCATGAGGTCACTGGAGAGGAGGTTGTTCACACCGCAGGATGATACAAGAAAAAATGTGACGTGTGTAAGAGAAAATGTCTGCTAAAACATGCAGAGCAGAGATGTGAGGCAGCAACACGAGCCCTCAGAGTAGTTTTAGCATCACAAGGCAACACTGAACATGTCAGAGTAGATGACAGTGACCTTCAAACTGGGTAACATCTAAAATCAACCAGTTTGCTTTCAGCTACACCAGTATCAACCAGGGCACAGCTCCCTCACCATGGAAGGGAGCAGCAGCATTGCTTTGCCCCAGCTCAGCAGGGTGAGGAGAGGCAGCAGGGCCCTGGTGCTCCTGTGGGACAGGCAGGAGGGGACAGCAGCTGCCCATGTCCCCAGCCCTGAGTGCGCCTGGTGAGCAGCCCAGGCACCCTGTGCAGTCACCTAACGATGACCTCTGCCAGAAACTGGCTCCTGGTCTCCTCATTGATCATCTGTGGGTTGGAGTTTGTTCTTAATGAAGAATAACAAGGAAAGGTGTTGTGGATATTTCTTTTCTGGATTTTAGTCTAATCTTTAGTTTTGGCCCTAAAGAAAAGGCAATCACCAAACACAAAGCATCTGATTTTTCTTCTTATATGGGTTTTATCCCCCACTATCCATGTTGCAAATGGTTTGTGGCTAGTTGAGTAATGAGAGAGGTTCTTTGTTAAACAGCATAAATCAGTCACTGCTATAAAAGGCTCCTGCTAGACCATTTTACAGAATGACTTCAGGATTGGTGGATTCTCCATGGAAAACAACTGCCACTGCATCTGCACTTCAGAAGCACTTCCAGGGTAACAAACGAAACAAAGCCCATCCAGAGAGGATCTATTTTGACTTGAGATTCATTCCTGTTTGTACTGCTGCTCCTGTGCTGCCATGGTCCCACCAGACCCAGCTGCAGCTGAACTGCCCACGGGACAGCTGCCAGGCAGAGAGCACCTCGTGCTCCGCAAAGGCTTCCCATGGGAATTCCTTCTATGACCTGGCTTCCCACGTCTGGAACGGTGCAGGTACCAGATAATATTTCCTCCGAGTGGGAAGAAGACAGGACGGGAGTGACAGTCTCGAGGCACAATCCAAACATCAGGCAGGAGCAGCACTGCAGCACCAAGGGTGTTATCTCATAGTCTCCCCCAAACCTCAGGCTGTGCCTTCTCCTCTCTCCTGGGCAGCTCTCCAGAAAGCTGCAGCAGCACCTTGGCAGCCACTGATCACCAGCCCAGCTCTCCTCTCTCCTGGGGCAGGCTGGGCCTCTTACCCAGGTTTCTGAAAGGAACAGCTGCCAGGCGAGCAGTGCTGACTCTCACTGGAGCATCTCGGTACCACTGTGCAGGCTGGACACAGCCACAGACCTCTGTCCTGGGATGCCTGAAGGAGGTTACACAATGCCCAGGGATCAGGGATGCAGGGAGCACATCCAGAGAAAACTGCTTGTGCATATTCTTGACAAGATCCCCAAGCCATGCAAGAAGGAGCTCGGAACTCTGGGCGAGGACACATCCAAGCAAAGCCAAGGGGCTCCTGAATTTGTCAGAAGGGAAGAGTCAGAGAAGTCTTGGATGAACTTTGCTGGACACAAGAGCTGGTCGAGGGAAAAGGGGTTGAAGGCTTGGGGCACGAGGGACTTCCACCCATGCTCGGGTGGGCTGAACCCATTCCTTACTCCCTGTCACCCTGCCAGTCACAGCCGCCTTGGGATTCAGAGCTGCCAAAAGCACTGAATCTGTGTCTTCTTTGCACTTGATAGCAGCATTCTTGGATGCAAACGTTAACACTTTACCCTAACCCAATTAATACCTAGTGTTCAGTCACAGCACTGATTAACATGTTGTTCACAGTGATTAAAACATTTCTTCTCCATTACCATACAGTTAAATGCTTGGAAGAGAGCTGCACTTAATGGGATACAGGCAAGGCTGCAAATCATGGCTGTCACACTTGGGGAGGGGAAGGAAAAATCCAGCCTTTTTCCTGCTTCTCCCTCTTCTTTTAGAGTTGCTAATTAAGGGCTGACTTTTTGGGCAGAGAAAGAGGGGGGTGGAGGATGGGGAAAAGGAACTTTAGGTAATTGAAAGAATCCAATTCATGCAAGTGCCCGACTGGTGCTAACCTACATCATTAAAGTTGCCAGCTAACAAACATCAAACACAGGCCAGTATTAATGAAGCAGATGTATTAATTTCCGATTTCTGAGAAAGCTCAGCAACTGGCTGGCTCGCCAGCTTCCTCTCCCTCTCTCTCCCTCTCTCCCCATCTGACAGCACTATTAATGATCTTTAATGCCCCACAGGCACTAATGGGTCCCGCTGGGAGTCCAGAAATACTGCAATTTGTATTGAAGATTTAGACATAACAAAAAAAAAAAAAAGGAAAAAAAAAAAAGAGCCCTCTGCTCTGGGGAGCAGGCGCTTGATCAGTCACTTCCCCCTGTGGAATAGCACAACAGAATAATAAATGACAGCTCTGCGATTAAATCAAGCCTTCTGCTTTAAGTGCCAGAGAGTGTGTGATTGTCACTAACAATCTACGGCTTGTTAACACCGCTGGGCTATGAGCAAACAGCAGTCAACACTCCCCACCCCCGGAATGGAGGCGGCCTACCTATTACTTCATTTATCCAGCTCTCTATCCTGAGGGGAAAAAATTCCCTCTTGGTGTGGCTTGGGGGGGGGTTGTTATTGTTGTTGTTTTTAAATAACTTTTGTTATTCATGTCTTGAAAACCTGAAGGGAAAAGCGAGGTGGGGGGAGAAAAAAGCCATCTGCTGCCACGTTCAATCAGGCAATTACTCCTGGAATATTCGAGTGCAGGATACAACCCATCCCCTGCTGATCCTCACCAATCCCCCAGGCCCGGGGAGGAGCGCTGGGACCAGGCAGGGATGGGAAGAAGAAGGGATGTGTGTCCCTCCCAGCACTGAGGCAAACCCTGCCAGAATCTCCCTAATTTTAGCAGTGGTCACAGCAATCCTTTCTTGTCGTTTAGTTCAGGACCAGCTGGGTGTCTCTGCCTTCACCCCTTATCAGTCCATTAAGGTTTAGATTCTGCTCGTTTAGCCAGCAAAGAAAACCCAGCGGGCCTCGTATCTAAAGCTCCATTTGGCCATGGATGCTCCGAGTGGCAACAGCAGACCAAAAAAGCCTGGCTGGTACAATACATACCCAGAGCCCAAGGACCTCCTCCCATTCAAGTCAATCCCCAAACTCCCACCGAGTTCAAAGGAAGCAAGCCTGAGCCCCCAGGCTGTTTCTGAATGTGCCAACAGCATGAATTATCTGAGCAGGATAATTATTTTTCTTAGCCAAGAGGCAAGGTACCCTTCTCATGGATACAAACTTCAAATATTACCCCACTGTTTCAGTTAGACAGAGACCAAAGAAAGGCACAACAGCTTCTAATCATGGAGTTTTCTGTTCAGATGGAAATATATCAGGGATAAGGCTTTAACTCTGACATTGGCTGTCCAGACCTTTCCATAACACCAATAGCATTTGGAATTTTCATCTGTGAAATTACTCATACCTTAAGCATTGCAGATTTATGGTTTCGATATAAAGAGACTTTTTGACTCCATCCAACAGAAGAAAGCAACAGAAGGAGAGGAGGGCAATAAAAAAAAGTCAGGAGCATCCACTTTCCCCAAAACAATTCCTTAAAAATTGGCCTTTATATCTGCCTCCAGATGAAACGGAGATGCTGATACATGCAATTTAATTATGAAGTACTTCTAGATGGGAATGGAATGAGTCAGAGTTTGGGTTTTAAACACTGCTACCTGAAACTTTTCTAACTTCCTAACCAGGCTGTTGGTTTGACAATGCAGATTGGTGTGCCCGAACTTTCAACGTGCTCATACAACACACACAGAGCCATTTATTATGTTTCTCCTCTGCTCTCAGAGTTAGGCAAAATACCCTGAAGACCTATAATAAACTCATGATTTCTTGGAGGAACAATTTGGGTTATTTTTAAATGTAGATCTTAAACGTTGTAGGATTACTGGATGGGAAGATATCAATCAAGTGATTCAAAATGTCCATTCTCCTTAAGTGAGTGATGTATCTTCTTTCTTCTTGCCTGTCTTCTCCTCTTTTCTGTGTCAGTCATACATCCTGGCTGCTATTCACACTTCATTCACAATCCTCTGTACCTATAATCTCTGTTATTTGGCTGTCGACTCCTCATGCCTCATTAGGCATGTTTGACACCTGCACCTAATACCTTTTCACTGGCAGTGCAGGACAGCTTTTGACAAGAACAGATATTTTTCCACAATAGCTTTAAAGAAGGTCTTCCCAATGTGTACCTTGTGTATTTTATGGGGTTAATGTGATTTTTTCCCCTCTTATTCAATAAACTTACATCTTATTCCACTCTCCTTGTTAAACCCAAGCAGATTTTCTTTGTCTTGACCAAAAGGATGTGTGCACATGTCTGTGAGGGGGTGAAGCAGCAAGAGCAAAGTGGTAATTTGGGCCACTGGGGCCTGCATTAAGTACCCAAATCAACACAAACGTCTGCACGTCTGTGCGTCTATTTTAAATAGTATAAACCTAATTAACATGATAGCTTTTCTATATATAGGCATAGATGACATTACTCCTAAAGAAAACCCTCCTATTAATTTGACTTGAACTACTTAAAATAGAGCACTAAATTACGAGAATTCTTGGACTAATAAATTACTGTACCACTCAAGAGCATGAAACAAATTCCTTTGGGACTGTAACTTGATTTGTTAAAGTGCAATGAGTGGTTGCTCAATGTCATAAATGAGTTAAAAACATGCGAAAAGCTCCAGGGTCAGCACAAGTCAAACATGATCCTGCACGCCACTCATTTAGGGAGGTTAGTGCTAATTGAAGAGAACCCCACTGGGACGTGCCAACCCAAAATTAAAGGTGCACACAAGTTGTGTGAGGCTGTGGCTGGGGGAGATGGGGCCTGACACACCTACACCAGCATGGCCAGACAAACCCCTCCAGGTACCAGTAAATACCCAACGGGTCTGGAGGCCTCTGCATTTCTAGTGATGACAATGATGACTAAAATATGAGGATAAAGAGGCATTCATCCCTTACACTGCTTTTTCATTCTTATGAGAATAAAAATTGTGAAGGACAACCTGGTTTTGGCTTGGCTCCTTTCCCTTGCAATTGAGCAAAGCTGGAACTGATTTTTCAACACCATTCAGCCTCTCTGTCAAAATCCAGCTCTGTGCTGTAAACTGAGAAAAACAGCCCCGTGCTACAGGGAGAAGGATTCCACCCTTCCATGTCCTGAGTCTGCACAGATTTGCTGGTACCTTCCCTGCCTGGGCTGGGTGCTCTAGCTGAGGGAACCAGGTCACATTTTCAGAAATAGTAATTTCAGTAGATGTCAAACAGGATTTTCCTGCAGCTGTTTTGCAGTTTCCTTTGGTTCCTCAGACCAGCTGAAAGGAGTCAGGATAAAAGCAATCTGAGCACCTTCAGCACACCACAAGCTCGGGACCAGGGATGCACATTGCCTTTTCTATTTTCTCCTAAATCATAGCTCTTTTGTTGTTGTTTAATTTCTCTTTCCAGTTCAGTGCCAAGGCAAATGTGAGCAAAGGTTGAAATGGCAACTATAGAATAATAATAATATCAATAATAATAATAATAAAAGAATAAGCCCCAGGAATGAAACATAATGATTCCAGCCCAGTCCCTCTGCACACCGTGTGGCTGGTCCTTTAGAAGACCTCCCCTGCTATGTTCTTGTACAAAGGAAACTATCTGCTTCCCACATCTGGCATTATATTTGGCTGTCCTCACATTAAAATTAAATTCTGATAAAAATGGGCATAAAGGCACAAGGGTTAGTAGGAACCAGCTCGCAGCAGTATTGATGAGAACAGCTTGCAGCTGGAAGCCTGAGATAACACAGTTTGTCAGAACGCTGTCACACAGCTGCCTGCATAATGAGGGAAGGAAAAAAAATGCTCTTTCATTTGTTATCAGTCGAAATCTCTAAAAGAGATGCATCATTTAGAAGTAGCCTGACTAATGGTCAAGTTCTACAGGGATGCAGATGGGATGTGGAAAATATTCCCCACCAGCAAAGCCCCGGGCTTCATCATCCTTAGCAACTGGAGCTGCTGCCAATGCGAGTGGACAGGCCAGCAAGTACCTTTTGCTGTGTAAAATGGGATCTCAGATGATGAGCTGGGGTTTTAAAAGGTGCCAGTGGTAAAATCCAGTTGTTAAAGCGATTTTGCTAGGACTGTCACTCTCATGCCTCTCTTAAAAAGCTACACACTTAGGGTATAGAGTCTCTCTTCATTTAGGATTATCTCAGAGTAGCACAATTGGAGCAAAATCACTCCTAATTTACACTGCTGGCAGGGAAGGCTCAAACCCATAAATCTTTGGAAATACATAAGGCACATTCTTGCAATGTATAAATTCATTAAATTAAAAATAATTGTTTTAAAGCACCATTTAAAAATTAATTTCCAGTTCTTCAGAATTCCCAGCCATCCTTCCATGTGGATCAGCTGGAAAACGAGGATGATGCACCTCAAGAGCTGCTGAAGGTGGGACCAAAGGTCCATCTAGCCCACTGTCCTGCCAGTGACTGCTGGAAAAAGACCCAAGGGCACCCACCAGAGACCTGCTCATCAGGGGAGCTTCTTTTTGAGCTCACTATCTGCCAACACTCAGTCT
Source organism: Corvus cornix cornix (assembly GCF_000738735.6). Lineage (NCBI taxonomy): Eukaryota > Metazoa > Chordata > Aves > Passeriformes > Corvidae > Corvus > Corvus cornix. The sequence continues at coordinate 1,568,061 of NC_046348.1, forward strand.
GCAACATTCACAAGGGGAAAAAAATGTCTTTAATCAGACATTTCCATAACTATTTTCTTCGGATGGCCAGCATCAAGGCAGGAAGTCAAACAGGAAAACCCTCTCACCAATTTATTGCTGTTGTAATTCAGGTGTCTGGATACCAAATTTGAACCCATCCTAGTATTTCAGTGAGCCAGTTCAGACGCTGTGCAATGTCACAAAAAAACCCCAGAGCTCAGAGCGCCTGCAGCAGGTGGGGAGGCAGGAACAGCAAAGGAGAGCAGAGACTCTTGGCTTCCAACAGTAACAGGAACTGTGACTTGTTCACCTGGTTTTGACAGGTAAAACTGGTACACGAGACACAGAGGAGAGGGGACATGGCACCAAAGATGCCAGGTATTGACTGTGACCTTTCAGAGGAACACCTTCACTGTGTGACCAGTTGTCTGTGCAGTTAAAAGGCCAAGCACTGCTGAAGGTATTTTCTCTCCCCTCACCAAATGTTAATCTGTGCCGAGCGGTTCTCAGGGACTTCACAAGGTTCCCAGCCTTCCACAGAAATCTCCTTCAGACTTCCACTGAATTGTGAAAAACAATTCTTATGATTTAAAGGGAGTCATATGTATTATTTCTCCTGTCTCTCTCCATCTCTAAAGGCGTCAGGGATGGTTAGGTGATTTTGATGTGTTTCTCCCCTCTCTTTACATCCCTCGTGTGTTGCTCATTTTCTCCATTCCATTTGGCTTACAAGCCTTTGTCATGTCCTGTTTCCTGATCCTTTACCCTTGTACTCTAGATTGCTGCTGCACTTCAAAGGGGGTTTGTGTCTCACTGAGGAGGGAAACAAGGGCAGCTCCAGACAATGCTGCACTGACTACCAAGCTGTTTCTGCAGCAGCAGCAGCCTTGCCCTACTCACACGTGCTGCACTGGCTTCTGCAAACACTGGGATAACAAAGAGCTCTGATTTTGAAAGGCTTTTTTCCTTACCATCTTTCTAGACTTTCTGAAAGACGGATATAGATTTGAGTTCTTTTTATTTATTTATTAACATTTTTGGGCTTCAAGCAATCCACTTATAAAAAGGGAAATTGGGAGGAAAAATAGGAAAATGGCACATTAAAATAGGAAAATGGCATAACTAAAACTGGCTGTGGTTAAAGAATGACAATTTAAAAGCAAAAAACCAAAAGCTTCATATTAAAGGGAGGCAAAATTAATAAAATTTCTAAATCGTTGAAACAGCAACACAAAAATTCCTTCCTTTCCATTACATCTTGCAGATACTTCCACGTAAGTCCCAAAATCATGGTATTCACAAGATTTTTGCCCTCTCCTTGACCATGAATGGTGCCCTGACTCTACACTACGTCCCTCTACTACAGCTCTGAATAGAGCTGTGCTGGCTGTAAGAACAGTTTCAGAGTGTTTTATGGAAAAGAAGGAAACACCACACAAATTTTTTAGGGTTGTCCCCTAAAAAACCTCTTCCCCCTCTGCTGCACCCTTTTCAGCCTGCACCCAGCTCCTCCAGACTGGCTTTAAAGTCCATACCCAGATGGGGCCTCTGGGCTTGCCTTTACCTACAGACCTGATGGAGGAAGTGGGATGGAGAAATCAGGAACTGGGAAATGGGACATGGCTTCTGCTGCTGCTGAGCTTCACTCTCCTCACACAGGAACCTCCAAAGGGAGGGGAAGGAGGGACATCTGGGAGCTGTGTGCAGGGTTAGTCTGGCCTGGAGCAGTGTGCCAGGGACACAGTGCTGCTTCTGAGTGGGAAGGGACCCCCAGGGATCACCCAGCCCAGCCCCCAGCCCTGCCCAGACACCCCAACAACCCCACCCTGGGCATCCCTGGCAGCGCTGTCCCAACGCTCCTGGAGCTCTGGCAGCCTCGGGGCCGTGCCCATTCCCTGGGGAGCCTGGGCAGTGCCCAGCACCCTCTGGGGGAAGAACCTTTCCCTGATCTCCAGCCTGAGCCTGCCCTGGCCCAGCCCCAGCTGTTCCCTGGGCCCTGTCCCTGCCACAGGAGCAGAGATCAGTGCCTGCCCCTCCTCTTGCCCTCATGAGGAAGTTGAAACTGGGATCAGTCTCAGTCTCCTCCAGCTGAACACACAAAGTGCCCTCAGCAGCTCCTCACACGGCTTCTCCTCAAGGCCCTTCCCCATCCCTGTGGCCTCCTCCAGATGATCTCGAATGGATTATTGTCCTTTTTACACTGTGGTGCCCAAACTGCCCCAGCACTGGAGGTGAGGCCGCCCCAGCCCAGAGCAGAGCAGGACAATCCCCTCCCTGGCCTCACTGGCACTGCTGGGCCTGGTGCCCCCAGGACAGGGATGTCCCTCCTGGCTCCAGGGCACTGCTGGCTCAGACCCACTGGCCATTGACCCTGCAGAGTGAGCGGGCACTGCCCGTCCAGCACAGACATGCCCTGCTCCATCTCCCAAGGCAGAAATTCCAAGGGCAGTGTGACAGCTGGAGCTCCCAGGACTGTATGAGTTACTGACCTGGGCATTCTTTGCTCACATGGAATTTCTCTCCCTTAACTCTGAGGTGTGCTTCTCTCCTTGGCAAGCGCAGCGCTTGCTAACATCAGCGAGCTGCACGGTGTGTAGGTGTGATTTAATGCTCCAGTGAGCTCCAGCTCTCCCTCAGCCCCTCATCGGGGGACACAGACTCCCATTTTCTCCTCTTGACTCTGATGTATGTTGCCTTGGGGGCCAAATGTGTGAAAATGGGAAAGGAAAGGCACACGATTAAGAGCATTAGACTTTTTTAAAGATGATATCTGGGAGTTTAATCCACCTTTGGCATCAATACTATGATCTGCCTGTAAACACCTGCCCAGCACTGCAACCTGGTGGCCACCCTCTGCTCCAAGTAGCCTTTGGGTGAACACAGGGCAGTAAAGGCAGGACTGGGATGGCACTCTGGCTGTGTGCAGGAGTGCTGCAGAGCATCAGGGAGAGGATGGTCTTCCTTGCAGCTCCCTGAGGATTAGGGATTAGGAAAAGCGAAACCAGATAAACCCTATCTCACTATTTTCCTCTAGGCCTTTGTACCTACTACTGACATTTGTCAAAAGTCTGTTCTGGGACATGCAAAGATTCTCATAATGCTGGAGAACCCTCAGGTTTTGAGCAGTAACCTGTCCTCTATTCACCCGATTTTCACTAATAAGCACATAGGTGTTAGCACTGAAACTTGTCTGTTCAACCTGTGTGACACCCCACCTCCACACCTCTGCCCTCTCTGCCTCACAGCAGAACAAATCAGCTCCTCTAAACGTGCCCACCCACGGCTGGAGAGAGCTGGATGCTCTGCTACACCACAGCTGGCTCCTGTAGCAGCAGGAACTTGACAGAGCTCGAAGTTACCTTGGCAGCCATGATTTACAACAGTATTTCAGTGAATCTAATCAGAAGTGTGAATACTCCCCTCCTATCTGGCACACATCGTTGGCGTTCTAATTATTCACACATTTTGGCAAGCATTATGGTGTTCCCCTACCAAGCTCCTAATCCCTGCAGATCAGTTAAAATAAATGAAAGAGAGAATCAAAAGGCACTTAAAAATTCAACGGTTCTCTAAATGGGTTTGAACAGGCTCCAGATTATCAGTTGTTGCAGTTGACTAGCACTTAAAATTAGGCCCTCCCCTCCAACACACCTCACATTTTCCCTTCTCTTTTAAAGGAACTGTCTGCTAGTCCCATTCCTGGATGTACCAAAATGTCTAAATGAGTAAAAAAGGAAAATATATGCACATCACCTACATTCAGTATACACTGCAAAACGTTGAGGTTGGCAGTCTGAATGTGAAGCTATTAACTGTGATGAGAACAGATCCCAATGTGGAAAACAATCCCTGAACATGCTAAATTGGGATAGTGGGGTAAACCCCAAGTTTTCCTTTCGTTACTTCTGTGTGGCAGAAATATCCCAGCACCAGGGAATGAGCTGCTGTCTTACGAAAGCAATGTAACGTTGAGATCCATTCCATTTGCAGTCATTAAAAATGCATATTCCTTCGTGCATATGAAATAGCTGCAGAAGAGCCCTCCTCCGTGTGTTACCCTGTCAGGCAGTTCACTCTGTCCATGCAGACATTTCCTAGCTCTCTTCAAAGTCACCTGAATGCTGCTCCCAGTCCTTCCCTCTGGCCAGGCTCTCCCCTCCCAGGAAATCCACTTTGGCACACGCGCCCCAGCCCTGATTTCCCTCCAGCCCCCTGAGCCAGCGCTACCCCTCGCCCTCACCCTCCTCCCTGCATACAATTTTCTGCTCCAGCCGCTCTCCGTGACCCAGTAAGCAGAGCTGGGAATAAACTCTAACCTCTCCACTTCAGGTAGTTTAGCATTTAGGTCTCAGAGCCAGCTTTCTGCTGGACCCTCCGTCACTCACACACATCCACATCCACACACTGTCATACTTTTATATTCCAATGAGTTGTTTCTCAGCCAGGTATTTATGAGAGAAAAGGCTGCTTTATACTGCACAGTTCTTTTCCTTCTCCCTTACTTGCTCCCAGGTGCCTTGTATAACTGTGATGCTTTTGTTACCAGCTCGGCATCCTCCCAATACAAACAGCACCCACACATGGCTATTTATTAAATAGACTCCGACCACTGACGTACCCCTGTGTTCAGAGGAAACACCAAAGGAGTCAAAATGTTGACGTTTCACACGTATGAAATAACACAGGACAGGTCAGCACCTCGGAATGACTCGTTTTTAGGTGTCACCATGGAAACGGGTCAAGATAAATCGCCACATTACAAACACCAAGGGTCCTGGAGTGACTCCTGGTAAAATGCAGAGCTAAAAGGAAAGGGGAAATGCTAATAAACACATACGTGAAGACTCTAATAAAAAATGGATGTTTTCATGCTTATGTGTAGTTGGCAACAAAGAGAGGCTAATTTCTTATTTGGTGTAAATCAATACAGGATCATTAGGCTCATCAGGACTGTGCAGATTTACACAGAATGAGGATCCCTATTGTGGTGTTCTCCACTTCCACTTGTTAGGAGAGAGAGCTGGTCATGCACCAGCAACACAGCAGTTCTAGTTCACTGGGAGCTGCGAGCCTGTTCTAGAGGACAGGGGAGAAGGAAAGCAGAAAAAAATGGAAAGATAAAGTGGTGGAGAGGGGAAATGTGAGTGAAAGACTGACATGAGTGTCTGAGGGCTGCTCCCGTGTGCACGATCTCCTTGGAGCTCTCCTAAGACAGCCCAGTCTGGCAGGTTTAGTTGAACACATCCACTCAATGAAAACAGTTACTCACAAAAATGTCACTTTCTTGAACACTGAATCCCTTGAAATCAGACAGTAAAGGCATTAACATATCCATACATATTTACAAGTAATTTAATTATGAGGTCAAACACTGCTGGCTATATCTGTCAACTTCCATGTACATATTTTGATTAATCAACTATTTCCTATTTTTATTTTTAACATTATTGTTAAATAGTCATCAGAGGTCCATTGTCTTAGGCTCAACAGAGCCAGGGCATTAAAGCAGAAGCTTTAGGCACTGAAGACTTTGTTCATAAGGGCCTCAGTGATATATATGGCTTCTATGAATTCTCCACTCCATACCCAAGGCTTTAGCACATCCTTGCAGCCTCTGGGCTGACTTTGACAAGAAGAAAAGCCAGGGAGTGTTGTGGGGACAACAAGGAACAAGTGGCAATAGTTAGAGGGAAACCACATGGGAGAAGGAGGGAGGGAGTTCCCATTACTGTAACCTAAAGGCTCCATCTCTGTGGTCTTACTCAAATTCACTGAAAGTAGAGTGAATTTGGGAAAAAAAAAGTCGTTTCTTTTTCTCTGGTCTTCAAATGACATTATTTTCCTCTTGCATCTTGCATAAGGCCAGCAACGCCCCTGAAGCTGGTGTGCATTCCACACTGTGCACACGGGTTAATCCAAAGGCACGGCGTTGTATGTCCCCGGGTCTGGTATGAATTACTGCAGAACAACATTCCTCATTCATGAGCGCAGTCAAAACATTAAGGAGATTTAGATTTTCTTTTTAACATGCACTCAACTTCAGTAGACCCCTTCATGAACTTGGTTTGGAATGATTTTTCGATTGTTAGCAACAGAAGAAAGTTATCTAGAGTATGTCTGTATTAAGATTGAACCTCAATAGATTTTTAGATAAGACAGATTAATGACTTGTATTTATATGGCAGCTCAAAGTGTTTCACAAATATTGATGAATTAAAGCCTCCTGACAGACTTCCGAGCAGGACAATGTTAACATCCCCTATTTACAGATGGAACTGTAAACTCTGTCAGGAGATATTCAGAGATTAAATTATTTGCTTAGGGTCAGAAAGTCACCAACAGCACTCTGGAGTCACACGCTTCTCCCTCGCCAAAACACACCGGTCACACCAGGAATGCTCAGCCACAGGCACACACATCCAGAAACTCAGACTCCACTCCATGGCAGAACCAGGATATTTACAGGCTACAAGAATGTAAGTTCCGCTCTTGTTTTTCCTCATTACATCCTATTTTGTCTTCAAACAAGAATGAAAAGTAAACAAGAACAACGATCAAATAAATAAATTCCTAAGTCTGGCCTGCTGAATGGCAGCTGGGTTTATTTACAACCACTGTGCTGGCATCAGCAGCAGCCCATGATCTGCCCTTCGATAGGATAAATGGATGTAAACTGGAAAAGTCTATAGCTCATAACAGATAATGGCTCGTACCTTTAGTGTCTTAAAGCTTGGCACCTTTATGTCATAAATGATTCCTTGGCTAACAATAATGCTGTGCAACATGCTCTCAGGGAGAAAAAGGAGGAGAAGAGGAAGGAAATAAACCATGGTGCCATTTGACTAAAAATGCAAAAGTATTCACTGGAGCCATTCTGGGATCTCTGTCAGTACAACAAACAAAACCCTATCATTGGGCTGGACACGGGGCATTTCCAGCACAGACGTGGTTCTTTGCCCATCTGTGTTCACTTTGAAATGGCTTTGGTTACCTGTGCACATCCTGAGGTGCTCTCACCACTCTCCCCTGCTCTATGCCTCAAATTGTCAAAGGATATTAAACCAGAGAGAAATGAACGCTAATCACAGCAAAAGCTGCGCAAGAACCTTACACAACACACCTAAGCATAAACTTAAAAGTGACTGGTGTGAATCCTGCCCTGGTATAAGCTGAAGCCACAGGAGGAAACCAAACATCTGGGCCCCATGCAGTGTGAATCTGTGTGCATGTGTTATTCCAGGCAATCCTTACAATTCGAGACCTGACAGGAAACTCAGGGCAATGCACGCGCTCTTGCATGGCAGTAATGGAACAGATTGAGAAAGAAAAACCCCAGAAAGTTCTTCCAGACAAAACTCGGGAGAGACCCTGGGATATGCATTTCCTTGATGTTTCCTGCAGATTGCAGAACTCAAACCAAAGTTACCTTGGCCTTCACACACCTGGGGCAGCACCCAGAACCAGGTTCCAATGCTCTCCTCTGGTCTGTTTGGGGACAATTACTCTCTCTAACTTTGTGTTGCCAGGGCAAAGCCTCGGGATCTTCCCACTGCAGCTATTGGGCCTCTCCTAGAATCACAGAACCATAGAATGGTTTATGTTGGAAGGGACTTTAAAACCATCAAGTTCCAACCCCCTTCCACAAGACCAGGGTGCTCCAAGCCCACCCAACCTGGCCTTGAACACTTCCAGGGAGGAGGCAGAGTTTTGAGAAGGATCGTCAGTGAAGGGAAGGATCCTCAGTGAAGGAATCCCTTCTTCTGTCACACTGGCACTTTGTGCTCAACAGATGGGCTGCACTTTCGGACTGAAGTTACAGGTTTAAAACAGTGCTTGCCTTTCATTCTACATGGTATTTTCTTCTCTTCTTTTTTAACTTGGCAAATGCCATGGTGCACTCTCATTTTTGATTTTAATAGCTAAAGATATGCACGCAAAAAGCATCCTAATTACTGCTTTCCTGGCAGACGCAGCCATTTCCTTGGGTTTTTATTGCCATTAGTTTTCCTCACCGATTTATCCTTAGCTACTCTCTTTGCATCTCCCTCGCCTCCCCTGAGCCCTTTCCTCCTCGCTTCTCAAGACTTGTCAGCACGCCTCCGATCCCCAGGAGAGATTGAAGGCCTTGTAAAACCCACTGCGCAAACAAGCATTCCTGTTCATTTATCACATTTAGCATGCGCACTTCCACACTCATCAAAACCAAGCCTGAGCTCGCTAAGTCATTTCCCTCTCCCAATTACAAATTAGTCCATTAGGCTGTCTGCAGTAGGCCCTCTGTTGCATCTTGGTAATGGCTTCTGAGATTTCCATCATAATCGTAATGGCTCCCTGTGCAGCCATGAGGGCAGATGGAGGCCGCTCGTGGGTAATGAGGTATCACACTACCAAAGGGCACAGCTCTGGGCTCATTATTTAGTCTTGGCTGTTTTGTGAAAACAACAACAAAGGTAAAATGCTGAAGGGAACACTTTAGCATATTAAATTAACACTTCTTGAAATTTCTCTCTGTAAACATGCCATATTTTTTCTTTATGAAACATCCCATGTGTCTGAGTGTGCGACGTGAGGGAAGAGGGAGGAGGGAGAAGGGACCAGAGCTGGCGTGTGCTGCCACATCATCCCTGCAGGCAGAGCCTCTCCGAGCTGGGGGAACGCCAGGACAGCCCCGAGGAGCTCGGCGTGGCCCTTCCCCATGGTCCAGCCTGGGCATTCAGTGGAGCTGCTGAGTACCAACGGCCCCAGATCACCTGAGCTGTCTCTCAAAGCGACATCTCCGAGGGGTGGATCCGGGGAGGTGACCTGGGTGGCCAGGCTGGGGCCAGCTGCTACCGCTGGACTCGGCACTGTGGCTGTTCCTGTCACAACAGCAGCCAAGGCTGGGTAACACGGGATATGGCCAAAGCTGTGACCATCCCTGAAGAAGCAACACTCTGAGAAAAGCCCAGAGTGAAGCCCAGGGCCTGGCAGCACAGCCCCGCTCACACCACAGCACCAAGGGATGCGGGGCCTGGCAGGAGGCTCATTTCAAAGAGAGAAGTAATGTTTAAGACAAGCAGGTTAAAATCAATATCAATTAGACACTCTTTGAACATTGCTGCTCTCTTTAGATTTTGTCTGTTGGATGTGAACTGTTGCTAATTTGACTTTGTTCCCAGTGGCACAATAGGATTCAAGATACCAAATCCTACTGCTAGGGACAGCTAAGGCCAAGACTTCCTTCTCACTGGAGCTGGCCTTAATTTGTTTCCCATGTGATTTTTTCTTATGCATCTGAGATCAGGAAATTATAAATGTGCAAGTGGTAAGGCCAGAGATAGAGTTTAATGTGGGTGGGAGAGGAGATGAGGAACAGCAGCGGGGAAGGGACAGGAAGTTTTGGTCCCTCTCCCTCACACAACTTCAACGCCATTACAAGAGTAAGAAAGGAAAATGTCATAAATGTGGTCTGGCACCACGTGGAATTTGCCTAAATGGCAGCCAACCACATCCAGGGCAGGGGGAGGTCAGTCTGTGCAGGGAGGGAATTTTGCACATCTTGTGTCTTTTGCAGGATGAATCCCCCCCGCCTGTGACTCGAGGGCTGGAGGTGCAGCTCCCACTGGGGGAGGCAGGAGCCACCAAAACATTTCGAGATACTTTCTTCAAGTCACTGAGCAGCAGCTCCTGTGCCCCTTTCTGAAGTCCTCATGGCACCAGCTGTGCTGTCTATGCCAAAACACATTTTCAGTTGTTAGATAGTGAGTGAATACTGAAAAACATGTTTCACATGAGAAATACTGTTTGGACAGGAAAAAGAAAGCAAGACAGACCAGTGATTCTGTGAGATAAGAAGAGTGCAAATCCAAAGTTAGCAGGCGGATTGCCATCCAACTCTGCTTTGGTGAGCAGTAAAACACAAATTTATGAGCTGGGTTTTGTTAAAGTCAGATATGGATTTTTGAAAATGAAAAGGATGGATGGGAGGACGGCAGTGAGACATTTAATCAATGTCATAAAAATGTAACATTCATTGGTCTCCTAAAATGAAATTAATAATCTGTGTAGAAGTATCATTAGGAGATAAGTGACATTTTTAGGCTTTGATTTGTAACTTGTAACAAATCTTACTTCCACATATTTCAAACATTCTTAGTGATATCCATCTTTATTAAAACATACCAAAACCTTTTCACCTCAGCTAGAGTGGCCCATCAAGCATTTTTTCCCCAGCATAATATCCTTAAGTAAAAAGACACATTATCAGGCACAGACTTGGCAGTAATGAAGGCAGGAAGAGACATGCTCCGTACCATATTCAAATTAAATCAGGGATTTCAATACTCCCTGATTATCAGGGAGTCTTGTCTTTCACTAATAAATTTCTCCTTCATCCCAGGCAGAGGCTTTCTAAGCTCTCTCTGAACTGATCAGACATTTCATTGTGTGCAGGAGGGCGAGGATAAGGTGTGTGCATGAGGGGAATGGGAGTGTGGGGTGGGGGGATACAAAATTAGGCAAGTCTGCTCCATAAATGATTGGAGATATAACATGAAAAAGAACACAGATCTGATTCACATGGCTGCTGAATTTAGAAGGATTTGGGGGAAGGAGTAGCTAATATACAGAGGTTTATTCTCCTTACATTTAACATCAAGGCATTTTGCATCCAAGTATTTTCATACATTTTAATGGAGCTACCTTTGATTTGCTCCAGGTAAGTGAGGTGAGAAGCTGGAGTCCAGGGCATGGATTATTAGGACAGACCATCTCTCAGACACAGAAGAAGGTGACACCCTTGCTCTGCCCTCTCCCCTTCCCACAGCTTTTTAAAAGGGCACCAAGAAAGATTTTTTTTTTTTTTAAATTAGCAACAGAATCACAATCAAGTTGTGCAACCAGGAGAGTTTTCATCTTTTCTTCATGAACACCTGTCAAGCGTATTCTAATTAAGCTGTTTCTGTTTTCATTGTGGACCAAGAGGAGGATGACAGCAGGGAAAAGTTGGTGAGAGTTATCACTGCATACGTTCAGAAGTTACAGAGATAAAGGACAAGCCCCTTGTTGTGGCTGTGGCAACAACAACAGAGGGAGTCCCTGCTGGGGGCCACGTGCTGGAGCCTGGCACATCGTCCTTGCCTCAAAGAGAATACAGGATGAACAGGAAAGGGAGATAAAGGAAGGATCACAATCCTATCTACACATGGAAACTGTGGCATGGAGAGATGCGATTCTTTGCCCAATATCACGAAGCTGCTCTACATCAAAATCAAGTGGTACACCTAATTCTCCAAAGTCCCAGTTAAGTGCCTTAATCAAAAACTGCTTCAGGGCCTAGAGAGAATTGTCCTGTATATTAATTATCCTTTACATTTGAAGAGTTGCTAGGAAAGTGTTCTTGTTTTTACTCCTAGGCCAACTTCCAAAGGGTCCCACTTAATAAAACATTCAAAACCTCACCAGGGATTTCTGGACAATTTTGTTACCACCTCGGATTCTATTTGTGTTCTCCCATAATTGCTCCAGCTTGCGAGAAAAAGACCTGTTTCTTTTATTTATACAGTGACTCTGTACAGGTTTAGTCTCCACATCTCAGGGAATTTGGTGACACTATTGTACTGTACCCATGTTCTGCTCTCACCAGCCCCATTCAGATTCAAACTACCAACTTAGAATAGCATGTCTGATAACAAACGTGATCACAGGAACTATCTGACCATTCCCAAATATCAAGATGATCCTATTACACATCTCCAAGGACTTTGGGCTCCCCAGTTTTACTAAGAACAGCCCAGGCTGCAGATCTGCAGGTTCGACCCTGAGCAGGGCCAGGAGTTGGACTGCAGTGACCTCCTTCCAACTCTGGATATTCTCTGATTCTATGATTAGGAATTACTCTGCTCACAGGAAAAAACCGTACACAGCACTACATGTGTTCATGTCTGTAACAATCATTTTCACGCCTTCCCCAGCTAGAAAGCCTTAAACTGTCCCTTGCCTTCACAGCCTCTGCCTGGGCTCACCTGGCCACGACAGGGATGTCACAGATATCAGAGTGCAAACACCAACTCCAGAATGTCACGAAGGGCAGGCAGCTGCACTGGCTCCTTCCCCACCTCTGAAGTTTTCCCTATTGACAGGTATTGAATACAATGACTTGGCAATTCCCACTATATCCCTTTATTGTAATTTTTGCCTACCTTGCTTTTCACTGAAATTATTTACTGAAAGAAAAACACAAAGGCCCCTCCCTTTGAGAAGGTTAGGTCTTTGCTCAAGCCCACAGATTTTAACCTCATAAATATTCCCAGCTATAAGATCTTATTAAGAAGGTATGTCTCCCAAGAGCATAAAACCATCAAGCTGTAAATTTTATTTAATTTCCCATGAGATTTCCTAGCCTCATACATATAATTAGAGTGCAGTATAGAGCACTTTTTGTGTTTTGTCAATAAATCACTAGGGAACAATCAACGTTTAAGAGGACAAGCTTTAATGATTTTTCAGACCCCTAAGCAATCACGCCTGCTACAGTGGCAAGCTGGTCTTTAACTTTCTCTAACTAGGATTGTGGACTGTAATGTTAGAGAAGGTCCCAAACACTTAATCCTATTAGACTCCGCAGCCCAGACAATCATAGCTTATACCCCGGGGACATATTGATTTTGATTTGGTTGACAGATAAGACCAGCCAAGCTACTGTAGGCTATGCTTTATTAAGTGTTTACAAATTAAATATCTTAAGGTCTGTAACAAACACAACTCTGCAGCACAGGCAGCTGCAGGTTGGCAATTACCTGTGCAGCTGGACAGAGGAGGAGACTCCATCAATCACCCAGAGCACATCTGGCAGCATCAGGAGCGTGGCGTGGTCCAGAGGTTCCTTGCCCAGCAGGACAAATGGAGCTCTGATCTCCATTGCAGCACAGCCTCTGGGGAACCCAGATCTTCCTGCAGCACTCTGGTTTGTGGCAAAATGTCTTAGGAATGCCTCTGTCAGGAGGAACTCATCAGGGTGTGTGTCAGTGTTGAGCCATGACACAAGCTCTGTCATGTTTTTAAAAAGCCACCACTCACCTCACTTGTTCTGCCCTCTCTGTGCTTTATCTGAACTCACACACTGAGCACCATTTCGTGCTGCTGCCACAGCCTGTATTTCCTCTGTCTCACTCAGCCTACCTGGCTTCTCTGGGAAGCTCCCCCTGCACAGCACAGACAGAGACAAAACCACTCTTTCCCATGCACAACATCTCTGACTTTTGGAAAGACAATCCCATTTTGTGTTGCCAAAAAAAAAAAAAAAAAAAGGTATTATAAATGATTTAGAGAAAAAAATGCATACAATCAAATTCTTTCTTGCATGCAAACCATAAAATAACTTCTACAATGAGAGGGCTGAATGAGTATATTTCTGATTTGGCATTACTTTACCCTTGACTTTGCACTGATGTCAATGACAGAAGGAGAAAAATAACTGCAGAGAATTGGATGCAAAGAATTCATAAATTTCCTGAAAGGAAATATCTGAAAAAGAGAAATTGCCTTCCCCAACTCCAGAGTGCCTGGCAGTACACAGAACTCCTTGGGTCAACAGCCAGGACGGCGTTTGTGTCCCCTGAATTACCCTTGTGATCTCAAGTGGAAAGCAGCTTATAGGCACTGAATGCACATTAAACACTCGAGCTTTTCGTCGTATAATTTGATAATCACACCAACTACACTGTCAGGCAAGAGTCTCCCAAGTACTTTAAATATGTTAATGAAGCAAGATTTTATCTATAGTCTTATACAGCTTGCACAAATCTATAAATAGGCTTATCTCAGGGTTATTGCTGTTATAAATTAATTATGGAAATGTCAACCAAATCAGGTACATGCCAAAGGAGTAATGGGGAGAGCAGTGATTTGCAACAGAAGATTCAGATACCGGGTGACCTGCATGAAGGGTTCACAGCCCCTGGCAGCAGTCCATGGGCTTCGGGGGAATTTAACCTTGAAGAATACACTTAAAATTGGTTTTCATATGAGTAATAGACAGTGGCTGGAGAAGTGGACTGAATTAGGGAAGAGTTATTGCACTGTTTTCTGGTAGCATCTCATTCCTTAAGCCACAATTGTTTCTTTTTAGGCACTGGGAGCTGCTGAATAAAGGGGTTGGGGTTTCTGGGGGAGGAAAGGTGAGGGAAGGGAGATGAGGGGCCTCGGTGTAAATTATTCCCTTTATGGAACTATGCCACAGCCATGTCTAGGAATGATATACAGTTATTTAAAAGGAAAATCCCAAGAAAATAAAAACCACTTTTCTCACTTAGACTTGAATATCTGTTTGTTTTAAGGACAACACCAAAAGACTGTGACTCCTGGATATTACAAGAAATTTCAAATGTGCATCTGACCCAAATGACACTCTAACAAGGATGAAAGATCTGTCACAGCACAGCAGCTACTTAGGTCCTAAATGCCATATTCCTTCTCCTATTTATTCTTTATACAGAGATATGACCTGTGAACCCCAGCTCTGGATAAGTACCCTCACTACATCAGCTGCTTCACAACCTGAACAAAAAGGTCACACATGCCCCAAACATCTAGAATTCAAAAAGGAAACATTCTTTATTTTCCATAGTTAATGCCTATTATCCTTTTATTTAATCAGAAGACAGCTTTAGAATATAACTTCCTTTTTAATTTCAGCTTTTCTTACTGTTCTTATAATAGGTTGATACCATTGTTGAGGCACTGATAAAGAAAAAAAATAGGACATTAGTGACTGAAATACCACGTTATAATGTGCCAGCAGTGCAGAAGCTGAAGCCTGTTACAAGTCTGCGTATATGGTCTCAGTTCAGAAAGCTCAATACAAAGAGCTGTTGATCACATACAACTTAAAAAAAAAAAAGGAAAAAAGAAAATACCATTTTGACAGTGCTTAGTATTGGCAGTGTTTGAGTGTCCAGACCTATTCTGCTGCAGCAAGTTCAAAGTTCCTACAGAACTCATCCCAAAGAGCTTGCAAAACCCAAAACATCCTTCACTAGGAACTGGGATGTTATTCTGGGTAGCAGAATTCTGTCTCCCAGCTAGGACCCACTTCTGTGTGACTGAAACACAGATAAATGGGTGAAAGAGGCAGCTTGTAGAATATCAGCTGATCTCAGGGTACTTTATTCTTCTGGCTGCATCAATATAAATGGATTAAAATGCTTTCTGTTGCCTGCTAGGACTTGGTGCTCCAGCTGGTCAATACAGATCTGATTATAATGGTCTGGGGGCTCAATCTAACAGATCTCTGTCCCTAAATGTGAGCTACAGAGAGAGGCCTGTGCAGTGATCACCAGATCCACCCCTGGTCAGGTGGGTTTGTGTCTCACACCTGCAGCTCACCTCAGACACCTGGGACCAACCAGACTCTCCAGATGCTCCACAGAAATGATCAAACTGCTGCAGGATTTACCCCTCTCAGCTGGAGGGAAACACTGCCAAGCAGGCAGAGTCTCCCACAACATTAGTATTTAGTGAGAAAATGTCTGGGAGGAGAGGACTGAGATTCCCTATATAACACCCACAGTTCAAAGTGGGAAGACAAAATGTCCAAAAACCTAATTATCTTCAAGCAAAATATGCTGGGTTTTCATCCTCTTATCTCTACTGAAGACATGGATGCTAAGACATGAAAGAAAGAAGGTGAATGAAGTAAGGACTGTCTCCCAGGAGGCAGAAAGGATAAAGTTACCAACAAGCCATTTATGGCCTATTTCCTTTTGGGTGGATTTCTCCTGAGTGCCAAGGAGCAGCATATCCCCTGTACTCTGTTTAAACACAGATTCAAGCTGGGAACTCTGGTGGAAGCAACATTTAAGTGGTGCTTAGATTCCCTTTGGGCTCTCAGCACAGAAAGAGCTTCAACCATCCCCCACTCCTGCCCTTGGAAGGCAAAAGCTCCATACTTTGGTTTAAATCAGCTGGGGCAGCTCCACAAGAGCAGGGAACATGTGAGATTCTGCACTGCAGCATCTGCTACCAGTCCTTTCCATTAAAATTAAAAGCTGTATTACAGACATTAAAGTCATATCTTCTAGCTGCTTAATAGGTAGGTAATGGACTCAAATTCTCAGTGAAAAAGTCACAGCGTGAGGCAATTTTCTACAGATGAAGCTTGGTTTTAAGGATTTTGATAAAAGGCTTAATATTTCCTGAAAAGTAACTTAAAGATTTATAAATACACCTACTCATTTCACTGCAGTGGGGTGTTGCACACCATCACCTCCATCAAAACCAAACAAAACCTGCACAAAAACTTGTGTGGTTCCTCCAGTGCCAGGGTGGGAGGCATGAGATAAAGCAAGTGACCTCTGGTGACCTTGTCCTGACTGGTGTTCTACACAGCAAAAGGTCAACCTTCCACTCAACCTCTACACATTTCTTTTTCTGTGGAGCCCACAGATCTTTAAACAAAGCTCCAAATGTTTGTGTGCTTCACAAGAGCATCATAAGCGTGGCTCTCCAATGCAGCTCCAATTCCTGGCAGTGCCCCAGGCTTTGTGGATGACAGCACAAGAGGCAGCATCAGACTGTGCTGTGATCACTTTCCATCCCCTCCTGCCATGGATTTGTGGTGCAGGTTCCAGCTGTAGCTGTCCTGGCAGCCATGGGGCTGTGCTCTTATGGAAAACATTTGGAGACTAACACGTGATGCAGGATCCAGTGAGTCTGGAAATACTGGTCAAAATATCACCTCATACTCATGATCTCCCCATTTACTGCTCCTAAAATTTTAACTAGGCTGGACTGGGCAGACAGACCCATGGAGAGGCTGTGTGGAGACTGATGGTGCTCCATTCTCAATGACCTGGTCACAACCACTGCTCATAAACTGCCCAGGGAGCGACTGCAGCTCCAGGGCCAGGCCATTAGGGCTTATCCAAAACAGGCTAACGAGGACTCTGTTACATCCTGGAATTTATAAAACTTTTGAAAGTGTTATACTGGCCTTATAAAAGTGGAATGTGTGTGTAGTATATTCTAAAGATGTCTAAATGTTCAGTATTTCACGTGAGGCTGTGGAAAAAGGGTCTTCCCCCCTCTGTTCTGGTGTCAAACACTATTCATGGATAATGGGAAGCAGAGGAGCACAGGCCATCAAAACAAGGGATCAGCCTGAGGTTGGGAACAATAAACTTAATTCCAACAAACCCATGGACAGCACAAGCCTTATACCCAGCAGAGAGTAAAGGAAACTGGAGCTTCATTCATGATATCCAGGTGCTTCCAGGGCCTGATCCAAACCCACTGAAAAGAGAGGTTTCACTGGGCTTTGGATCACATTTGGAGCATGTACAAGTAGGGTTATGCTGTTTGGGGACATAATGAATAATATTGCTGCTGACAAAGTATCTTCTTCAAACTGGGGCCTGAATGAACAGTGGTCAAAGAGTTCTGAAAAGTAAAGGACTTTTCTGTATCTTAATGTAAGGGACAACCACATGGATGTTTATCCAAACTAGGAAAGGATTAAATCTCTTTTATTCTTCTCACAAAATTACAGGTGAAATGTATTTCCCTTATGGCTCTGGACTAGCAAGAAAAATGCAATGAATAAACATGAAATGTGGAAGGAGGGGAGAATCCATGCCACTGAGCCACAGTAAATGAGGTGACTTCGACCTGGTATTTTCCATTAAAAACACACTTTTACTATCTCTGAAAAAATACAGCTCACTGTCATTTAGACCTTACCAGCAGCTCTAAAGGAATGTAGAATTACCTGCCTTGAAATTAAATAAGGACTGCCCTGAGCCAGAAAAAAAGTCCAAGGATGAAGAGGCTGAGTTCAGCCAGCCTGCCTTCAGCCTGTCCCTGAGGATGCACGGTCTCTGGGCACACGGAGCATGGGAGAAGGTCCATCTGACACTCAACAGGTTCCTAAAGACATTTTATTCCCTTTATTCCCCCAAAACCACAGCCAGTGCTGTGCAGCAACTGGCCAGCCATGTTCTAATTAAGCAATGGTAGTTTCAGCACAGGCTGTTTCCTGGGGATTAATGACCAACAGAGAGGCAGTTGATGATCTGAGGCCCATTAAAGGCAGTTAGTCATTAATCCCCAGCTAGAGCCTGCATCCGAGTCATTACAGATATTATTAGACTGGGGGACAGGCTTCTTGTGTGGATGCATGTTATTGGTTTGAGCACCTGATGTGGTTGTTATCAGCTGGAGAAAAGGAGGAAGCAACATTTCTGATTATGAAGGTTTAAGCCTCAGAACACCAAACTTCCTCCCCGAGTTCAGATAAGCTCCCTAATCTCTCTGCAACTAAATTACATTAACTTGAAAGGGGAAAGAAAGGATTACCTATTTACAAGAGATACAAA
The DNA here is from genome assembly GCF_000738735.6 of Corvus cornix cornix. Lineage (NCBI taxonomy): Eukaryota > Metazoa > Chordata > Aves > Passeriformes > Corvidae > Corvus > Corvus cornix. The sequence continues at coordinate 1,586,411 of NC_046348.1, forward strand.
TAAATAATCAGAAATGTAAGCTTCCACTTGTCAGAGCATCACAGTGTCTACCAACCTCACACTTTGTTCCAGAAATGATTAAAAAGACAAAAAGATGAGAAGAAGGAGGAATGGCTAAAGGCCAGTAACACAGGACGAGGTGCAGAGCAGTTCCTGGGGGTTGCTACCCTCTGTGCCACACAAACAGAGCAGCTGAGGCTGTTCTCTCACAATGCTGGTGAGGCAGAATTGGCCTGGAAAGCACCTGGAAGAGCAGTGGATCCAGGGATGCTCCAGAAGCAGTGCCTGTAACCCACCACTTGGCAGCACCCCTTTGGATGGAGCACACATGGGATATTCCAGCTTTATGGCCCCTTTGCTGCTGACAATCTCCTCTGTGGAATGAGGAGCTAATGAGTGACAGGTGGTTTATGCTCACTGCAGTTTTGGGGCACCTTGCAGGAGAACATCAAGGGCAGTGGCAGGTTCCAGCTGATCTGTCTGGCTGTATAAAGTTGTTATTATTGGTTCTACTGCTGCTAATGCATGACAGACACAGCCCCTCCATGCTCTGAACCAGATCCGTGTCTGCTGCTGCCTATTAATAATATCCTCTGCATATGTGACATTGGAGGAGGCTGTCACTCCTTTGTCACTCACTTGCCTTTCCCTGGCACTGGAGAATATATTCTTTTCTGTTAAAATCCTAACAATAACCCAGGTTACACATTCTCCAGGCAATCCTGGCAGCTAAGTGGACCAGACAGACAGAGCTGGAGGAGAAGGAAGAATGAGCAATCATTTCATGTCTTCGAGCATGTGTAATAAAAATATCTATTAACTCCAGCACACAGGTCAGATTTCCTTTAATTACAATATTGGAAAGAAGAACACCTGAAAGAGCAGAGTCACACATGGGATCAGGCTCCCCCTGCATGAGGAGTGCGAGGTACTATTGATTAATGCACTACTGCAGATGGAGGGACTGTTCTGATCCATTTGGCCAAATCAGTGCAGGAGCAGGTAGTAAGTTGCACAGGTATAAATTGCCCCCAGCACTCTGGTGTGCAGACAGGTTCACCTCACAAAAGAATACTCACAGCAGTAAAAAAAAAAAAAAAAAAAAATCCAATTAGTGTCTAAAAATCCCAAGACATGATACTACTTGGGGAAAGCAAAAAAAAAGAGGGGGAAAAATCCCCTCTAAGGCTTGATACCTTGACAACCAACAGGTCATATTTTGCTTTTATTGTCTACAAAGTAACGAGAAAGTGGGAAGAGCTGTGAGTGTGGGTGTCTGAGTGAGCTGCTTTAGCACCGGACTGAGGCACGGCAGGGTGCAGCAGCACTGACACCTCCTCATTTAAGGTCTCCCAGCGCATGGTAACTGCAGTGGCAGCACAGATGCCAACCACTGCCAGCTCCCCCCAGGCAAGGTCAGTCCCCAGTGAGCTGGTTCCCCTGCCCAGCACCACAGCTAGTGCCTCAGGGCAGAGAAAAATTCCACACACAGCTCCTACCACAGCAGAGCAGCTGCAGAGTTCCCATGAGAATTTCCCCCTGGACCCTCTGAAGAACAGTTTTTTCCCCAGTTCATTATTAATTTTCCATCTGTCATCTCCAGAAGAGCTGGGGTGTGCTGTCCTGGCTGCAGAATCATAACCTGCTCCTCCAAATGCTCGTGGCAGGTGATGGACTTGTCCCACTGTGGTCCTTTTGGATTCCCCTGGCAAGCTGCACCTGCAGGGTGACTTGGTGGATGTGAGCATCTCTAGCACTTTTAGAGTCAGGCCCAACAGGGCTCATAACAGAGCATTCCTTCCACAAAATCAAATATCAAGATACTATTTTTAAAGTATCTTTGGCCTTTTTACCACAGGTACAAACCAGAGACTGCTTCCTCTCTGCTGGTCCCTGTGCCACACATGGAACAGGGTGTCAGTAGGAACCCAGCTCTGCTTGGATCTCTGCCCCTCAGGCTGCACTTACTCCATCACGTTTTGTGTGACCCAAATAATCTGTTCTTCAGAGCCCTACGAGAGCTGCTGCTACATGCTCAGTACAGAGCAAAGTGGGGGGATTCCTGTTTTATTCCCTTTGAGTCTAACAGAGATCGAAGCTTTCACGAGGAAGAGACCAAAAGAGAGACAGAAAGGAGAAAAGAGGAATTTTAAACCACCTTAGGAAATTCGGAAGTTGGCTTTTCTGTACATACCTCCAGCATAATTCACCTCGACTTCCTTTAGCTCATCATCTGAACTGGAGGAGACTGACTCAGACCCCATCAGGGGCTGCAGCTCCTCCCGAGGCACAGCTCCCATCTCTGCTCCCTGTGACCATGAACAGGACCCAGGGGACTGGAGCTGTGTCAGGGAGGTCAGGCTGGAGATCAGGGAAAGGTTCTTCCCCCAGAGGGTGCTGGGCACTGCCCAGGCTCCCCAGGAATGGCACGGCCCCGAGGCTGCCAGAGCTCCAGGAGCGTTTGGACAGCGCTGCCAGGGATGCCCAGGGTGGGGTTGTTGGGGTGTCTGGGCAGGGCCAGGGCTGGGCTGGGTGATCCCTGGGGGTCCCTTCCAGCTCAGGATATTCCAGGATTCTGTGAACTAGGGGCTAGGTCTGACACAGGTCATTATTAATAGCATCTAATCCCAATGCATCTCGTACACAAAAGCAAGCTCCAAAGTTTTTGCTTCTGCCTACTTTGTGGATAAATCTGAACACACTGGCCAGCCACCTGGAGCATTGTGGTTTTTGCAAAATAATATCCATGAGATTTTTGCCCTCTTTTTTAGTGCACAGGACAGAAGAAATCCTAGGACAGCTTTGTGCTCCCAGCTCCCTTTTATGGAGGAAGCACCTAACAGTGAGAGAGTCACCTTCTCCCTGCATGCAGAGGCCCTGGAGCAGAGGCTCCTGGGGACTGCAGCTGCCATAGGATGCCCAGGGTGCTCCATGTGTCACAGGCCTGTGTCTGGGTGGATCCCAGGAGGCAGAGAGAGGGATGGCCTGACCCCACCAGGACAAGGGAGGCGCATGTCCAGCACCTCACAGCCACAGCCCCTCCACAGGCCCTGCTGCCCACATCCACTGTGGGAAGGGTTTGGTTTCCAGGAGGGAAAAACCCTGGGGAAAGACAGCACATCCACCAGGGAAACAGCCTCTTTGGAAGACAACTGTCATTAGCAGCCGAGTTGCCTCACCTCTGCCCTTTGCAGGAGAGAAAGAAATTATCCCCAGGAGCACCTCGGCGGAGCGGAGCCTGTGGCACATTCCACCTCATGCGTATCTTGTTTATTCTAAGTGGAGCTACAAATCTGTCGAGTGAGCATTTTGTTTTGATTAAAAATTAATAGCTGCTTTTGACCCAGGTGGATTAATTTCACTTTCACTGAGTATCAAGTTAATTGACACAAACTACTGTCAGGTGAAAGAACCAATTAACAAACTGTGAGGAGGACTCCTCTCCCCCTCCCTCCTCCTCTCCCCCAAATGTTGTTTTGACTGAAGGTTTTTTTTTTCCCTTTTAATAGAAAAATTTTATCTCAGCAGAATGAGATTAATTACTTAACAAACAGAGGAACAAAAGGAAAGGAGGGTGGGGTGCTCCCTCCCTCAGAGCCCAGATGCACTGGCAGGACGCTGCAGAGCGGGGCTGGAAGAGGGGCCCTGCTCCTGCCTTGCTGGGGCTTGTTGTTACCAATTAACTGCCACTTCCAAGATTATCAGTCACTGGGATGGGAGCATGGCTGTGGCCCATTGCAGTTTGGCAGAAATCCTCCATAAGGTCCCCAGGACACGACAGCAAGGTCATTGGAACAGAGAGGGGCAGGATGCATCCGGAGCACGGAGCAGCGCGAGCCACACAGACATCTCCCGTTCTCAGGTTTTCTACTGAAATCAGAAGTTTTCTGCAGCAATGCATTATGGATAGGAGCATGTAGCAGCCTAGGAAAATTAAAGTAGTTCCTTATTTAATGTCTGTTAAATGTAAGCCAGCCCAGGCTCTGCTGGTTGAGCTTTAGGGATTGTGTTCTGGAGCCTGGAGCAGGGAACGGCTGGCTGGCAGGCAGGGCTGGCAGAAGGGCTGGTGTTTGGCCAGTGTTTGGAGTAGCACACATGACCCATGGCAGAGAACTGGACATTTCCTTCCAGTTTCCAGGCTGTCAGCATGGCTCTGAGGGACTCAGGGGTACATTTTCTATAAGCAAAGCAACTTCGGCTTCCAAGTATCAAACTGTCTTGTGCTAGAGAAGGTAAATCCCTGCAGGAAGGACGAGGCAAAAAAGCACGTTGGGTATGCAACTCCATTAAAACCAAAACTAGCTGGGCTGTGTGATTTGCTTATGCCCTTCTAAAAATCCCATAGGAAACTTATTTACATCTCCAGGCATCCAGATGCCATCTACAAACCTTGTCCTTCAGAATTCACATGATTGGACACCTAAACATTGTGTGTCAATTAAGAAAATTAAATATAGTCTCCTAGATTGTCTGTCTGGGTTTAAAAATCCATTCCAAGCTGCTAATGGTGTGACTTAAGTTTTATTATAGAAGTTGCTTAACTAGGCAAATATTTTCAGTTATATATATTTTTCCTTTACTTACAGAACTCATAGCACTTCATTTATCCTCCTGAGACTGTTTGTTCAAATCATTCTTTTACATCCTTAGCCACTATTCTACCCCAGGGAACAGCTACAAGCTTTTGCCATTATTAATTTTTTATTCAAAGAAACAGCTAGAAAATCTATTAAGGGAGAGGAGAAGGACAGAGGGAGAAAAGGAAGAAAAGAGAGAGAGAAAAGGAGAAAACAGTTCAGATTTTGCCTAGGCCACCCCAGCTGGCTTCCTCCTTCACTGGGACCTCATGTTCTTTCTTGCACCTCTGAAAACCTTTCCCAAATGCTGTCTTCCCCTCCTGGTAATGATGTGCACTACTGCAGAAGGGAGAAGCCCAATCTATGCAAAGGCAAAGCACCCACTGTGAGCTCCTCAGATACACAGATCTTGAATTTATATACGAACACAATGAGAAGGCTAAAAGAAACATCTAAATAAAGGTGTGAAATACCTACAACAGAGACAGAAAGGGTTCGCAATAAGCTAAAATGGGAGCATGCTAAAATTCCCCTGCCCAGAGGTGGTCTGGCTGCCCCCAGCCTTTTTGTAGCACCATCAATTCATTAGCAGAGTGTGCCTGAAACCCCTGCCACTGCACCACGTGTGTCCACTCATTACCTGTGGGCCTCCAGTGATCAACTGCTAGTGAAGGACTACAAACATACCTGGCTGCTCTGACACACAGAGAACCAAGAGAAAATGGAAGGAGGAAATTGCAATTCAATTCAGTGCATATGGAGAATAAAGAGCCATCGTTTCATATGCACTGGCTTCTCCTTCCCTTTGGTTTATGTTAAAAAATACACAGTATTAGCTGCCCTTTCCTCTGGGGAAATGAGCAGCATAGGTAATGGAAACCAATAAAGAACTGTCATGTGTTACTGCAATCTATCTACATTTAGGTGATTCCTGTTCTGTCCCACATCTGACCAACGGGGAAAAGCAATTGTTCAAATGAAACCAGGTGACAAATCCTCCCAATCACATCTTCCCTTCATGTCCTCACAATCAGAACACTGAGCTGAAAAGCCACAAAGATATCTCAGCATTAAGCATTTCTACACTCCTGGGAAATGCTTAACGTAAGGTAACAAACCCACAAAGGATCCCACGTTTCTGAGAGGACATCAGATGAGATCTGGCTGGCTATAGAATATTAAAACATACACACAAAACCACCTGCAGATTAATCTGCCATAGCATAACCCTTCTTATGACAGACCATGGTGGTTACACTTCCACCACCTTCTTTAGACTTTTAAACTACAAGTGATTCATGTTAGAATGTGCAAAAAGAGGTAAGATGCTGGATTTGCTAGGAGCAAGACCAGGAGAGATTTGCTCTGCCTGGGAGAAGTACAGTTCATGAGATGGATTGCAGGTTTTACTTCCCTGCCCATCACAGCCTCTTCCCTGTTAACTGTCCTGACATCTGAGCAAGGGCACTGAGATAATTTTTTATCCCAGATATAAAAATGGGGCGAGAACAAACATGCTCAGGTTTTCAATCAGGTCTTAGCCAGGAAGTCTGGCAGTGTGACCTGAACTGTGACTGTCCAAGGGACACAAATGACACAGCCCTAGCAATTCAAATTTCAGGAGCCTCTCCACTGACTGCAAATTAAAGGAAAGGGTCAACTTCATTCAGCACTGACTTCTGTCTTCATTTCATGCTCAGAGGATGCACTTAGGCTAGAACCTTAGCTGATGCAAATCAAGAAAGCTCAGTAGCAATCAGTGTTGGACTGATTTATAACAACTGCAAGTCTAGCCCCTTGCAAGGTCAATATTGGCAAAAGAAAGAAGGGAATGTGATGGTACTTACTGTGGATTTAAAGCAACACATTCCACAGTGGGGGAAGGAGCATCTTACATGGGAATCTTTCATTAGGCTTTTATGGTGGTGGGAAATCACACACACTAGAATATGAATCTGTAACTAATTAAAGTAACTAATTAAAGAGCTCTTCAAAATGTGCTTTATCTTGAATTCCCTTTTTCCTGCTTCACTGTTTCATTGTTCTTCATGTCCTTAGAAATTTATCCAAGTCCTGTAGGCAGCAAAATAACCCTGTGGTGGTTTATTGCTCAGCATATTGCTGGGGCCTTCTGCCTCTCAGGCTCTTACAAATGTGAGTTAGGATTTCTGCACTTGTGAAAATGTGCTTAGGAGTTTTATTACACAGTGATTCCTGCAAAAAGGTGAAATAAAGTATCTGTCACCACAACTGGTTCTCAATTGGTACTGAAATTAATTATTTCCACACCTCTCAATTATTCGCCACCTTTACTGAAATCCAGAAAAGTGCAGTAGCTGGTCGTTATCTAAAAGAGAAAAAAAGGTTTTAACAACATCTACAGATAAGCATGAATGCCTCCTGCTAGAGGAATCTCCTCCTAACTAGTCTGATACTTCAAGTAAGGGGAATCAGTTGTCTGATTAGCTGTGGCCAGGCATCTTTTTCTGCTGCTGAGTCCTGAGTAAGCAGTCACATGAAAAAGCCCTGAAGTTCTTAAATGAAAATCCCTAGGAAGCCTCATTTGATTGATTTACTTCACTTGGACGGCAGAGGTAAAACTATCTGGTGTGACCCAGAGAAATCAGCGATGATCCACAGTCCTGACCAGCTGAGCTGCAGCCATGGTCAGATTCCAGCCTGGATGGCACAGGAAATAAATACTCCTTCTACTGCACCCACCTGATACAGCCATCCCTGCACAAGTGTTCCAGAACACAATTTAACTCAGGTGCACACGTGAAACGAGTTTCTTTGTTTTACAGCACAAGTTCTTGAGATGAGATTGAAGCCAACCCTAGTTTATGTGCATTTTTCCTGGGTATGCAGACTACGGTTTATGGTGAGAAGAGACATTTGAGATTAAAAGAACGTGGGAAACACAGAAATGACTACAACTTGTATTTTGCTTTTATGTTACATCCCAGCTTTTCAAATTAAAAACCACACAAACAAAAAAGCCCCAATCACTACAACAGTTTTTTTGCTATTCTTTTTGTAGTTATAGGCAGTGGCAAAAGTATGAGATCACACCTTTAAAATTGTTCTCCCTCACCTGGAAGCAGATTGGCACCTTTGCCATTTCAGAGATCGTCTTCCTGTTAATAAAAAGGCAATTTCTTTGGGTAACAAAGCCATGGACTTCTGGCAGTAAGCCAGGAAGCTTAAAGAGAAACCTTGAATTCTGCAAACATAATAGACAAGGGACTCAGCTTAAGAAAAGATTTCATCTATCAACTAACAAGAGGCTGGGGTCATGAAGTAGGGTATTCTTTATACTTGAGAGACCAAGCTAAAAGTCTTAAAAATGTACAAGGAAATGCTGGCTGGAATGTTCTCCCTGTGTAACAGGCTGAGGCTTCCAGGAGGCTTATCATTCCTCCTGACAGTCTGACAGGACTGTGTAATACAGAAGTTTAGCAGTGTGGGCAGGTTAAATTATACTAGGCAGGAGAAATCATTTCAATGTGAATCGAAGCGTTTACTCTTGTCCACTTCCAGCTCCAGCTTGTTATTCTCTGCAGCCCACAGCTTCATGTTTTTAACAGGAAAGCTTCATTTTGAAGTGGATGTTATACAGGGGGTGCTTTGGTTCTAGGATTTGCTGCTTACTCACAAAACATCCTTAACACACCACTTAAGTGTGACTTGGTTCCTGGCTCATCTAGTCATTTTCTGTGTATATTTCTATGTATTATTCTATATATTCTATGTATTATTCTTTAATGTATTTAGCTGGTATGGCAAATATTGTGGTAAACAGATTATCTATTGAGCAATATGGTTATGGGAAGTTTTGACTAAACCTTAGTGAATTTATATAGAGAAAATAGTCTTATGAATAAGAATGAACTCCCAGAAAAACATGCCATTCCCCTGTGAAAAAGGGCAGAGTAAAGAGCATTTTCAGCTTCAGTCCTTCATTCCTGCTGGAAAAACACATAACACTGCCCAGCTCAGCCCCCTCAGCCTATTTGCATGGAGTCACAGAGAACACTCTGATTTTTCTCCCTGTCCCAGAAGTCCAAGGCATCGGCTTTCCTGCTTTTCCAGAGTGATGCAATCCACCCCACAGCACAGCCCAAATGACACACAGCCATTCTCCCTAAATCTAGAAAGGAAACCAGTCCATGCCTGTGTTTAAAGAAATACCTAAAGAGATACTGCTGGGCTTCTGTCCCTGGAGCACTGTGGCCATTTGGAGCTGTGAAGCACCAGTTGGAACTAGAGGGTCTTTAAGGTCCCTGCCAATCCAAACCATTCTGTTTTCCTCAGTGTCTGTAAAGTAGGGTGACCCCTATTCCCAATGGAATTTTTTGTGTCATTAGCACTTTAAAATACGTGGACACTAATTAATGGTAAATCACAAAAGAATTTATATTGAATTACACACAGCATCTGCATTAGTAGCCAATGAGTCCATTCCATTTAATGTTACCACAGGAAGTAGCAGGCAGTGTGTAATGATTTGCTACAGCAGCTCACTGAAAGCTCTTCAGTCAGGTTTCCCATTAACAAAAACAAGCATTAAATTACTTAAAGACAATCATTAATTTAAATAAGTATTTTGTAACTGTACATATAAATCAGCCACAGCAAAGAAACATAGAAAGTGTCCCAGTTGTCACATCATCTAAACCCCCAGGAATGCACAGTGCCAAGTGGTCACCTCCCATTTTCCTGCCCCAGGACCCCCAGAAGTCACATACTGGGCCAAGAATTGCAGATTCAGGCATCCCACTGTGGGTTTTAAGGGCATGAATCCTAAAAGGCACCAGTCTTACAGAGGCCTGTCAGACCTGTGGGCAGGGCAGGAACCCCCTCCAGCCCTGGGAGAGGCTCTGTGAGCAAACCTGACAGGTCCCACAGTGCAGCCTTTGCTTCACAGAACACTTGCTGGGGATGAGAGCAAGCAGCATCAGAGGATCCTGAAGATCTCTGATACCAGGGACCACTACTGGTCTTCAGAATGTCCCGGGGAACGCCCTGACCCTCACACAACTTGTCCTCTTGGCAGCAATGCACCACAGACCATCCAACGCCCCCTGGTTCACAAACAAAGCACAAATCACCATCAGGAGCCACTAAACTAAGAAATAAAACAAAGTAAAACCCTGAATGATGGCCATGGGATCTGGGAGACCTTTACTTCCTGACATGAATGATATTTTTATTCATGGGGAAGAGGATGGAACAAGATGGTCTTTAATGTCCCTTCCAACCCAAACCATTCCCTGTTCAGAGTTTTCATTTATTTGTATTTAATTTCCCCTTATTTTCACACAATCTCATTTATTTTCATCAAAAGACTTGGGAGTAAGGATGATTTCTCAGTGTCTGTCTGCACTGGGCATAGGTCCACAGGAATCCACTGTGCACGGGGTTTCTGAGGGCTGCTGCAAGAAACAGCAATACAAAACCAGTAGAACATTACTTGGATTTCAGGCTTTTGTTGCTGAATGTCTCCTGTCTTGAACCATATCTTTACACTGCAATGGAGCCACAAACAAAGACCATGCAAGGAGTAAGGTCAGAGCTGCTGTTTTTCTCGGACCAGGAAAGAGAAGCCAAAGCTCCACAGCGATCCAACAGAAGTCTGATGGAGCCGCTCTTCCACAGTGTTTTTGATGACAATGGTAACCACCATCTTCCAGCATGTTTGTCTTTTCCTGGGACTACAAGATGCTACGGATTTCTGCCATACTCAAAACAACTGCCCATCCTTGTAGTGCCCCCTAAAACTGACCCCATCCAGCCTGCAGCCCTCCTGCCCTGCTGTGGGCACCATCAGCAAAGTGACCCTGGGAGCGTGAGCACGAGCAGGAGCTGCACTGCACAGGGCTGGCAGCACTTCCAGCTCTTCAGCTCCAGGCAGTGGAAGGGCTGGAAAGGTTTTACACAAGGCTCTCAGCTCCCAAACTTGGAAGCAGGATGGCCTCCAGCAGGGCAGGAGTCTGAGGTGATGAACACCCCTCACTCCATGACAGACGGAGCTGCAGCCACGAGGTTTCCTGAACCAGAGACCACCACAAAGGAAGAAGGAACAGACTCACAGGCTGCTGCACTGAGCTCATGTCAATGCCTGAGACAAACCCAGCCACTGGGAGTTTAAATGCTCCTGCATGCCAGGAACAAAGCACAGGAGGAGAAACACGTGAACTGGGAGGCTGGATGGTTCCCAGTGCTGCTCACCAGTGTGCCTCCCCAGGGGCACCTGGCCTGTCCCACATCTTACCCCTCTGCTCTGAACTAGCTGACATCTCTCCTCATCTCCTCTCCTCATTATAATTTTGAAAAACCCAACCAAAACCAAATCTGTAAATACATTAACAGGAATCCCCCACAGTGTCCTGGCATCACATAAAAAGGCCATCAGAAACCAAGTTTTCCAAATGAGGTTACTTGTAAACATTTGGCACGGACAGTGCAAAATTCACCTCTCTATCCTCCTTCCCAGTCTCTGGCTGAGAATTTGTGCTCAGTGGGCAACTCAGAGCCAATAAAGCAGCCATCTATCAACCCCTGAAACAAACTGTACCACCCATGTGTCGGCAGAAGTTCACAGTTTGAAAATGTTTCATGTCTTACCCGTTCCTAGAACAGCCCCTTTCCCTGAGATTATTATAGACTATCACTCATTCTTCAGTTTGTCTAGGATCTGCTAAATGTTTCTGTAGAAATTCATCACTTGCACATTCACAGCCATGCATTAACTGCTCAGTTTTTCCCTGAAAGTAAGGAATTTGATATGATACATAAGTCACCATAAACTCTACAGGACTGAGTGAGTTATTGCATCTTACAGGACAACTGGTTCCTACAAATGATACCCTGGAAAATGACATTATCGCTCAGTGATTTGGTTCAATCTGATTGCTACAGTTAATGTAATAATGTAACTCAATTAGGATGCTTTTGTTATGAATGAACAACCTTGTTTAATATTGTCTGCCTGTCCAGAGTCAGCTGAAATGGGATGTTGAGGCAGCCTGCAAAGCCCAGAAATGCAGTGGTGCATTTTCAGGATAGACATCAGCATGAATTAGAAAGCCCAGGCAATTTTTAAAGGCACAAAGGTCTTCTTGGTGTTTCCTACTAACAGAAAATTACAAACCAGGCATCTCTGTAGGGCCTGCAAGTGAATCCAGACTTTCCACAGAGGTCACAGAAAGGCTTGTGACAGTCAGTGCACACAGGTTGACCCTCATGTCCAAAGCAAGGCACGTCAGGTTCACCTAAAGCCAATCCCTCCACACTCTCAACTCCCCAGTAGCTCCCACTGGGCAGACCAGTAGCCAGATCATGGTGTGCCCACACCGGGAGCCTGGGAGAATCCAGCCACTTGTCAGATAAATTTGTTTAGAGCTTTTCCTGCTTTCCTGTGTGGTGCCCCTCTGAGATGCTTCCAGCACATTCGCAGAGTTCCCCACCAGCACAGGCAGGGTCAGGCACTCTTGCACTGCTTGCACATCTGCTTTTCTAAAAACTCCCACTCCCTGCCTCTCAGGGTATCTCTGCCTGCTCTACCCCCTGGAGCCTTCCCCTCCCAACAAAGAACCCAGGGGTTCACTGCAGGGGGACAAGCAGGCAGAGACTTTGGGAGAAGGGGCTCCCTTGGCTAGCAATGCCACGAGGGAGGAGGGAGGGAGAAGTTTTGCCAAACCTGCCCTGGATTAACAGGAAGATGAAAGCCCAGAATATTCCTTACTCTGCTGGTACCTGCAGGCCCAACCCTAATTCAAACCATGTGTTCTTCTCTTCACTTCTACCCTGTTTGGGAATTTCTGGAATCCAAGAGACACGGTAGCTGTGCTATACCACTTCCAGGTCCACAATACCCTGTCTGAGCCACATGGAGAGAAGTATTTAGAGAACCAGCGCGGTCCTTGCTGGAATCCTTCTCAATTCATCGGTGCATGCATTTAATTTCCTGTCTCCTTGTTTTCAGCCTGTCCTTGGACATGTTTGTGAGAAACCTGAGACGGTTACATGTGTTGTGGCCTCCAAGACTATTAAAACCATGAAATAATTGCCATAACTTTGTTCTATTTTTTTTTTTCCTTCTCTTTCTAAAGAAACCTCCAAAGAAATGTCTCACCTTCTCAGTTCTCAATCCCAAGCCTTTTTCTTTTCAAGGAAAAGTGAGAACAGACATTCAGGAATGGGGAGCATGCCTCATACATGATTATAAAACCTGATTTGTTATGAAAAACAGATGTTATTCAAGAGCATAAAGGGTATATGAATATTATACTTGAATAACATATAGTCCTTAAAGAACACTTTGTATAACCTAGGTATGTTTGGCCATGGCCAAACTCCAAAATCCACAGATTGAATTTCTGTCTGTCTCCACACACAGAGACCATACGTGCCCACTCATCAATACCATTAACACACCTCCAGAGCTCAGATCTAACCAACAGCAGCTCCACAGGGGTGTGGTGATCACAAGAACTGGGGCAGCACCTTTCAGGACACAGATTTCCTTTCAGGACATTTCATCTTACTTTTGTGTGGGAGGTTTACAGACACTCGTGCAAAATAACAAGACTCAACATCTCAATCTACTAAGAGATCTCAGCTCAAACATTCTAAATTAAGTTTAAAATTCTCATCTTTCAGGACAGAGAGAGCATGTGAGCACATGAACTGTGTGCACACACAGACACACACTTACATCTTCCCTGAGTTGAAATTGCAACTTGCTACATGCAAGATCAGAAAACCACTGTGTGATTTCACTCACTCTGCACCAGTGGCACCTGAAAGTGAAATCTTGCCTGGCATTCCCACACACACCCTTCACGGAGCCACTTTGATAGAAGTTTTTCTACATATAAAAAAGAAGATGTAACACTATAAAGTGAACAAGCAAAACTATCTATCATTTGGAATGTCTTTCTTACTGTGATCTAAGCTGCTGGGAAGGCTTTAGGAATTTGCATGTTATCCTTAGAGATGTCTGAAACTGTCTCTTCTGTTTCTTGTACAGCACTGAGCACAGCACCAGCTTTAATCTTTAATCTCTTCTCTCCTCCCCTACCAAGGATCAAATCCTACAATCCAGGCACAAGTAAAACTCTTGGGGCATAATAAAGTTTGGCTCCAAGTGTTGCAATTAGGATGGGAATATTTATTGCCAGGAATGTGTTATACCAAAACAAACTCAAATCCCATCCTGAAACTTGGCCCTAGATCATAGAAACAGAATGGTTTGGGCTGGAAGGGACCTTAAAGCTCATCCAGTTCCATCCCCCTGTCATGGGCAGGGACGCCTTTGCTACCCCAGGTTGCTCCAAGCCCCATCCAGCCTGGCCTCGGACACTTCAGGAAAAGTGGAGTGCACCTTGGATGGCAGGATTGAACAGGGAAAGGTGGGGATTCAGGGACGCTCTGGAGTTGGAGTGAGATGATCTTTAAGGCCCCTTCCAACACAAACCATTCCACGACTCAGTGAACCCAGACAATCTTCCCCCGACAAGCCCATGAGCTGCTGACCCCATCCCTTCTCTCATCTCACAGTGAATACAAATGCAATTAAACACTTTAAAAGACAAAGCTAAACAAACGAAACTGAGGTTTTCCCATTCTTCCTCCATCTGCCAATTCACACAACAACAGAATGAGGACAGAGGAGAACAACCTGGAGGATTTCAAGCACACACAATCCCTGCTTACCTTACAGAAACATGCTCTATAATTATGTACCTTTTGCCTGAAATTATTATAGATATTAGTGCTGCTGTGGGGAGGAGAGCTTGTGGGCAGCACAGACGTGTGTTGTAGATATTTATAAAACCACCAGGAGGCTGCAATAAAATCATCCTGGGGTATATATTATGCTTTTTCAAGAAGCATTTAAAACCACTACTATGTTCAATTTAACCTCTCCCCCAGGTTTCCTCAGCACACATTCCTCTGTATAGCTATACCTCTAATTTGGAATGTCAATATATATAAACAGACATATTGCAAATAATGTACATCTATACAAACAGATATGTTCAATGAAAGCAATGTCTATGATTTTCATAGTAGGCATGTGTATACATGAAAACACATGCTGCAAAATAATACACATGTAGATAAGCTGTGGCTGGTATTCTGAGGCCCTGTATGAGAACAGCAATTGCTTACATAGAAATAATAAAAATTTAAAATACTGGATATAGGTTGGTTGCTGCTACAGGTGTAAATATGACTCTGCACATATGCCCAGAGCAGAAAATGGAGTGCAACATGAGCATACACTTATAACATCAGCATTTGCTGCATTTGCATATTCCATATTGGTTATGCATCATGCTCCATGCCTGTTACACATTTAACACGTACAATTCCTGGACTGCTTTCTGCTATCAGTTTGAATTTTATTTTTATTCCCACAAGACAGCCTGCAAATGACACTTTTTAAGCCCTGATGGCTGAGCAGTGTCTCAAGACACTGATGTGACAGTGCCGGGACCTCCAAGGAGCTGGGGACCCTCGGAGGGGCATCTGTGCCAACCTGCCCTCCCCTACTCCAGCTCTGCATTGTTTACCCACTGCCAGGAGCTGGGCTAAAGCCCTGGGGAGAGCAAAACCTGTTTGGGCCATTGACATTGAGTATCCTTGGTGCAGCAAGTCAGGACCTCGGAGGTATCCATCATTCCTGCTGCCTGGAGGCAGGCTGGAGCCAAGGAACTTGCCTGAGCAGCTAGTAAAATTTTAATGCACTCTGTAGTGTGGTCATGTCATACTCAGTTATGGCAAATAATCCCAGATGCCTGCAGAGGTAAAATGGAGCTGTAATGTGCTTGCCTCCTAACCCGAGCTGACAGCAATGATGTACGACTACCATTAGCGGAAAATATCACTTCAACTAACCCATGATCCAGCTCCGCTAAGGGTCACATTATCCATGAGGAACAAATTACACTCCCAAAGTAAATACAAATTTTCTACACGAAATGGGTACAAAAAGAAGGGAAGGGGAGCGGGGCGGGGGAGGGGGAGAGGGCAGGAGCACACGTTCCGTGCGCTGCCGAGTGACAGCGGTGACAAAGGACGGGCGGGGGCGGCCCGGGAGCGCCCCACGCCCGCTCGCTCCCCGCTCGCTCCCCGCTCGTTCCCCGCTCCCCGCTCGTTCCCCGCTCGTTCCCCGCTCGCTCCCCGCTCGCTCCCCCGCTCGCTCCCCGCTCGTTCCCCGCTCGCTCCCCGCTCGCTCCCCGCTCGCTCCCCGCTCGTTCCCCGCTCGCTCCCCGCTCGCCGCCCTCGCTGCCAAACGCCTCATCCTTTACAGCAAACGCGCTCGGCTCCCGCTCTACTGCCGCTCGCACGGCGGGGACCCTCTGTGCGGCACATCAAATGAATAAAAAGGAGCCTTATCTTCCCTCCTAATGGGCCTTAAACAGTAAGAAATGCTTCCTGATTGCCGGAGCCTCGCTAGCGCAGGAAGGCTGGGTGATCTTTCACCCTTGGGGCAAGTTTAAGGTGCTGCGTTTTGCAGAGTGAAAAAGACAACACCTGTACAAATACGCAGCATAAATTGCCCTTGTGGGAAACATCCCGGCTTCGCAGAAACAGTTTTTGGAATAATACTGAGGAATGGTTTCTCTAATCCTACCCTTAGCCAAAATAAATACATGCCAAACAGTAAGACAGCAGTATCCCATGACCTGAAGTAATTGATTAAAATTGGGTTCTCAGCCACTGTTTCCCCTCGTTTGCCAAACGTGGTGGTTGGTACCCACCATCCAAGGAGTTTTTCTGAGTATCCAGCGCCCTCTTGACCAATGCTTTGCCCTTCCTGGAGCACAGAGGGGCTGAATGGCCTGACAGCTTCTCAGCCTTTCTGTGCCAGCCCCACAGAACCCAGAGAGATGGGACCTGGGGAGGGCAGGATCCCCCCACCAACCCCCGGAGCTCCCACATAAAGGCCCAAATTGCAGCCAGTCCCTGTTCAGGAACCTTCAGTGCCTTCAAACCCCACAGGAACTCTTGTCCAGTGGTTTCTTGCTGTTCCCTGGCCGGGAGAGACAGGGAATGTCTCACACAAGCTAAGGCCACACACCAATTTCTTTCTTCTTCTTACTAGACTGGAGATGACACACTTTACATTTTGAAGTTTTCCTCTAAAAATCCCCCCCAGTCTTCCTATACCTGCACCTATGCTTGAGAAGTGTGAAGAATGCAATGAAAAAAAACCCAGCTCTGACGACAGGCCCTTCTTTCAACAGCTCAATAAATTCTCAGAGTTCCCTTAATGACAAAAATTTCTCAGACTAGGTAAACTGTAATTTATTATTTATATTCCAGCAGTGCATAAACACCAAATGGAAACCCTGGTAGAGTTTTAAACTGTGAGAAGAGTAGAGATATTACTGTAGCACTCTATGGCCGTGGTGGTGGCTGGGTATAAATGTAGCTGGCTCCCAGCTGTCTCTCTGCCACAGCCCTGGCACCATCCAGGGGGATATTTTTCCCTTGAAGTGCTACCAAAACTCTTCCTTCCCTCATTTCTCCCAGGGGTGAGGAAAAAATACCCCAAATACAGTTTTGTTTCCAAGCACCCTACTAAAAAAAATCCCAAACTGATGCAACTGCTCACATGAGAGTGGATTGCACCCAATTATAAATGTAATCCTTTGGATAAAAGATGTCATAAAGCAATTTCACCACCATTTAATCCATTTATGACAAAGCTTTTGCAGAACACACAGAACACAACCCTGTGCAAAGCAGCTGCTTATTTTGGCCTTCTGTTTTCCAGCACAGTTTGTGCTGGGGTTGCTCTGGGTTCTTCCTGTTCCCCTGGAAAGGGGTTGCTCTGGTTCTTCCTGTTATCCTGGAAAGGATAATTTGCTGTGTCCTGCACATGCCTTGGAGTGGAGAGGACATGGAGCAGCTCTGCCCCAGCTGAGCAGGGTGCTCTGTGCATTCAGGTCTGCAGGGCAGGAGGAAATGGCTCCTCAAGTTCATGAACAACAAACGCTGCCTTTATCCAGAGCTAGGGACTGACATGGTTTTAGCAGGCCCTTCCCAAGTTCCTCTTGGGTTTATCAGAGCGTTTGTTACTACCTAAATCAGTCGAGTTTGCAAAGTTGGAAAGAACTACAAACAAACACACAAACACATAAACACTTGTATGTGTTTAACCACCAAACACTAAAATGCAGCCTGTGCAGTCAACTGGGAGAGACACATCTGCCAAAATGCTACTCCAAAATGCCTCTCCAAAGCCCCCACACAAAATAATTGGCCGAAAGCACTGCAGAAACATACAGAGGGTGCAGGTGTGAATGCTCTTCTGTGTGTATACATACCCACAAATAGCCTTTTACCTGGGTATAGCAGAGTAATTTATGGTATTTCCTATGCCATAATCTTTGGTTTGTACCTGCTTTATAAGCAATCAGATGCATCAGCATTATCATTAAAAATAATCTGATTCAAGAAAGATCATTCTTCAGCTCTCTTGGTGCTTTTAATGGCACAGTACCTTTTTCTTCAAGGAAGAGAATTTTCTTTCAAAGAGAAAAATAATGAAGCAACACACTCCCACCAGCACGGGCTCCTTGGCAAGCACAACACCCACTCATTCTAATCCCAGTCCCCTCCCTTTGTTACTCTCCCCCTCTGAGCAGATGCCAACACCTGGCAAATTTAGCCACTGGCTTGACCGAGCTCTGTCCTCCCTCCTCATCCCACACCAGGGGCACCCAAAGTTGAGCCCATTTCAGCAGGGACACTTGGGCTGCAGCCAGGACCAGCCAGACACTGCTGGGCCCTGGGAGACCATGTTCCAGTGGGATTCAAGAGCCTCATAACTGACTGGGTACTCCTGAGATAAACACAGAACTAAGGCATCAACAGCGATGTTTTTTTAGGCTGCTCATCCTACCAAAGTTGGATACAACTCCAGCCAGAAGCAGCTCTGTTTGTGCAAAGCAGCTCCCTTGATCAATGAAGTATTTTCCTAAGAAGTGAAAAATCACTGAAGTGCCTCAGATCAAGCCTTTAATTATAAAATTAAACAGAGTGGGGAGAGGAAATGGTAGAAATGGAGAATAAAACAGGACCTCACTTCTTACCTCATCTTTAGCACCTGACTTCCTTATCAGAGCTCTTTGTACATCTTTTCCAAACAAGATTTCCTTTGATTTCCAGAAGACAAACTTCGTGTTTGCACTTATGTTTTTAATGTTGTATTAATTACCATGGGTATAATTTTAAAGATTGTATCGAGATATCAAAAGATAATACAGTTGCACTTCAATTTGTCAGCTCTGCAATAGCTTGCCCTAATTTTAGATTATCAGCTCTGGAGACCTGCTCAAAGAGTAAGACTGACAGACTTTTTAATGGAGAAAATCGGAGTTCCCCTGGGATCCATACTTTTTTCTGATTCAGTAAGAAATCCCAGTGGCATTTGCTGAAAGGATCCCAGGATGGAGAATGACACCTCTCTAAGAATTAGTGCTTCTCACTCTGATGCAAGTCGTCCAAATATACTCTCCCTCCACAGACATGCCCGCTACTTCTTCAGGCTTTTCAGCAACAGGAGGGTGAAATGTCTACTTTGAGTGCTCCAGTCCAGTCCTGTGTGTCAAACTGAAGTGAAGGAGCATGAATCTGTATAAATAGACAAATTATCCACCCAAAATATGTCATTTAAAATTGAGATGCTGACACAGCCTAAGCTACAGCACCGCTAAGTAGGGGCTGCATCATTGTTTCAATTAAATATCCTTGTTTCTTCTTCCCGAGAAACCTCTGGAGAAATGTCTCATTTGAGGGCAGACACAGACAGAAAGTGACTCTGTCTGTCGGCTCCCAATTAAAGGCTGGGGAAGACGGATTGGAGGCACAGCCATCACCTAACAGAGATCAGATATCAGCTGTGATTTACGAAGCCAGATAGGCACAGATCCAAGTCAGGAAAAAGGAATGTGACCAGGCTGAGACACTGCCTTTCCCACTCTGCCACCCCTCGCCATCCAGCTGCTCCTCAGGCTCCCAGGTCCTGCTCCTTCATTCCTTCTGCTGCTCACGGTGGCCCATCCAGTCAAGCTTGAACCAGCTCATCCTCCAGCCCCTCGACCTGTCACACACCATTCCTGATGCTGATTTGCCATATTTTATTCAAAAGCTCTGGTCTATCTTTCTGGATTCCAGGTTTTATTTATTCTAGCAGAAATATGTACTTATATGCATTCCTTCTACCTCTCATGGATCTCCTCTGGAGGATCAGTGTGGGTTTGCCCTCAAAAATCCTAAATGAAGCAAAATTGCCTCTTTTGCATTTTCTGAAGAGCAAGCACAGAACTGCTCTGCAGCAATTAACCCTACATTCTGTACACTACAGGGCATCAACATCTGCAAGAGATAGTCCTAAAGAAAAGCAGATCTCCTCTTCCCAGAAACATTTCAGTCCAAGCTGTTTCTGGTGGGAGGGGCACAACTCCACAATCCTCAGAACACACTGAGCGAGGTCCAACCCAGAGCAATTTGTCAATTCACTGCTAGAACAGCTCCACAGCTGGAGGCCAATATCATCATGATATAAGACATTTGGGTAAAGGATCTTCAAACTTCTAATCCTGCTGAGCACCCTCAGCTCCCCTGGTTATTAATGAAAACTGAGGATGTTGGGCACTGCTGATGAAATGATCCCTTGCACAGGATCTGGCTCCTCGCTTCTCCCAGTGCAGTGTGCTTGCAGGAAATTTTTGTCCTAAAAATGTTATTTTATTTAAAGCAGGAATTCAAAAATCTTCTGGGTCCTATTGAAAGAGATCTAAAAGATCCTGCCTGTCTGAAGAAAAGAAGTTTCTACTTGTCAGTTAAACAAAGGAATAACGCACAGCCTCCTTTATAGTGTGTACTTTACCTGTCATCCAACAGCCCATTATCACGTCACGGCAGAGTGCACTTTTCTACAGGTCACTTTGTTTAAAATGACATGGATAATGCACATGTCAGCGAGCTGACAGTCCCCACCGTCCTTCAGAGATAAAACCCAGCGACGAGCGCCTGTTCTTATCTGGGGTACATGCCTTGGTCTATCATCTAAGTCAGGCAGAACATGATTTCTCCAGAGAGCACTTTTTTCATTTCCTGATTTTAAGAAAATCAAATAAGCACCATTTGTCTTCATCTGAATATGCTTGACCTGCTCAAATGATGATGTCTCGCATTTTATAACAGGCTACATATGCTGAATTCAAATTAACAGCAGAATAAGGCCTTTAGATCTTTGCCTGGGCTGCCAGCACAGCCTGAATAAATATGCCAGGGTGAGCAGTCATCTCTTAGAACTGGGCCTGAGCTGTAGAGCTCAAAGCTGGGTCTGGTTCTGACATTTGAAAAGCACTAAATTTTTTGGGATATTTGGGTCTGCACATAATCTCATTCCATTAGGGGGAAGACAAAATATAGATCACGGAGATGAAATACACATCTGGATTTTAAATCCTGCCCACATAAGTAGTGGGATATTCTGTGTGAGGTACAGTCTCGAGTCTCTCTTGTATTGTGTTGTGGAAACCATCCTGAAGCAGCATCCCCCCTCCATCCCCAAAAGCTGCCTCTGGCTTTCTGTACAGGAGTGCTGCAAGAGAAAACACAGGGAAACAGGCAGAGGTTCAGCTCCATAAATGCTGCAGTGACAGGAAATTACACTTTTAGTTCTGGGTGCCATAAACATAGGAGCTGAAATTCAGTTTATCATCTTCCTCTGCATAAGGAACATCCTGAAAATGAATAATCACTTCACAGGATGGAATGTAATGGTAATGCATTAAAAATTCATATTGAAAAGTGCAGGTTAATATTCTGTGCAAAAACCCAACAAAACCTCCCCTTTCTGTTGTCACACTGATTAACTCCAGTGATTAGTTCCCTTATGCAAGGAAAATCATTGCATTTCAAAACAAACAGCAGTTCTTTAACATAGTTAGCAAATTATTAAGAAACATGAGGAAAAAATCCTCTACTTGGGAAAAGAGCTGAAGGGCAAAGCTTTGGAAGTATAGACAGAATGGTTTGAGAATTTTTTTGGCTTCCTGTTACACAAACCCTGTAGAAAACTGATTAAATTCATGGAAGGTGATTTTTGTACTCATTGTTTCCCTCTGGATTTTACAGCATATTTGTACTTGGCTGTTGGATAAGCTGCACACCAGCATGGTCATCTCTCCTCTTCTTGGCTTGCCTTGGAGCTGCTTAACACAACCACTCATGAAACTCTAACCACTTCAACATTATTACAGGAACAATGTTTTCTGACATTATTTTCCCCTTCCCTGACTTCCATCCCCCAATTTATCCAGGGAAAGAGGAGGCAAAAGTGATTACATTATCAAAACATCCCTTAAGGCTCAACATACAAATAAAAATCACAAAATCCAACCTGGAAATGAAGAAATTAGACCCGTTTTTCTGTGATGATTATTTTAGTTTTGCCAAAGAAAGAAGGTTAGTCTGTTCACAACATAAAATAATGGATAAAAATATTCATCAGTGTGGATACCAGTTCTTCATTCCTATTAGTCTAAACAATAAACAGCATTAGAGGCTGATGCCTGACCTTTCAGCATTACATTTTTCCCCTTTCCCACTTAGAAACCCAAAATTATGGAGACAGTTATCAGCAAGTTGTGTCACTTGACTTAATGTACAGTTCCCAAATGTTGTTTCTAAAAAATAGATACATCAACCATAACACTTCTATGGAATTTGCAGGCCCTTGCCTGCAGAGAAGCAAACAGGCACCAACAGTGGTTAAATAACTGTTAAGAAGTGCAAATGTGAGGGCTACAAACAGACTCAGTTGCTGTTACAACTTCCAAGGGGAAGTGTAGCCATGGAAAGGGTTGGTAGTGAGACTGGTGTTCATAAACAACTCACACTCACAGAGCATCAATATGCTTAAAGATGAACTGTGCAGCCTCCAAAATATTCATTAGAATTCTCTTTCCTTGGAGGTCTATTCCAAAATCAAACTAGAGACAGAAATTTTCTTTGTATAGAGATGCTTTAGGTTAGTCCAAGAAGAAACTTTGAGTAAGTAATAGATTAGGAGGAATAAGGGAATACAGTAAATTAGTTTTGCTCCCATACTGATTTTCTTTCTTACCTTTTCTTCTTGATCACTGTCGCTGTCACACTGAAACACAAAAAGAGAAAAAGCACAGGTAAGAGAAACTTGTTACAGCAAAAAAAAAGGTAAATATTTTTGTGAACAAGATGGGTGATACACACATAACTGCTGGGCGTCACATCTGGAAACTTCAGGAACAAGTCCAGTTACTGTGTGGGAGGAAATTTCCCC
This sequence comes from Corvus cornix cornix, assembly GCF_000738735.6. Lineage (NCBI taxonomy): Eukaryota > Metazoa > Chordata > Aves > Passeriformes > Corvidae > Corvus > Corvus cornix. Next base: position 1,609,343 of record NC_046348.1, read on the forward strand.
TCACTGCTGATGAGGAGGGTACATTTGTGTGTTTGAATTACGAAACAACCACCCAGCACACACCAAAAGCCATTTGCCAAGCCCTCTGTCAGTTCAGCTCAGGGGCACAGGAGCTGATGGTGCAGGAGCACGTTCAGACTCCAGAACTGGATGAGGGAAGAAGAAAAAGAGTCTTCAAGGGTTGGTTTGTTTTCTTTGGATGGACAGTACTCCTCATGCTCACTGCCAGTCCATCAGCTCCACGGGCTCCACGGAGACAGCTCAGCTCTGCCCAGCCCAAAGGGCAGCATTTGCAAGGCTGCTGTTTTCCAGGAACACATGGAAAAGTCACCCCATGGCTTTGCTTATGGCTGCTGAACTAAAGAATTCAGAGATCACAGAGGGAGCAAGAACATGCCCCATTCACTGATTCCCTGAGGTTCTCTGGGAGTAGCCCAGGTATCACAGGAAACACAGTTTTACAAAGTGCTGAACGGTAACTCTAGAGAGTCCTGATATTTATCTGGTGCCATTGCTCCATTTTTTAGTAAGTTTTACTACAGTAGAAATAGAGCAGGACTAGATCTCTCAATGTTCCTTAGAGATAAGCATCAGAACCCAAACCACGTTTGCATTTGCTAGAAGTACAAAAGCTGTGTTGGAAACAGGACTCTAAGAACCTTGGAACTCACAGGTTTGATCCCTCCCACCAAATTCTGGGTAACTACACCTCCTTCTGTGGGTTTGTTTTGCTTCTCTCTACAGCTGTAGGTTCTGGAGGATGAATTGTCTGTATCACTAAAGACTGAACTCACACTTCTGCAGATCTAAGGGCAAACATTCCCAAGGAAAACCACCAAACAGGAGACCCAGGCTTTCCTCCCCGAGGACCAGCTGACTGTCAGGTTCTTACAGCTCTTGATGTATTTACATCATGTTAAATGCAGCTTTGAGTATTTTTGTACGACAACCAAATTGCTTTGAAATCAGTTATATTTTGTGAATTCCAAAGGTTAACTATACAGTGGGATGTGAATAGACAGAGCCAAATACACCCACAAATACACGCACTTGATTTGCACAAATCAACTCATCTTCTGTCTGTTGTTTAATTATAACTTTTCTGTTTCACTAGCTTTTTCCTTGTTTCATCAGTACAGGGGGTGAAAAGGTGCCTTCCCTACACCCTGAGCTATGTACTAACAAATTAGAGCTAAGAACTATTTCTAGGTATTTTTCAACTAATTTTAAAGGAAGCAAAGATTAGATAAAATTACAATCTCCTTGCAGCTGATTCAAATAGAAAAGGAAGTGAAATTTATTTAATAACTGAAGTGATTTATATAGCACCAGTTGCACCAGAGTATTTACTCTGGTAGCAAACAAACGAGAAAGAACATGAAGACAGGGGACAATTTTAGCTAGAATTCTGAAAACCTCACACAATGTTCAAATTAATGAAGAGTCAACTGACAAAAGGAAAACATTTCTAGAACAGCATGGCATTGATAGAAAGTACTCCTACCTTCCCCCATAAATATAATGCATTTTGACTTCAGCAGGACTGCCTGTATGAGATTTTGGTATGAAGATGAGCAAGGCCCTGCACTTACAAAAAGCAGACTTGCCCATGGATTTTCATCCATGAAAATCATGGCATAGAATCAGAGAATCTCCTGAGCTGGAAGGGACCCATGAGGATCATCCAGTCCAACTCCTGGCCCTGCACAGCACATCCCCAAGAATCACAAAGCAAGTCACAATCAAAAATGTGACAGAGATTTTCCTTTTACTATCTCTGCTTCACAGGTGTTGGAAAAAATTCAGCTTTTAGGCTTGGTCATCTTCTCCCCCTGGATGGTCAGAGCCAGGAGTTTGCTCACCATGAGCTCCCCAGGATCCATTATCACACCTCCTATGTGTTTCAAACCAGGGAGCTCAGGAGCAATTGCTCCTTTTGTTTGTGTCTCTGCCCACCCTCCAGGCAAACTCCAAGTCTTGACTGTAGTATCTGAACCCAAAAGGAAAATAAGGGTGGCAAAAGGTGGATGTCAAAGCAGGAAGGAGCAATTCCCTCTGAGCAGCAGGGCTCAGGGGGTTTCAAGGTGTCACCCTCTCCTGGTCTGGGCACATGAGCAGGTGTCCTGTGACCCAGCCATGCTCACAGCGCTCTGCAGCCTCTCCTTTCCCCCAGTTTTAGTCTGGCTTAAGGAATCTCTCCTCTGTTGTTTTTCCCAACTCATAAGCTTGGAAAAGCTCAGGGTTTTTGTCTTCCCTGCAGCATAGAGGTACCTGGGGAGAAGAGAATTTGCCAGCACTGACATCTGAATTTGCCAACAGAACAGTTCCCCGCAGCCGAGTGAATCTGCAGAGCGGTGTCGGAGGGAAGCATTTCCACCAAAGTGTTAAACCTCCAAAGCCCCGCTCTCCAACAGTCCAGTTCTAATTTCAAGGTCCGCTTAATTCCACATCAAATAATTACTGCTGTACCCAGAAGCACCTTGTCTCCAGAGTTAAGCATATGGCGAAGGACTGAGACCTACTGGTGTCCATTATGGAAGCAGCACGGGTGCCAAGGCGATTAAAAATGCTCCTGCTCCCTTCACACCGTGCCCAGTGAGTGACAGCTCTGTGCCTTGGCCAGTCGGGGTGGCTGCCAAAGCAGCCTCTGCTGCACGGGGCCCACATGGCACTGGGAGAAAACACTGCCATTCCTGCCATTGAATTCCCACACTGACCTGAGGACTTTGCTGGGAGCTCAGCAGGAGTGCACCATCCAATTTACAGCTCCAGCCTCCAGAGCCCTCCGTGCCAGCCTCTGGCAGAGACAGATGATGGTCAAACCCCTCCAGTTCATAAATTATGCAACGGCAATAAATGCACTCAGCAAACAGCTCCTGATGTTTGGCCAGCCTGGCTCTGAGGCAGCTCCTGCCCTCACACAGAGGGGCTGGGCACCAGGGGAGGACCCACTGTCCAGCAGTACTGTCCTGGGCCAATGGCAGCATTCTGTGGACCAGCAGGATGGAAGGAAAAAAGGAGGGGGAGGAGGAAAGAACTCAAAGCACTGCTCTGGGGTTGTATTTCTGTGCAGCACCTCTCCGTGTGTGTGTGTGTGTGTGTGTGTGCAGGACACACTCTGCGCTGGCATGTTGTGCACACCCACCCATCAGACACTTTATGTGCAGGGGTAATGCCAAAAAGGGAGAAGAAAGATGTTTGCTACTCAGGCTGGAAACAGAACTGGAGCAACTGCATGTTGTCCCCACGCCTGAGAGTCAGCCCAGGCACTGCGGGCACCGCGCTCACACACAGCCACCCGTGCTCTGATGTGCTCATTTACATTTCTGGATGCAAGTTCTCCCCAGAGGTGCTAAAGCACAAGGTGTTTCCATCTCCTGCAGCCTTACTGCTGCCCACGGCTGGAGAGCACATTTTGGAAACCAAAGCTGACAACCGTGAAGTTGATTATTCAGAATTACTGGTCAATTTGAAGGCTCGAGTCTGCACTGCTCGCTCAATTCCTCAATTCCTCCAGCACTTCCCTACCTCCCAGGGCCACAGGAAGAAGTAAAATGATTTAAGTGCTTTGTGGTTCTCAGAGCGCCAGACTGTTTTGGAATTGAAGCGATGGAAATACTTTGTACTGGCCTTCTGCTTTGGGCTGAGTTTCAGTATTCCGTGTCTATTACAAAAAGCTCATTTTTCGGTGCTCTCCCATGTCTTTTGTCAGGAAACCATGGCTCTGTGCACAGGCTGCCTTGGAATATTCTGCAAATAACTGGGAATCCAAAATATCATTCAGAGATAGCATGACCTGATTTTTGGATAACTGCCACTAGCTTCACTGGAAGCTGAGAGTGGTAATGTGACAAATCAGGACAAGGAGGCTGCAGACACATTTTACACCTGAACAAACAGAGGCTTCTTGCTCTGATTCTCAGGCTCAAGGCACTTACTGTCTCCACTCTGAACACAAGCTGTGACTGATTACAGCCACCCCAGGCCAGGCTTGAGATGAGCCCAGGCCAAATTGCCAAATTTGCCCTACACAACCCCCAGGCTCGTGCCAGGCACAGAAGTGAAGCCCAGATGGGCAGAACTGCTGAGCACCCACAGCCCCCTGGACGGCCAAGTCTTCAGGTGCACATGATCCCAAATGCTGTGAGAGCTTCTCAAATCACAGCATGACAGGCTCCTCAGAGCGAGGATTCTGCAGAATGGCTATTTTGTGCTTTTAAAAGTCTTGTACTGGCTAGAAGGGACTCAACAGTTTTCCCAAAGGACCTACAGTGCTGCCAACCAAATTCCAAGCAAGTAAAGCTCACTCAAAATGATCTTCACAGATGAAAATCTTACACGACATACGGAAACGTTAAGGGTGCTCCTAATTTCTAGAAAATCGGGGTAATAATGAGACCACACTGACTGTGATTTGCACGAAGTGGCCATAGTTATCACTGAAACTGTTCCAACCCTTTAAATAACCAAAGTGCACAGCCACCACCCATCACATCACCTGACACACACACATGCCAAGTGCTCAAGCTTCCTTTTGTAGTATTTCTGTAACTTCCTGCTCCAGAAATGCTAATCACAGTCAGGGACCCGAAAACCTGCATTTTTGTATGTGTGATGCAGTCAAAATTCAGACAATCATCCCTAAAATCAAGCCCAGGTGAGGAAGAGGACATACCAACTCCAAAGATCTCTGTACCAACAAAACAAAAAGCTTTCTTTCTGCCTCAGCCCTAACCTCTGGATGCCCTGCAATCAGCCTGGGCTGTGGCTGCAGCAGATGCATTCCCTGAAACAGGGGGTGTGCACACAGACCTGCAGTGGGATGTGGAAAAGAACTTTCCAATTCCCAGCTGAGGCGTAACTGCTGCTGTGTTTTTTAGAAGAAAAGGCAAACTGGAGATCAGGCTAAAGATTAGCTGCACCTCCCCAGTCCTCTATCCCAGGTGTAGAAAGTTAAAATGCACAGCACATCTCCCACAGCACCTGTGGAATGAGCCTGATCCCAAAGCCACGTTTCAAAAATCAGACACCCTATGTGGTGACAGCTCTCATTTGAGCCCATTTTAATAACTTGAGAGAGCCTGGTCCAAATCAAGCTGAGTAAAGGTCTGTGCCACCTCGCCAGCTCATTCAGGCTGAAGCAACACCACGGATTTCTCTGCACTTTGCTGATTGAACACATTCTTGTGCAAAAAGTGGCAATCATTGAATATCTCATGTACAATGACATTGAGGAGGGCATTGTTCTCTATTCTGCTCAATGGACTTTGCTGGAACAGCTATTTCATATCTTGGAGCCATTTATCATTGCCACCAAAGGAGTCAGTGCTGCTGCAACGCCAGCACTGAACAAAGTGATTCTACTCATCTGTCTGCTGAAAAGAAATCTGAAGAAAATGAGGGAAAACCCAGACCTCAGCGTGTTCACACTGACATTTACAATATTCTTGTCCATCTCTCCACCAATGACAAACTGGCAGCCCTGGAAAGGGCAAAGATGGGATTTTTAGCTATACAATTAGACCTTTGCTTCCAAGAAAAAAGGAGAAAAAAACATCTCCTGGATGAAAGGAGACACAGACAGGGAATAAATGGGCAATTTTCTAATTGATGAAATGGAGACCGGCAGAGTAACAAAGAAACTAAGAGCAAGAATTTCACTTTTTCCTTCCTATCTGTGACTTTGCCTGCAAGTAGCATTCAGCATGGAGCTCCTTGCCAAGGAACCTTATATATATAGAATCTCACAAATTGGTTAACATCACAGTCTGCTTAGCAATTCCTCACCATTATCCACTGTGACTCACTGTAAGGAATGGCTCTGAAACAGAGATGGTCTGCGAAGTTTAAGGTCTGCTTTCTTAAAAGCTAAAATTATGGATTATTCACCAAAAAGTCCCATTTTACACAAATTATCTTAGTCTGGACAAAAGATTGCAATGTTGACCTTTAATCTGAATTCCATTTTATCCAAACTACTCCACTTCAGATGAAATGTATCAGTCTTGGACATTTGAAGTTATCTTGGCCCTTTACAAGAAAAATATTCAGAACTTAGAATGCCTTTCAGGTGCAATTCTTTTACATTCCTCCCTCCCAGGACTTTTATGATGGTTTTATATTATAAAATGACACAATTAGTGGTTCCTTTTAGCTCTACCATCAACAAAACAATGGTTTAATAAGAAAGAATTATATTTTGAGTATTAAAATGAAAACTCTGGATTATATATTATATCATCAGGATAAAGATGATCCACCTTATACATCTCTAGGATGTGGATATACCCTTGGTACCTGGTGGGAGGCACAAATATCCCTGGTAGGCCACGGGGAACTGGTTTGTAAAGCCAAGGGGGGATTTCCCTCCAGAAAGACCCCAAAAGACAAGTCCTGCTCTGAGGTTTGGTTCTGCTGTGTTGTATTTGCAGGGATACTCCCTGAAGGGGCAGGCTGGGAGCTGTGTGTCACTGGGAGGGACTGGAGGCTGCTGGGCACTGCTGGGGAGGCAGCACGGGGCCTGCCTGAGGCTGCCAGGGGCAGAGCTGCCACCCTCTGTCCTGCCAGGCTGCCCCAGCTCCGTGTCACCCCAGGGACACATGAAACCAGCCCTGGAAGAAACTCATTTTCTTTTGTTCCTTGGAAACTGAGCTGGGACTGGCGGTTACTGCACCTTCTGTCCCCCAGATCCCACTCCCAGTGGCTTCCTCATGGTGTCACTGCTCAGTGACCCCACACCTGCTCGAGGCCCCATCCCGCCACCCCCAGAGAGCAGGATGATGCTCCCACCAGGGCCAGGGGAGCACTAAATGTGTTTTGCAGATGGAAAACTAACAATGCCATGCATTCCTCAAGCTCGGCACCCTCAAAAAGTGCCCACCACCAGCCAGGCACCCAAATCCCACCAGACCAGCTGGCACCAGGCATTGCCAGCCACACACACAGAGGAATCCTGATTTTAGAAGTCATTCTCTGTTGCAATTGAAAGGCAATGTCTCTGCCTCAGCTCCTGAGGGCTCCATAAGGAAAAATGCCTCCATGGCTCTCCCCTGGGAGTCGGGACACACATTTGCTGCCTCCTTACCTGCCTTGCTGGCTGCAGGCAACATGCAGCTGTCATGTTATTTTTAGCACCCTCTCAAATGATGGCAATTTGCAGTGGGTAATGTCATGTTTAGCATCTTCTCAACTCATGAGCACTTCTTCAGGGTTCGAAAAACAATAATAGTAAATAATAGTAGAAATGTGCATTTGTACTGATGGACTAAGTCAATAGGAAAGATTTAAACTAATCAGTGGTTAATGAAGTCAGTGCCTAATACTGCATAAGTGGGTGTTATCGGTACGAGAAAAGATCCTTATTTTTCAGAACTCCTGGTCTTAGCTCATGAGTTCTGTTTGGAATTTGAGTCTTCCAGGTACTTACAGGCTAATGAAATAAAAACACCTTGATTGACAAGAAGCAAAGCATGTTACGGGTTAAAATAATACAAGAATCTATTTTTTACACTGTGTTGTGATCCATAAAAATCACCCTGAGCCTTTCCTCTTTCTTCTCTGCCTGTGAAGCCAATTGCTTTGATTGCAGTGATATGAGCTTACTGAAATGACTTGCCCTTGCTTGTGAAGCAAATGGAACATGCTAATAGAACTTATCGCATTACCGGATGCAAAAGTGCCATAGCTCATTACTTTAAGATAAAAGGATATCATTGCAGACGGGAAGCAGAATTGACTTTCTGAGGCCCGACTTGATGATGATTTAATCAACTGCTCTCTTTCACTTCTCATCTCTGCGCCTGTCGGTTTCCCAGGTGCTGTTAAATGAGACACTCAGAAAGTGAGCGGAGGGAAAGAAATTGCTGTCATTACTTTTCAAGAAAGGAGGTATGCAAATTTTCGACAGAAAGATTGCGTTCATAATGGGCCTGGTAAAATACAAGGATCATGCTTGACAGGTGAGGGCAAGTCATTTGTACGTCCTTAAAGTGAAGCAACCATCCTCATTTAGAAATTGTGCTCGATAAGAGAAGCTACAAATGAAACCCACGCGATGGCTGAGAGCAGCCAGCAAATCTTTGAAGACTTTGCTGCTGCAGCTCTGCCTTCAGCAGGTGCCTGGCATGCCTTCACACATGGCTCTTCCCAACTGCCAGATGGCCAAAGTTTGACCTCAGTATCTCACAGAGATTCCTCTTAAATGTTTTTTCTTACTGTCAGCATTATAGTCACAGTCTGGGGTCTGAGAGTTTCTTCCTTTCTTCACCGCTGCCAGAAATAGAAATTACAACAACAAAAAAAACCCCAACCAGCTAAGTGAGGGTTGAGTTAACTTTGAAAACAGAATCAAGAGGTTGGAGGCAACAACTTGTTTTCCTCTGCATGTGTGACAAATCTTGGATGGTCCGGAGCTTACACTTCATACAGCCAAGTAAAAAGAGTAACCCACAAAAAGGGTTGTGGTGGGAAGCAAAGAGGGTGAGAAGATGCTTCTGCAGGGCCCAAAAGAAACCTGGGGTCCTGTGTCATTGCAGCAAGAGAGGAAAGGGTAAAGAGAGAGAAACTGGATGCTCTGTTGACCTGATGGAGAAGTTCAGATATTCTAAAATTAGACGTTAAAAAAGCACAACAATTGAGATGATGAATTATGCACAGGCTAAAAACACTCTAAAGATCCTGGATGGCTATTGAGCTGTTTGGATCATTTTAAATGGGGAAATGAGAACTACCAAGCTTTTATTGATGTCAATCAGGTTTTCCATCAGAGATTGATAGTCAGCCACAGCAAACAGGTTCCTCGGGGACACTCTAAGCAATGGATACAGCAGTTTGTCATAAAATGTTGACATTTTTCTCAGATAACAGCATAGGACTTAAATAGAATTAATGTCATGAATATTTAGAATTAACCAAGAAACAGCTGGGAAATACTGCCACAAAGGAAGCTGGGTACAACAGAAAATGATTTAAATAAGAACAGCCACTATATTAATTCCAAAATAGGTGCATTTTAAGAATTTACAATTCTTTTTTTCCTCCAGAACACAGTTCACTGCCCCTGTGCTTGTTTATGGAACACAACTATCAGATATGTTATTTGCCCTTTTCCCTGTGTGTCAGGTCCTTAACCCTCCATATCCACCTAACTGGGAGTGATCCAGCAATACCCTTTGGATCTGACTCACCTCTCACCAAAAATACTGCACCGGAGGTTGAAAAGCAAGATGATGGAAGAAAGATAGCTTTGGGCTGGGACTCAGGAGATCCACCTCTGTCTCTGGCTATCAGGATCACCTCAGGCAAGTCACTTACTCCCTTCTGCTGTCAACCCTCTACTTTTCATCTCTTTGGGCTATTAAATGGAACATTCCCTAGGATTTGCTCACTTTCACTGTATGTGTTTATAAAGTGTGCAGGATAATAAGGCATTTTCCTTAGAGAATGTTGGTCTTAGTAAATGGAAGACATCAAGAAGAAGAAAAAAGCATTAAGACCTGGATCAGGCCCTAGACACACCATGCCTGTTTTCAGTATAGATCTCATCTTCCACCAACTAAAGTGCATGATCTCTGGAAAGCAGTATCATTTCAACTGAAAATTATTTTTATTTTCACTTAGAGCAGCGCACACGGAGCAGCAGCAATCCAGCATCGACAGCACTGCACAGGGGCTGCTCTCTTGTGCAGGCTGCAGCAACTCTGAGCACAACATGGCCACTGAAACCCACACAAAGACAGATCCAATTGATTTCTAGGGTAAAATAGTTGTAGAAATCGTATCTGAAACAAAATATAAATAATAAAAAGCCATCTTTTCTCTTCTTTCCCAAACAAGACCTCTTTAGCTTTTGAGTTCTGTGTCCTCACAGTAGCCTAAACAAGTTAAACTGAATTGTATAAATAATAATGGTAATAATAATTCCCCAAACAAACCCAAACAATTGATCCTTAGGGATAAGACCTTAACAGCTGAGCTATAAACCTCTGAACATTGGATTTTAATGGATACTAAAAGCCCCTTAACTAAGCCCTATAAATATAACCTGAAACCAAATGATTTGTGTTCTAAGCTGTTTGCAAACTCCCATAAATGTTCCTCATTGTCATAATGCCAGAAAAATAGCTCAGCCAGTGTACTCAGCCCTGCAAACTGGCTTCTGTGCTGTGCTTTCATTCCCTTTTCCACTTTCTCCTTTATAATTCATCACTCCCACAGTTGTTACGTATTATTATTACTATTATTATTTATTGCTGCCTTTATCATTTTTGTTCAATTGATAAATTGTCTGTGCAAGACCTGAGGGAAGAGAAGGATTATTCTAAATGTATTGTAAAGACAATGGCACACTTTGGCCTGCCTGGCTCAAATTTCCTTTTTGACATACATGGTTCTATAATTTGGAATCTGTGATCTCTTATTAGGAAATGAAAGCATTATTTTTTTCCCTAGAATGCTGCAACTATAATAATTGAATTTAAAACAGGAGCTGTATTTCTCTTTTTAGAGGTAAGAATAATATCCCTGACTTATCAGTTGAACTCAGCCATTTGTTATTCAAGGAGTGGCTGAGAATAATTAAGAATATTCATCGCTGCCTGGCTGCCCCTGGATCCCTGGCAGTGTCCAAGGCCAGGCTGGACGGGGCTTGGAGCAGCCTGGGACAGTGGAAGGTGTCCCTGCCCATGGCAGGGGGTGGAATGGGACGGGCTTTAAGGTTCCTTCCAACCCAAACTGTTCTGGGATTCTTTGATAGCTGGGGGATGTTGTCCAACAGAGCATCCACCACTGGAGATACCCCCTTTACCAACAAGCAGTGGCAGAAGTGATACCTTGGTGTCCCAGCAGCCCACCCAGGAAAGGGAACTTCTCATTTCCTCCAGCTGTCTCTTCCTGAGGACCTCCTTCAATCAGCCCCAAAGCCCCATGTGCTTCCTCTGCTCTGAGCAAAAGCTGTTGCTCCCACGTTGGTTCTGCAGTGATCCCAAACTGGGGCTCACGGTGCTCAGGGCATGGCCACTGACAGCAGAGAGGTGGGAGAGCCACAGAATATCCCAAACTGGAAGGGACCCCAGGGATCACCCAGCACAGCCCCTGGCCCTGCCCAGACACCCCAACAACCCCACCCTGGGCATCCCTGGCAGCGCTGTCCCAGCGCTCCTGGAGCTCTGGCAGCCTCGGGGCCGTGCCCATTCCCTGGGGAGCCTGGGCAGTGCCCAGCACCCTCTGGGGGAAGAGCCTTTCCCTGATCTCCAGCCTGAGCCTGCCCTGGCCCAGCCCCAGCCACTCCCTGGGTGCTGTCCCTGTCACAGGGAGCAGAGGTGGGAGATGTCCCTCCACTGTTCCTCAGGAGGAAGCGGCAGAGAAGCTGCAGCTCCAGGTAAGACCCAAACATCTACTTTAAGAGCCACTCTGCTGTACAAATACCCACCAGGCCCTCAGTTTACCACCAATGCTCTCTTTGCAGGGATAAAAAAAATGTTTGGGGTTTGGTTGGGATTTTTTTTCCCACTGCTGCATCAACCTACCCCCAGACTAAGTGATAAAAACTCCTATATCATAAATACTATCACAGGCTCCATGACTGTTATCAGCAGTGGCAAATTACCTGTCACAGCCAAGGCAAGGGATTGTTCTGAATTGTTTTGCCTTTTAGCTCAGTGCTCAAAAAGTTATCCCTGTCCAGGAGGGTCTTGGAAAATGCAAGAGTTTTGCCAGCAGCAGCTGTGCTGAAGCAGGGCTGTGGCTAATGCAGCACTGAGCCTTACTGGCACTGCCCATGTGCTTCTTTTTCAGCTGCAATGAGACTTCACACTGCTGGGAATTATCTCTTCCAAAGGTGAACCCCACATCAGGGCCACGAGACATCCTGAACGCCAAACACAGGACTTCCCACTAAGCTCTCTGTCAAGAAAGAAGGGACAAACCAAAGCAGGAGGGGATGCAAAACAAGTCTGTCTGAGAATATGAGGATCCACAGGATGCCTGGAAGGAGCAGAAGCTTTGTGTCTTTGATGTTTGTGGTCACCACTACCCCACAGACAAAAATTCACACCGGATTTCTGGCTGGATGATCCCAGCAAAGCACCTGCATCTTGTACAGAATGGAATTTTAAACTGCTCAACCCGTGCTCTGCAGTTTTGAGACGGATTAGGTAGAGCAAGGAAATTCACTGCTTTCTCCAGAGATATTCTCTGTGAATACAGAGCCTCGGAATTCCACAAGGGATGTTTTAGCAAGGTAGAGGCTCCCTCTATTTTATAGATACCAAAAGATTGGAAGTTCCATTCTCATCTCTTCTGAAAATTTAGTACTAGGAAGGCTCTGAGATTTCAAACATGTTCTCCCCACAAAAACCTCTGTAGGCTTTATCTTCAGTCTAAGAGGCAAGTGAATAACAAGATGCAATGGGTAAAATCCAGATAAATTTAGACTGGTGCATATTTTAAAAATGGGGAATAATTTATTATTCTTCACTTAAAAACAGGGCAGATTTTCCCTAACTGAAAAAAATTAATAAAAAATTAAAACTTGCCTAAATGTTGTGCCCTCGTTCAGTCAGTTACTGTACTCCAGGCAGTACAATTAATTAGTGGAGATCATATGGCCTGTGCTAGACAGGAGGTCACAGCAGATCACACCCTCATTGCCGTAAATGATGTGAATTTATAAATCCCTGAACATCCACATCCTTCCACTCCTACATCCACAGCCAGCTCGTTAATGCTTCGGATCTCCTGTGATCCAGCAATTCAGGCCAGTTCCATTCAGTGACAACAGCTCTTTCCATGCTGGGACAATCCTGAAGGGCTGTGAACGACCTCTGAGCTTACTCCAGAGCCAGGAGGTTTTCCCATTTCCCAGGAACAGTAGATCCTGCCAGCTTTTACAGTGAATTTGGTGTTGGTGTTGCTGTGTATGTTGAGTTTTATTCATGTTCACAGGATTCAGTTTTATCATGCTGCAGGAATAGCACTTCTTCAAGACTCATTTCAGCTTTGCTATTAAGCTCGACTACCTTTTTTGAGTAATCAATAAAAAGTCTGCTACAAGAGGACACTGTGATTTACAAATACAGGAAAAGAAAGAGAACGATGCAGAGCCATTGGTAGGAATGTGAAGGACTGTTGGGAGGGGGGAAATAAAAAGACTATGAGAAGAATCTGAACAATCAATTTAATCTTGGAGGAAAATTCAGCAGAGCTATCCTGCGTGGCAGCTATCATAAAAAGATGTGGGAGAAATCTACGGGAAATTCAACACAAAATCTAAAATGTTCACCAATGGGGTCCTTCAGAGCAAGGGAGAGGGGGAGACAGGAATTTCTCATAAAGCATTACAGAAGGCAGCCTTACATTTTCCCTCAGAGCTCCTAAAAACAATTATTTACATGCAAGGGAGAGATGCCAGTGGATACTCTGAATTGAGGAACACTGTGATAAAGGCATGGATTTATCAGAGACTCTGCTCCCATCCCCACCCAACAGAGGAGAGCTCAAGAGCACGTTTCTTCCCACCCCACACATTTACAGCCCCTTCAATCATATCTTGTCAATACACACAATCCTTGTTGCATCCAGGTTCTCCAGGCTCCTGCTGAACCAGAGGTTTGTTGCTGCTGCCCCAGTGAGAAGATGCAGGCAAGTGAGAACTGTGCCTGGCTGGAGGCTGTGCTCAGGACGTGCCACCTCTGGGCTCCTGTCCTGACACACCTCCCAAAAGTTTGACCTTTTCTCCTAAAAACAAGGGCTGGAAAACACCAGGCATAATACATGGCACAGTGACAGTAGCACAGGGTCTGCCTTACAATGGCAGAGCAATAAAGGAACGGGAGACAACTCCCATCTTTTGTCTATTCAACTGGATCCATGCTCCAGCAGCAGCAGGCAAACACTACCCAAGGGGAACATGTGCTTGTCCCCACACAACCGGTACACAATTCCCAGCTGGAAGGACTTGAACTGTTACACAATTCCCAGCTGGAAGGACTCAAACTGTACAGGACTCTACACAGTCCCCAGCTGGAAAGACTTGAACTGCACAGACTCTATGCAACTCCCAGCTGGAAGGACTCGAACTGTACTGGACTCCCTGCATTTACCAACACCAAAGACAATGACCCACTTCAACTAAACCAAATGACTGAGAAGAGAAGGGCCACCACCTCACTCCTAAAGAAGAGGCCTTGCCTGCTTTCCCTCCCACGAGAGCTGGCCTTGGTAACTAACTCATGGCTCTCCTCAACGCTGCCTGTACGAGCGCATTTCTGAGCCATACTTCCTTTCATTATGTGCACTGCTGCTTTCAATGGGAAGAAATAACTGGTTATTATGATGCTTCTGGGCAGATACCTCATCCTTGGAAAAATGAGCAAATGTAGCCAAGTGACAGAGTGTAAACAACACTCCCTGAACTACCAGGGACACCAGGCTCAAACGCCCCATGCGCGGCGTCTTCCTTCCTGGAGCCTCATCTCCCGCTAAGACCTCAAAGGGTTAAGCCTGCAAATTGCCTTGCTGTGCTTCTGGGACAGCATGAAGGATGGCTGCCATTGCCACGGTCAGATATGACAGCGCCAATTTGATGTGCTGCCATCAAGGGCCTTCTAAGAGCCGAGCGCCCTGATGGTTTTGTGATGCGAACAGTCGCATCGCAAAATGGTTTTCCTCTCCCGCTGCCTCTGCTTCCATCTGCTGCTGGGCCGAGGCACAGCCGGCTGCCTGCCTGTCACAGCATGGATTAAAATTAGCTGGGGAGGAGGCACTCAGTTGTGCTAATTACATTTTAATCATTGGAAATGTGTTGGCAAATCAAGCCTTGATTGCCATCTCGGAGCCTGTCTCCTCCAGCAGAGCGGAGGGGCTGTCTGCATTAGCTGGGCCCTGCTGGGCCCAGTTCTCTCACAGAAGATGGAATATGGTGCCTGCTGGCCCACCACTGAGACTGCTTTGGCACATTATTAAAAAGCCACAAGGCTTGTTTCAAATCATCACTGTGTGAGCTCTGCTCATTCTCACATCCCTGGGTATTCCAGCCACTTGGTACTTTTAACTATATCTTTAGTTTACCTTGTGGGCTCAAAAACAATTTTGCATGCGTGGGTGGAGGAAGCCAGAGCTTTTCTGCAGCTCGTGGGGTTGGGAACGGAGCCAGTTGTCAAAACGCCTTTCTTGTCAGCTGTAAGGCTGCACTGAATAGCAGCCCGAAATAACTGGGGCTTGCACAGCCCCCACTTCAGCTTGGGAAGGTTCGGTGAGTCCTGGTTCGGTCACAGCCATGGGAGCTGCAGAAGCCCCTGCTCATTTCTCATTTACAGAAGGTCAAAGGACCCTGAGTCACTGGTGACTCTCAGGCCAGACAAGGCTGTAAATCCTGCCTGGAGAGGGACAGAGACAGCAGTGAGGATCCCCTTTGTTCCTCTGACTAAATACTCGCACGCAGATCCTAAAATCAGCACAATGGATGAGTGTCAAAAGGATGAATTTTCAAGCCCTTTCCCCAGCCACGTTTGAAATAACTTGCTTTCTTTTTTTTTTAAATCAATACAGGGAAGGTCCCAGAGCCAGCAACTCAAACCAAAAGCAGAAAGAGCCAGGCTCTCAAATGTCACACCATGCAGGCTAAACAAAACCAGCAGCATCTACCACCTGCAAACCCCTCCTAAAATAAACAAACAAACCCAACACCATCAATACTTAGAAATCTGGAAAATTCTCCCTTAAATCTCTCTTTTATAAAATGAAAATAACACTGCTACACTGGATCTCGACAGAACAGGAACCTATTTCCATGGCTTACAGCAGCAGCACAACTGGACTCGTGGGGCTGGGTTTGCAAGAGGAAAGGGTTTGATGCTTTGCAGAGCCCCATTCCTGACCGGGCTCATTGTTCCCACAGTGCCCAGCAGCCATCAACGCCCACAGTCGCCCTCGAGTTAAAAGCCCTAAAACATCTCCCCAGACTGACCACCTCTGGCAGCCCCAATGTCCAGCACTGGGGCAGGAGGTCAGTGAACACCAGCCTCGCTCCCTCCCTCGCGGGGCAGCCGAGGGCACAGCCCAGCCACACGTGCAGGGCTCCCAGATGGGTTTTCCTCGTTCCCACCTCCGCAGGGACAGAGCAGCCGGGATATGAGTGGGGCACTGAGCACCCACAATCCTCGTACCAGCTTCCAGCCCCCTGAAATCCCTGCAGTGCTCCCCGGATTAGGATGTGCAAGTGGATTTGGGGTTTATCACTCCCCACCCACGGCCACACGACGGCCCCGCCGGGGGATGACGGCTCGAGCACCTGCGGCGGCTGCTCGGAGTGGAACCTGCTTTTACAGCCCCTCACAGACTTTGGCGGTTTCTTTCTCCTCATGCAATTACATTCCCATCCAATGTAATGTTTTCATGACTATCACATAATGGAACTTAGAGCTGATCATTTTAGAGCCCTAGCAATAACGATAAGGGTTTGCAAATACCACAGAGGGAGGCTGTGGCATCCTCTCCTACAGCTGTAATGCACAGATTGAATCTGAAACAAAAAAAGCAAAGTTGTACATGTGTTCTAACATAAAACTTAATATCCAAGTTATTAGGCTGGGAAAAAATAGAAATTAAAATCTGGCTGATATGTGTGAAGATAAACAGGGTCAATTAATTTATTTAAATTGGCTTAATGGACCATTTTTGTTCTTGTTTAACTCAAGAGCTTTAAATTTAAATGATCTAATCCTTTTTTGGCATTTTTAATATGAACACTATACCAAAAATATTATTATTGTACATAAATGAGACATCGTTTTCCTTCAGCCCATTTAATTTTATTTTTGCCTTTTAAATAAAGGATAAGTACATTTGTATTTGCATGACAGCTCCAGTGCTCCCAAGCCCTTTTAAAGCAAGGACACACAGGGCAACCACAAACAGGGCAACAGCCCCAACAGCTCCAGCTTCAGACCCACTGCAACATGCAGCAGAGCTGGTTTTCCAGCTGCAGGAGCTGCCAGTTGCCATGAAAACACAGAAAAAGTCAGGGAACAATCCTTTCCCTGACAGGTCTTTAAGGTCTCGCAAATGGGGCTTAGGCCTCTCTAATAGTGTACTGCTCTTCATTATTTATGGTACAAAGAGCAGGGGGCCAAACCTGTAATTTGGGCAGTGACAGAACATCTCATTAAAATCACCAGAATAAGAAATAGCTGTACTTTAACTCTCAGTCACTAAATTTAAGGAATATTTTGATTATATTTCAGATCTGAAAGCATGCAGTACATCTTCCCCTTGTCCCCGAAGCCATCCCCTCTTTGTTACATTTCTGAAAATAAAACTCTTTTAATTCTGAGTATTTGGTGTTTACCAAGAACAACTGTGATCATGCAAGGCCACTGCTCTCTGAGGTGTGGGGGAAAAATGGACAGGCCAGGGTGTGCAAGACTATTTTTTTTTTTTTTTGAGGACCAGGCATGTAACAACCTTTTCAAGCTTTATTGCTCCACTTTCTAAGTGAAATTACTATCCATGTTCCTATGTAAGCTCTCTCCAGTTGAAATATCTCAATAAATGGGCAGATGACACTTTCAATCCCACTAAGGATTGCAATATTGGAGCTGAAGCAGAATTTCCAGCCAAATGTACTGGCCTTACCCTGAGCCCCCAGCCCTGGGTGTGCTCAGTGCCTGCTCAGGCACAGCACTCATGGCCCTTCAGTATGATTTGTAACCTACAGAAATAAATGGCCAGGAATTGCGAGTGAGAGCCCTACAGCATTTAGGACCCTATTCAGCTGGAAAATTACACAGCCTCCCGGGGCAGGAGTCCTGAGAGGCCTCGGCGGCAGCAGATCCTTTCAGGAAAAAGGTCAGCCAGGCACCCGAGGAGGAGGAGAGAATACAGGAAACATTTACCAGCTCCAAAGCAGAAGCAGCAAAGAGCTCTTCTTTGTCCCCAGGTATTCGTCTGTCTCCCTTCTCCTGCCCTACACTTGCCTTGGAAGGAGAAAGTGTCCCTAAAATATTCGGGGACTGAGAAGCAGTTGTCTTCAAAGCGTCACCACCCAGAGATGATCTCTGTCCCTGGAGTGCAGAGAGCCTGAGGAGACTGCTGCTGATAAAACATCGTCTTGAATGTGCTTCTCCTTGAGACACCCAAACGAGGAGCCTAAACCCAGCCCTGGAATTCAGGAGAAGCAAATGGAAAAGGAGACAAAACACAAATAAAGACAGCAGACAAGCATCTTATTTTTCACATGAAGAGCAAGCTGTGCTTTTCTGAGGCCACCTAAAGCCACCTCCTGCAAGAGCCTCTGCTCTCACCCTCATCATTCAGGTCACACATAATACAGGTTGTGTTGCTAAACATAATACACTTATTGCTATGACTGACCCTCATGCAGTCCTCTCAGTGGGCGTATTTGTTCTGGCTGTTTCTCCCTGGAACCACAAAGATATCTTGCTAAAAGGTAAATGATGGAATTTCCATGGGCATTATTGAAAAGGGGAAATGAAATCCCACATTTGCACCCCCCAGTGTCATCGTTACAGAACCTCCACTGCTGCACAGGGTGAAGGAAATGCACTGGAAATGCAGCAGCACTGAGTGTAAAGGGTGCTTTTAGTGAAGAATACACTGAAAAATAAGCTGCTTCCCATCAGCGAGTACATTCTTTATCTTTAGCGTAACATTTACAAAGCTTGTTCAGGAAAAAAATGTGTTAAATCTTTCATCAGGCTACAGACACTTTATTTGGAGTCTTCACAGAAACCCAAAGTAGTGCCATAAGGTGCCTGGAATATTAGCCAAGATAAAACCTTCAGGGCCATGCACGCTACTGTTTTCAAATCTGTTCTTTCATCTGATGTGCCAGTCGAAATTACTTCTGCAACATGGTCAGAACCAACCTGGATGGATTTATAATGCCTGCAATTGCTATGGGCATATTTTTGTGAATCGCCTAGAGACAAACAGATAATTCTCTTTAGATTGTGCGAATTGCTAATTCTTATGCATGTCATGTGTTTGCCAAGTGGCATGTTTAGACAAGGAAATTGCAGAATATTCCTGATGTCACCAGAGCTCTATGCTTCGAAAGCCATGGGAGTGTAGGACAGTGTCCTTTCACGTATCTCACGTGTGTATTACAAGCAATTTTAACTCAGATGGTACTTGTTACCTTTCCTCACTACAAGACTACCTGTCTAAGAAAGGAGTGAAATGCTAAAGAGCAATTACCGACTATACCAGAGCAATATAAGTACTTTGTGTGGGTAAAGGAAGCAGAACCCAGCATTTTATTTTTCTCTGCTTAGGCAATTGGAATAAACAGTCTAAGTGTCATCTTTTGAGTCAACATGTCAAGTTGAGTTTTGTGATATCTCATCTCTGTCTGTTGGCATCATTACACCACACACAAAACCCTCGCAGAGCCTCCCTCGCTCATGCTCCCCCCAAAAACACAGCTTGTGCCACCAGTCCCCGAGTTTCCCTCTCTGTTCAACCTTCTCGGAATTTTTGAACTCATTGGCCAATTTCACCCACATTTGACAAGAGATTTCAAAGCTAATTAAGCTCATGTGAGTTTTCTGCAAAAGGCGGCCAGTTGGTGCAGAGCCCCGATGAGTCTGAAGGAAAGGCTGCAGCGTGTGATCACACCTCGCTCCCGCCCAGAAAACGCACACACAAGAGAAATGTTAGAACAACTCCGAGAGAAAAAGCATCAATCAAAGGTTTCAATTAACTCTCGATGGGAAATCAAGCTTTGATAAGTTTTTTTCTCCTATTTATTTTACTACATCTGACTCAGATTCAGCAGTGCCAGCTTTTAACTAATATAGAAATTAGCCTCATCCTTAAACCCAACAGGGACATCTCTGTATAGCATTTATTATAAAGCATAATTGTAGCTTCAGGGCATCATTTTAGACGAAAATGTAAGATATACAATAAAAGAAAATTCCATTTGTATTATGACCAGATTTTGCTTCTCAAGTGACTCTTTACAGGTGGAGAAGTCGCTGAACTGTGTGTCCGGCCAGCACAGAACTGACAGTCCCACACTTATGGCTTAAGGCCATGGGATTATTAAAACCATGGATTTAATTCCTGGCCAACACACACTCTTCTTTAGCAACTTTGGGTAAATCCCCCTTCCTCTCTTTTTGTGCTGGATCCTTCATCTGTAAAACAAGACTTTGTTCCCTTCCCCTACACTTCATCTTTCCTCTCTATTTGTGTTGTGCTCTCTTCTATTACAAACTGGATGATGCCTGCTTTCCCTGAATGCCTATTAAACTGTTTTCTAATTCAAACTAATCCAAACACAAACATACTGAATCCATTTTTCTGAAGTATTTTAAGTGGATTTTTGTTTTGTTTCTTTTAGCCCTTGATCACTGGCCATGAAAATATTCCAGTGGCTCCAGAAAGCCGGGTCTGCCCGTGAGAAGAATGCCAGCTTAACAAATCAGTAGCTTTGCAGTACTTAGGGAGGTGCTAGGAATAAACAGTTGCTTTTCTTTATTGGGAGGGAAACATGATTAATACATTTGTTTTAGCATGTGCTATGTATGCAGCTTGGTTGTGTTTTACAAGGAGGAGTAACAAATTAGCAGTCGCCAACCAGTCACTTTAAATCCCCTTTAGATTTCATCACTCTTTAAAATGGGGTTTCTCAAGGAAAACAGGAAAGAATTTTATTTTCAAAGGGAAGAGAAAACAGTGTTGCTAAAACACTTCTGCTCTCTATCCCTGCGGGATGCAAAAATAATCCATGACTGTGACTTCCATGAATTCAGTTAACTGCAGCTAAATTGCATCACAGAGCCCGTCTTTAACAGATCTGCAATGGTTAATGAACGTGGAGGGGGGGAGACCAGATATTTCTTCAAAACAACTCATCAAGTAAGCTGCCTCCACTTAACAGATGTAAAGGCAGGGCCCAAAGTGGGAGCTGGCAGAAACAGATGGTGCCTAAGGGCAGCTTTCTGTTCCAGTGCTCCTGGGGGCCAGGTTAGGCAGGACGGGAGGGGTGGAGAGGTGGGGGCTGTGTTTTTCGGCAGCAGGTAAAATCCATTTGTCACACCAGCTCCAACTGGGCTTTCAGCACAAAAGTTTAATATCTGAAACCAATGAGGCATTCTGCTCTCCGACTGCAGCAAGGCAGGAAAACCTCTCAGAGCAGTATGGAGTCCCAGCCATTTCCAGCAGGGAGGGATGTCAAACCCCTCATTCTGTGAGATTTGCCTTTTCTCTTTCCTTTTCAAACAAATAAAAAATGGATATGCAAAGGGAAGTGTTTTACCTTATTACACCTTCAGGGAAAGAACACAGAGTGGCGAGGGTAAGTGTGTTTTCTCTCTCTGTTCTCCACAGAATAACATCAGTAACCTCATAAAGCAGCCCTGCTTTCTCCTTCCCTGAAATACAGCCACACACTGCGGCACCACCAATAAATTTCCATCGCCTCCAACTTCCAGCATTGCCAAGATATGTGCCACAGAGAGCATTTTTATGAGCTGGTCTTTGACTGCCAGGATTGTGCCTTCATAAAGAAGAGATTTTAGTCCATTCTGTCTATTTATTTTGTGTAGAGGAATCAAGGTCAATAAACCATGGAGAAATTCACTCTACCTTATTCCATTTCAGACTTTTGTCATCCACGCTTTATCGAGTATCTGAATGAATTTTTAATATCATGCCACAAAATGCTTTGGTCTTCTCTCATACGCTGGGACTCTATAAATCTGATAACACTTGGGAGTTCTCAAATATACTCAGCACTGAAGAAACAGCTTTAAAGTTTAGTCATTCTGATGAAATGTAAGAGCTTATATCAGTGACAGGTTGACAGAAAAAGCTGTTTTCCTTTCCATTTCACAGACTTCCACGTATGAACGCCATGAAACATGTCAGGACTTTCTCTGAGTCTATGAAGACAGAGATGGCATCTGCTCCCAGTGGGGAGCCCTTCTAACCAGTAATACTGTAAAATTTCATGATTCTGAAATCTGATCGACAGCCAAAGGAAGGGCAAGGAGGAGGTGTTTACTGTATTTTATAGGAGAGCATCAATTGCTTGTCTTGGCACATGATGTATATTTTTATGGCATACAATGCCACTTTCAACATATTTTTTAAAATTAAAATGTATTCATGTTGGCTGAACAGGTTTATAATTTCTGCTTGCTGGAACAAAATACACATTTTTAAAAACTAGGTATTAACCCTGCACACTCATCACTGCAGTTACAGGCAGGTGGGCAGAAGAGCCTTAAGCAAACCCACAGAGATCTACATAGAAATCTGCAGCCCAGCACAGAAGCACATTAACTCCTTCCAGCACCACTGATCCCCCCTTTCCAGTGACAGCACAGAGAGGAAACGGATCCAGTCACTCTACAGCCAATTAAAAATTATCTCATAATAATGTGGCCAAATTGAGATCTCATTAAGAGACTCCTTTGGATTTTCACATTTGCTTTTAACAAATATGCATCTCCATGGCGCCACTGAATTTATGCTGCAACACCCACACCCCTACAGATTCCAGCAACTCTTGGAAGCCATGCACAGGTGCTTTGCCCCAAAGCCCAGTCCCAGCTCCTGGCAGCTGATTGCACTGGAGGATCTCCACAGGTATGGGCTGGTGTTTGCTCAGCCAAGGAACACAACTGTTCCTTATCCCAGCACCAGTTTTCAACCTGTGATTTCTTCAATGCTGAAATCCCACACACGTCCTCCAAGAGAGCTCTACACCATAAGGAAGAACAGCAAACCACCAGTGGGTAGCTTTAAATGTCTGGATGCCTTTACACTTCCAAAATAAAATTTAAGGTATGCACAATTCAAAAAAGCCTTGCAAACCACCCCAGGGCTTGCAAACATACCAACCCCACAACTCCTGACTGTCCACATGGTGATACAAACTCTTCCTCACAAAAAAGCAAGAGGACTAACCCAAGATCTTGTAATTTTACTGACTGCAACAAGACTAAATAGAAAATGAAAGGATGGCAGAGACTGGGCACATTTATAGGAGGAAGACACCAAATCTAAATTATTAACAACTGAAAGACTGCAGCAAGCTCTGTGTAGATTTGGATTTGGATGAATGATTTATCTGTGTACACAGAGCTAGGGCTTTTCTTGGTTTTAGTTTGAAGAAGATCATGGAAGCACCCAGAAAGACATTTCAGAGTCTGATCTATCTTTTACTCACCTGAAATCACTGCGCATGAAAGAGGGAAGAGAGAATCAAGTGCTCACACTAATTAATGCTTTATTTTGTCATGCCAAGGTAGGTGTTGGTGACACGGACTATTATGGCATAAAGAATTCAGAGTAGTTGGAAATTCAGCCATGGTCCATTAAGCCACAGGAAAATCTCAACTAACTAAGGCTACTTGAATCTGGAACTCCTGAGGCTAGGAGAAGTGGGACTTCCAGGTAGATACAACAGGTGTATACTAGCTACGTACAGTAATGTTCAATACATTACTTAGGAGCATTGAGATGGGACTTGGGGAAGGGTTTGGTCCCTGCACTTCCTGCTGCCCCAGCAGCTCTGTGAGATACTGGCTGTGGGTGTGGAGCCCTTGTAACTGCTCGGGTTCTGATGCAGATAGTACCATGGGTAGCTGTAACAGATGGCATTCCCGATACTGCTGCTTCCCAGACAAAGCCTTTCCAGCCAACTGCAACTCTTCTCCCTCCTGCTTTTCTTGCCTAAGGATATGTCAAGGTGGAACAAAGCAAAGTTCAGGCCTTTCCGTACCAGCAAACACCAACAGGGCAGTGCAGTGCCAAAAAGAGAAACCATTGCATATAGGAAGGGTGCAGCAGAACTAAAGCAAATTAAATATGCAAAGGAAGAGGGGCCCACCCAGAAACTCAGGTGACTTTGTTATGCAATTAGGAAAGATAAAGCTACCCTTTTATCACTACTCTTCCTCCTCTTCACTGGGAAGCAGAGAGGCTGGCTGCACTCCTGTGTGTGTGCAGACACAACTCCGACTGTCTCAGGTGACTTCAGAGGGGAGGAGATGATTGTGAACAGCTTCTCCTTACAGGATGCACCTACTGATCCGTCGAAAGGATATTGATTCCTGACTCCCAGGAAACAGTTTGTTCCAATGTGAGTCAAGCACACACTCTACCTTGCTGGAAGCTTCAATAGCATGGGCCTTATTCCTGGGACAATTATGACAATTTTAGATTGACGTAATTGTGAAAATTGTGAAGTTGTTCTGCATTCCCACTGTTACTTGTAGTACTGCAATGAGAACATCTTTATTTTAGCAATTAAAGAAGGTCATGTTAGTACAAGTTCAGCTTCAAAGGATTTCCAAGTTATTGAGGACTACAGCCTCCCAGGAAGCAAAAAAATATCTAATCTACACCTTCAGTCTTATAAAACTGAGCTAGAAACTTCAGGACGACAAAGTGTAGCATTTTAGAGGTGGAATTTAAAAGAAGAACCATATGGGGCTATTTTCCTATTATTTAGATTATATTTCCTAATATTTATTATTTATTTATTATTTCCTATTATTTATTTATTTTTTCCTATAATTTACTGGCATTCTGAAATACTTTACTGTAGGGCTGGTGTGTGTTTTGAGAGAGATTCAGGGGAAATGAGATTTTAAAAACTATTTCATCCCTCCCTGCTTAAACTCTTCAAGAACCCCAAAATCCCAGAGCTGGGTACTTTTCCAAATGTAGAGCTGTACCACTTTATATCCCTGCACTCTGGTCTGGTATTATTGTTCTTCATTAACACAATCTGAAGGTATGCTTTTAGTGTTAAGAGTTTTTGCAAACTGTTTGGGTTATTTTACATGCAATTGACTGGTACTATTAGAATAATTCCATTTTATTCTGGGCCAGATAAAGAGTGTAGTATATAACATATTGTATGGTGCAGAATGCTATAACCAGAACAGGAAAATAGTCTGAGTAGTTATTATCAGTTTGCTTTATAAGTATGTTATTTACAATACGCAACAGATGTTCTCTGAATGTTAATGGAAAAATACAGGCCTTGTATTTATTTCTTTTCTGACAGACTAAAAAGTGCAACTAATATAATAATAATAATAATAATAATCTTGGAAAACCCGAAGATTACTTCACAATTTGGAAAATGCTGCATTGAGTCATTAGTCTTATTATTTGGTATTTTCATAACTCACTAGATAAACACTGTAAACTCTGATTTCCTGGTAATGAGCCTTTATATATGCAAGAGCGGGCCTCCAAGAAATCTCAATTAAGCCTAAGGAAGAGTGTTTTGGAATGACCCCAGCCCCAAATGCTGCAGTGATGTGTCAGTGCCTGTGCCCAGGCCAGGTTCTCCCTCCCTGACGATGGACAGGCTCAGGATTGCCCATTCCAAACCCTATTTCCCCCCTGCTAACTCAACTCTGCTTCCAGCCTGGGCTCTGGGAGCCTGAAGGGTTCACGTTCTCCTCGTGTGAGGCTCTGTAGAACAAACCTGGTATCTTTTACTCCATCTGGGTCCCCAATTCCATTGATAAAAGCTTAAGGGAGTCCATCTGCTGAGAAAATGGGACAACTGCTGCTATCCCTGCTCTCCAGCAACAAAGGCTCCAAGTTCATTCCTGATGTTTGCAATTGGAGTAATAAATTGCCCCCATGTGCAGCACAAGTGATTCCTTAGGCAGAGAAAACTGAACACAGTGTTACTGCACTTTGGAACTGCTCTGGGATCTTATCTGGAGAAAATCAGGGACAGAGTCATACCTGCAGCAGACACATTCTGGGGGTTTTTCCCACTCTTTGTTTGGATGTAAAAGCTATGGATACCACTAGCTTTTCCCCAACAACACTACTGTATCTGATTTTCTTGTATAAATAGTGTTACGCAACACTGACAACTGGTAGGTGCCACACAGGAGCATAAGTGGACAAAAAGCTTGATTAGCCGTGGTCTTGAACCTTGTCTAGTCACTCAGGCAGCCCACAAGGCCTCTGTGAAATACTATTAACCTGGAAAGGTGATTTTTTCACCAGTCCTTCAGGGATAAAGTGCAGGATGGTGCCTTTGTTATCTTCTGTCTGTGTGGCACAAATCACGCTACCTAGAGGAGTAATTCTATTTTCATTTCTTGCCTGCCTTTGTGTAAAAACAAGTTTTATGCAAACAGGCTCTCAGCCCACCCAGCCCTAGTAATTTTCAAACCCCTCATTGCTTTTCAGTTACATTTCATAGAGATCTAAAAACATCCAGTTATGAGAAATTCTGTGCAAATCAGTAACTCCAGTATGTGAAAGGCAGCTAAAGCTCAGCCTAGGAGACAGCTGGCCAAGGGGCCAACAGCAAAACCAAGGCTATGGAGTGTGCTCAGCCAGAGGGGGGAAACACAACGGAGCCACAAGAACGTGATGTGTGCATGGGCAGGGGAAGGGAGGCTGGCTGTGTGACACAGGACATGGATGAATTCATTGTTCAGCCTGGAGAAGCCTTCCAGTACCTGAAGGAGCCTACAGGAAAGATGGAGAGGCTTTTTACAAGGGCCTGAGTGACAAGGCGGAATGGCTTCACACTGCCAGAGAGTGGATTTAGATTAGAGTTAGGAAAAAATTCTTCCCTGTGAGGGTGGGGAGGCCCTGGCATAGGCTCCCCAGAGAAGCTGTGGCTGCCCCATCCCTGGAGCTGTTCAAGGCCAGGTTGGACAGGGCTTGGATAGTGGAAGGTGTCCCTGCCCATGGCAGGGTGTGAAAAAGGGTGATCTTTCAGGTCTCTTCCAACACAAACTGTTCTGTTTTTCTATGGTTCTCCATGCTCGTGGCACAGTTGTTTTAGCAGTGTGAGGAACATGAGGTGCAATGTGGTTGTAAAGCACTGCAATGCCCTTTCAAGACAAAAAACTCACCCTCTCTGCCCAAAGAAATCCAGCTTAGGACAATACAGCAAAGGAAAACATCTTGATCCTTTCACAGTTCCCTTCCCATCTCAGCACCGCGGTTGGGAAAATAACATCCATCGCTATTGTACATGACAGGTAAAGAAAAAAATGTAACAGCCACATCTGGTATCATTAATACTTTAGCAGACTTCCTATTTTTAAATTAGTACCATTCTGCAAGCAAAATGACAGCTCCTCACAGCGCCTGTGAATCCGCACAGCACAGACACAAACCCCCGGCAGTCACCGCTGCAGCTGCAGACAGGGCTGACAGCATTTCAGAGCACTCGTACCAGCACAGCCGGCTTCTGGTGAGGCCCTGAAATGCCAGGCTGGCATTTTCCAGCAGTTTTTACAGGTGAAAAGTGAGCTAATAAACTGCTCGCCACTGAGTGCTGCCAAAGGGGATGGGAGCACACGGGGGGAGACACCTGCGGCTCCGCAGAATGGACCAGGTGCACCCGTAACATTTCCCCAGCGCTGCCAACGGGACACAGGCAACAGGAAACCAGCTGGATTTATAGGTCAGCTTAATCAGGCTTCTGCTGAGCCCTTCCAGCTCCTGTCTGCAGAGCCTCAGCACAGGGCAGGGCTGTTTGCTACCACAGCTCCCACTCAGAGCCCTGAGCAGGGGGAACTGCCCCCTTCTCCCAGTGTGAACTCAGCCCCGTTTTCTGTATTTCTTCTCAGAGCTGAACACCTGGAAAACGTGCCAAGAGCAGAACAAAACATGGAGTGTGCCCTGGCTGTGCTCAGGCAGGAAGGGAGCAGAGCCAGCCCCGGCCCTGGCGCAGTGTGGCTGTTGGCTCCAAAGGCCATCGCTCACAAAATCAATCGCTCCTGCAACACAAACGAGCTGTGGTACAGACTTCAGGAAATATCAGTCTCCTGAGGTAACCACAAGCTTAAAATTAGGCTCGAGGATGACAAAAAATTCTATCTGCCTGTGCCCTGACGTGTCTCATCCATCTCAGGGAGTTACCAAGGCTTCATCTCCTCTGCTTACTTACGTCAATGAAATCAAGCAGGCTCCTGAAGCGACCACAGGAAGTTCTCCACATGTAGCTGAGGCATCTGGAGCTTTTCCCATTATTTAATTCTCGCTTGGTTGCTAATTCAAATCACCACAACAGAAAGCAGAGACATTTCTCAATCTTTCCTCAGGAGGGATTTACCCATGTAAATCCCATTGTGGAATAATGGCTCTGGACAAATTAAAAGATAAAACTTTCCAGTCTCATTGAGCACTTGACTTTTCTCAGGTCCTCCATCTCACTGCCCCTCTGGAGCACCTACAACACTATGAACAAACCATCAAACAGTCACTGTGGTTTGCACTGTGTGCTGTACATAAAAGCATTGCCCAAACTGACTTCTGCTGTGAGCTGCTACCTGTAATACATCTGTATATAAAGAAATCAATGTACTGAGGAAGTCTTAGAAAGTCTCTGCTGAGAATGAATCTTTAAACCTACTGATGAATACACAGAACACAATGGTTCCAGTGTTCACCAAAATGATAGGTTTCAGAAGAAAAAAAACCACCTAAACCCACAGGGGTCGGATTTTAATCTCTGAAATGAAGAAATGGCTCCTTGGATAGAAAAGTCCACCATTCACTGTTCCTACCTCTTTTAAGATCTTTGCACATCTGGACTTCTCCAGCCCTACCCTGACTGCTGTTGCTTTGGCCAGACTAAAGTCCCTCTTGTTCAGCTGTGCTACCTGGAAAAGCCTGGGTGGTTGTATATCCTAGTGAGCTTCCAGATGCTACTTTTTTATTTTTCCCCAGTTTCTCTTCATTTTAAGCTAGGATATCAGCTCTCACTTACACACCCAATTAATTACAGTCAGAATGGAGGATGCAGAGCATCTACCAGACCCTGGGCAGGTTCTTAAACTTTGTAACCTTGTAAAGCATGGAGATTTCCAAAGGAAAAGAAGTCTGTTTTGCATGATGCTTTGGAAAACATGGCATGTACTACGCGTCTACATCTTTCTTCCTTAGTTCACTTTCATTTATTGGTTTGTGTATGAAGTTGGATAACAAAGTGGAAGCCCCACTGTGGACTGTGATCAGGCTCTCACAAAACTGCTGCTTAGCTGAGCTTTTGAAAATGGAACAAAGCAAACCCCAACCTACAATGATTGTAATTAGGGAAAAATAACCTATCCATACTTCAGCTGAAACCAAACTGACAGCACCATAAGCACATTGCTGACCAAGGGAAAACCTCTTGAACATGATAATTATGGAACTCTCTATCTTGGTACTAGACTCAGCACATCTGGACCCCAGTATTTCCTGCAGAAGGCTATACATGCCTCACAGCTAGCTGATAGACCACAAAAACTTTTAACGACTAGATAAAATAACTGAAAATCCACAAGCTTGTGTTTGCAGAGGAGCCTCAAAAATCTGGGGTGCTCGTGGCAACGTCTGATTTGCCTTCTGAAGAGGTAAAAACCCCATCGGTTTGGAAGGCAAAGCATCATTAAGGACAGCTTCCATGAAGAACCCCACAGAAAAAGCCCAGTCTTTCTGAACAGGGAGACACTTCCCTGATCTCCCAGGGACCAGTTATTGGGTCAAAATAATATATTAAGGCTGAGCATTGTGCGCAGGCTGCAGTCCCCCCGCTCGGGCTCCTGTGGCGCGCGCTGGCACCGCGGGCCCGTGTGATGTATTTTTGCTGTCAGTGCTGAAATAACACTAAATGCGTCTGAGCGGGCCCCACCTGCCGAGCAATATGTTCCCGATCCCTCAGGCAGAGCCGTGTGCTGCTCGGCGAGGAAAAACTTCCTCCCACCCAGCACATGGCAGGGCAGGGAGAGACACTCACGTGCCCACCGAGGGATGGGGGTGGGATGTGACACCAGCACCCCCCGCCTCGCTTGCCGTGACAAGAAACTGCCTCCATCTCGTGTGTTCAAGAAGAAAAAAAAAGGAAAAAAAGGCAGAAGAAAAGGGGGAAGAGGAAGAAGGGAAAGAATCCCAGCCTGTTAATCACATACATCATTACCACAATTGGCTGAGAAGTTGGCTTGTTGACGATTGATTCATGAGCTCCTGGTGCAAGCCAAGCAAAGAGGAAAAGATGGAAATCTCCTTATTTATTTATCTGTAATACAGCAGGAGGCTCTCCTGAACACTGGTGATCCCAGAGCCCAGGCTGACCCTCGGGAGGCTGCTCTCTGCCTGCCACAGGGGCTCACATGGCAGCACTGAGCCCTTCCCAAACTGATCCACACGATCACCCCGTACCCCCTGTAGTCTTCTCATCACAGACAGGAATTAGCAGGGCAAGGAACCAGGACACAGCCTCTTCCGAGGAGGGGAGGCCTTGTGCTTGTGGTGGTGCCTGTGCAAGCAGCAGCAGGTGAATGCAGATGAATTTCCTGCTCATCCATGTGGCGTTGCTGCTGTGCCAGCGGCCTGTGCCGTGATACTCAGAGAAGCAAAGGACTTCCCAACCCTCAGCGCACACAACAAATGGAAAAGGATGAGCCCCATCCCATCTGGTGAGCCAGCTCTCTGCAGGTCACATTAAACAGCATAATTAATAGTTTTAGACTGAATATATGCAACCCTCCTGTTCCACCACAAATAATGCTTTCAAAGAGCAGCAGAATTTGGGGGTTTTTAGCTGCTCCATGGCTAAAAAGACATAGTCTTAGTGTTAAATTACTTTTTCCTCTCACACCAATTTTACTTGGAAAGAGCTTCACTGGTTCAGAACTGCACTTTGTGAATCATAATACAACAAAACAATTATTGAGATTCATCTCCCCAGCAGCAGGCTTTTGCTGTGCCAAATTTCCTATCAAATAGATTCTTCTGAACTTTCAGTAACTGCTGGCTACGTTAAGTTGTATTATAAAATGAATCCAAACTAATAAACAGTTATGGCTATTTTTTAATGTGAAAAAAGGGAGCAAATTTCATAAAAGAATAGCCATGAAGTATGGACAATAAAGTTCTTTACCCCTGCAGCTATTCTTCCTGATATGATTTATACAGTGGGACAGTCATAAACCAAGAAAGCAATACTATCAGAGGTTTTAAATGTTTCTGGGGTTTGATACTCAAACATTTAAAAGCTGTTTGCAGTTTCATTCATTTGCTTACACATCTATATAGAAAAACTAAAAATCTGCTGTGGCAGCACAGCGCTGAGCACGTACACCAGGGAACCGCATCAGGGACAAGGGGAACATGAGCGTAGTCCCACTGCTCATGACCACTGCAGATGGCATTTCCCTACCTGTGCAGGAGGAAGCTTTACACAGCCTGGGTGGGTTTTTCCTTCTCAGTACTTCCCAGCTGGAGTGCTCACAAGTATGTCCTACTTGATACAAGTGTGCATGTCCTTGTTCATGTAAGCAGGGATTTTCAGACAATTCACCAAGAGCTGACATCTGCTGACACGTGGAAACACTCCTGAGGTATCTGAAAACATTGGCCACACCAAAGGCTGGGTCCATGCCCTAGGGAGGTGATACCTCTTGAATAGTGACTCCAGTGAAGTAAAATCTCTCCCTGTACAACCTGGCCTCACACTGAGCTGGATGGGCTCTGACTGCGAGGTTTGGGCTTTTTAAATTACACCAAAAAAAGCAATTCTGATGGTCTCTGCTTTGGAGCCCCTCGCTCAAACGCCATAAAATGAAACGAACCTTGGTCCCACTGGCTCCAGAACAGCCCTCCCACGTTAAAGACTTATGGACACTGCTAATCTGTGACAAAACCAGGAAGTGTAATTAGTCCTGTCAAACCATCTGCCAGGCCTGAGACACTTGGATGGTATTTGGAAAAAGCATCTAAACATGTGTGTGCCTGTCCCAAGTCCCAGACCATCCAAACTTGGCCAGCAGCCGGATAAAACAGGATTTGACACTTCTGTTGAAAAGGCCAGAAAAAGAAAAGGCTGCTAATCCAGAAGGGCTAAGTCAGAAACTGCCAATAATAGCCACTTCAAAATCCTGTTACAACCGATCAGCCCAGAACAGAAAGTACGTGACAGTGTTAAAGCTGCACAGAACCACGCACGGCTGCCATCACGGGGAGTCGGGCTTCAAAATCTCTATGTTTTGGTTCACTATTAAGCCACCTTCTCTCCCCCAGCAGCTCTCCAAGAGGCATTCTGGGGGGAACAGAAAGCCAGAGGTGGAGCTGAGTGTGAAGGCGTCGGTCCCAAAGGAAGGCCCAGCTGGAGAGGCCCTCACAGATGCCTTCTCTCAGGATGGATCAGCACGAGTGAGCTCACAGCAGCTCCAGAGCTGCTCTGTTCTGCCAGAAGAACTCTGTGGTTCCCTCATCACGCTTCTCTCCAAGAAAACACTTGATACATTTCACAGCAGAAACGTGAACAGAGAAGGGAGAGGGAAAACATGAGCTGGAGACCATCTCTGTAGCCCACACTGCTGTGGCACAGACCCAGACTGGGCGCTTGTACATCAGCACAGGATGTCACAGGTAACAGAAGGAGGGCTGAAAACCACTCAGGTCTGCTCAAGTCAGACAGCACAAGGCAGGCTCTGACAGCAGCTTCTGACTGACTTTGTGGGGCAAACAAAGTGTGCACTCGCCACTGAGGTTTGTTAATTTGTGTGGTCAGTGTCTGCCCAAGGGCCAAAGCCCACAGTTAAACAAACAGCACTCATTGTGCAGACTGTCCATAAACACCATGACAAAGGCTTTGGTTAAGTTTGATTTTGCCAAAATTTGCTGCTTTTTCAACATACATGCTTTTCACAGAAGAATCACAGCAGAGTTGAGAAAAATGTTGAGAAGCTCGGGAGAAAAAATAGTTTTTGCTTTTCCTTTAATGGCTTAACTGATTTGGAAGACTGCCAGTAGTGACAGTTAACTAATCCTGACTTTTTCCTGGGATAGGCATGGGATGATCTCACAATCAGCTCTACTGCAGTTCCAGAAAGGATGCAGGTTGTTCAGGGAACAGCCAATTCTTTTATCCACTCCAATTTGATTCCAAGTACTTCTGTGATTTGATTCCAATCCCTTTGTCATTTGAGGCAGTTTCTGGATGCTCTGCCCTGATCAGGCAGCACAGGGACTGACAGCTGCACCCCCTGCAATCCCTCACAAGCCATCCGCACACACACACAGCCCTGTCTGGTCTAAAACAAGCATTTCCACATAATTTCATTTTCACATAGGAGGTTTTCTCTTGAGGAACAGTAGGAAGAGGGGCAAACACAAACTCTGTCCAGGAGCACAACTGCCATGTTCCAGGCCAGGCATGAATTTGCCCCACCAGTACTTGGAACCCCTGGATGTCAAACAAGAAGCAAGTCTGGATTCACAGAAGGAGCCAGACCATCCCAGACTGGGTTTTTATGTTAAATACTCAGCTTTGGATTTCAGATCAGAAATCACTGATAGCATCATCACACAAGCCATGGTTAAAGTTGTAGTCAAACTTTATATAAATTTCACAATTCATCTATCTTTAATGCAGGATGCATTCAACTGTTCAACTCTTCACCTGCCTTTACAGCTCCCTCAAAGCTTGTATGTTTAGACAACCTCTACAAATATCAGAGGATCTGATTATTTACAATCACCACCTAGCTGTGGTTAAGAAAAATGGCAGAGCTTTTCAATTTTCAGGGATGGAAGAGTCTGCTGTGAGCTCTCCAAACACTGACAGACACTAAGAGGCCTCTCAGTTGGTTTAACCAGATTTCCTGAAGTCACCACGTGTACAAAAGGAACATGTGCAGGGATAGAGAGTGAGTGTCCCCACGGTACTGTCATATATGCCAAAGCTCTACAGATTATTAATACATGGGCTTGCCCCCTTCATTCTACAAGAGCTCTTGTAATGCCTCAAATTAATTGGAGGAGAGTGCAGCAGCTCCAAAGAGATGATTAAGATCAATTATTAATTCCTCTTCCTATTCTTTCATCTGTATTAAACTTCAGGATGAGAATCCCACTAATGAAACAGCAACTATAATAAAAATAAATGGTACAAAACTAGCTCTTCAATAAAAAAATAATTAGAGGAAATAATTTTTGCCTGTTCTAAATTCCTGAGTCAGACCATCCTGTTGCAGTCAATATATATGAAAGAAATATAATCACACTTTTTCTCTGAAGTAAATAGACGCTATTTTCTGGTTTTTCTTTTGGGGAAAATAAGACCAGTGGAGTTTCAGGAGAGTGCCCTCAAGAAGTTCAAGAATAGCAGAGAATGTAGGCAACAAACAATAAAAAGGTATCTGCTGTGTGTGCATGTCTGAGAAAAGACCAGGAGTCTGCAGATCCATGTGGTGGCTGAGGAGGGTGTTTGTTTAAGATCTGTGTTTGCTGGAGCTCTCTGGAGGATCAGAGAGTGGGGATGAGAGATCTTCACATCTTAACCAAAGAGCCAGAATGTGAAAGACATGAAGCAGGAGTGGTGCTGAGCTGGTACTAACAAACAGAAACAAAGAGGTTAAAAATGTTATAACTAAAATCCTCTTCCCCTTTCAACTGCCTGAGCTTTAGACTTCTAATCCCAAGAGCTCTCCAGTTTTCTACTATGTCTCCTAGGAAAACCAGAGAAGTCTGGATCTGGTATCTCTGAAAGAGAACCAAAAAAAAGCAGCCAAGAACTAAACAAACAACCTTTCAAAACGTTTTGTACAACCTAACGAAGCAAATGGGACACAAGCAGAAGGCGCTTTTTCCCTCCTCCCTTGCAGGTCACCTTTATCCATGACACACAGCAACAAAAGCAGAAAAATGAAAGTTAAGGCCAACAGCCTGTCCTTAACTCATCCTGCTGTGCTTTGGTACTGCGGGGCGCTCAGATTAATGTGGATGTCACACAGCATATGCTGGAAAAACGAGGCACCGCAGGACGTGTGAAGAACGGAGGGTTAAGGCTCTGGGCATTCTTATCAAGGTAAAGCTCACAGACCTGAAATGGTTCATCTCCATGCATCCAGACCTTTGTGACTTGGATCTCTTCCCTCAGATTTGCAGGCAGGAGCATTGTGGCCATGGAATTCATGCATCTGGCCTTCCTGAGTGCTGGAATTATGTAACTCTGCCTGAGCACTGTTGCCTTTGTTTTTAAAACAACACATTCATTCCAGGTATAGTGAACACACTGAGACCCCCAAATCTCTGATCTTCACAATCAGGTGCACAATACAACACACAAAGCTTTTGTAGGAGCTGATTTTTTATCTTACAAAGCAGACAAAGGACTTTTCAAATAAGCAGAACATAAAAGAGTGACGTGTTGTGCAAATGCTGAAGCAAATTATTGGGGGCAGAACCTGAAGTCCAGTGTGAAAACAAGCAGAATTTAACGTACAAACCTTGTTTTTCAAGGCTTTTGGCAGTTATCAGAAGCTAAGAGCTAGCAAAATACAAGTCTTCATACATTTCACAGAAGGGCAACAGCTGCACATGTAAAATGACAAATACTCTTGTCACCTCTAGGTCAAAATCCGTTTCAACAGCATCTCAACAGTTTAAATCTGTTATAACTATAGTATCAATAACTGGAATATCTACACAGTAACTCTCCAAATCACGAGCTGTGTTCAAAACTGTGCACAGAAGTCGCATGTGAGCAGCTGAAATGATCCCTCCCCAGAGATTAAATCAAAGCAGAAAGAAATCAAACATTAAGGGCTAACTCATGGGACTGGGGCTCCCTCTCAGGCAGCAAACACAACCCTGCCCCATGCTCTGCTCCAGGCGGCTGCCCTGGGCGACAGCTCAGCTCTGTATTTCCTGCAGCCAGCCTGGAGCAGCATGTGGGCAGGGGCTCAGCTCACCTTTGGCAGCCGAGCAGAGCCCTGCAGCCCAGGGGGGCAGGAGCAGGAGATGGGGAAATAACCCAGGTCTGGGAGCCCAGCAGAGTCCTGCCCTGGGAGCAGGGAGGAGGAGCAGGGAGGCACCCGGGGCTGAACTTCTGCTTCTTTCCCAAATAATCCCAAGACATCAACAACTGACCTTGCTCCCCATGCACTGAAGCAGCTGACAGGAGACTTAGTTTTTCTTTAAATAGCAGCTCTCAGCAGTTTATGAACACTACCAGAGTGTACTCCTGCTGCGTTCAAGATGCCCCAGCAAACTCTGAGCTCCCTAAAACAGCAACAGGATGCTCCCTTAAGTCTTAATTACAGGACCAGCAGTCCCTGTTTCTAGGGGCAAGGCCCCAAACAGGCTGGGAGTTCTTTCTGGGAGCCAGTCTGCCCCTGGCAGCCTCCACAAGGCCAAAGCAAAGCCCTGCTGGAGGGGCTGGATCTGAATTTGCAAACAGAACAGTCCTAAGTAAGAGAAGGAAAAAGGAGTAACGCAAACTGAACCTCAACCCCCGCAATCCTTGTTAGCCCGTCCTCACGCTGGAGAGGCTTTATATCCACACATTTTAAGAAATGTAAAGGGAACCATAAACCCAATTCAATTTAATTGGGTGCTCTCCTGACAGAACAGTTATTAATAAGACTGCATTGTACAAACCTCCGTGAAATCCCAAATGCAGTCAGAGGCACCAGCAAAAAACATTTAACACCCAGCAAGCAACATGCTGCTGGATTGATGCTCCTCTCCTTTGCTCTTCCCCCCTCCAATTCTCTCTCTTCTTTTATCCAATTATCAAATAAAAAAAAAAAGGAGGCAAAAAACCCGCTCATCTCGAACAGCTCCTATAAATTATTCACATGATATTACAGTGTATGTCAGCAGTCTCACAGTGTTTAAAAAACTTAACTACAAGCCAATTAAAATGTAAACTGAGAAAGACGGATTGGGTTGGGTCGCTCTGGTGTGAACTTGAGCAGCTCATAACAATACACACAACTTCTAGACCTGCTAATTTGACAGCTACTTTCATCAGC
Organism: Corvus cornix cornix; assembly: GCF_000738735.6. Taxonomy (NCBI): domain Eukaryota; kingdom Metazoa; phylum Chordata; class Aves; order Passeriformes; family Corvidae; genus Corvus; species Corvus cornix. The sequence goes on from NC_046348.1 coordinate 1,646,122, forward strand.
AGACGGGTTTTCTTTCTTTCTTTCTTTTTCCTTTTTTTTTTTTTAATCCTTTATTTCTCAGAGGACAAGTCAGTCTATATCCAGCACTGAAATCCCCTGGGCCCCACAGTGCTTTACAGGCCCTCTCAGGGGTGTGAGTAGCTTGCAGGTTCAGAGTAGGTTTGTACAGTGGAAAAGGAGCAAAGGAACCTTCCCCTTCTGCAGACACCAGTTACTGAAATTTTACAACTAAATGACAGCACTTCAAGTGACAGATTATATTTCTTAAACAAAGCCACTAATTTTTCACAAAAATAAGAATCCAGTATATTCGATTGCTACAGCAAAATAAACACCTTCCCAAAAAGACATTTAGGATTACCCAGTGTGTGCATCTGTGCAGCAACACTGGACATCTGCCTAAATTGCTTAGTGCTGGACTGCTGAGTAAGCCAGGCACCAATTAGCTGTTACAGTGATAATGACACTAATTTTAATCTTCATGGGTTAATTACAAGAGCACCGTGAAGTCAGACTGTGATCTCGCAGTCAGAAGCATTGGGGAACACCTCAAAACCTTAAAGCATTATAGACATAAAATCAATATCTAACCAGGGAAATTTAAGGCGTACCAAGCTAAAATCCTAATCAAGGAACCACAACATCTTGATTTCCTTCTGACCCACGGTACTGGGTCAATGGGCCATCACAGACCAGCCGCTTCCCTCATCCCTACAGGGGGGAGCACGGTGGACGGCTGAGCTGGAGGCAGTAAAAAAAGCTATTGCTACTGTTTCCTGCTTTTTGTCTCTCTCTCCTGCTTAAGAAAGGTGAAACCTGTGACCACCAGGTTGTGGGACCCCCAGAAACTCAACTAATCCATGACTGACAACACACACCCCACCACAACCACTGGATCTGGCGTTCCAAGCCCTCCCAAATCACAGTTTAATGAGTCAGAAGAGCAGCAAGGACTTGTTTCCTGCAGCCAGCAAGGTTTGTACGTAGTGGAGACAGCAGAGCCAACTTAGCATCCTCCCCAGCCACATGTGCTGGGATCCTGAAATGGGAAAGAGCAGGATGGAGGCCAAACCTAGGCTCCCTTCCCTCACTGCCGTAATCCAAGATGAATAAAGCCACCAATAAAGACCAAATAGCAGGAGAATATCTGTTAGAGTGACATTGTTCTGATAGTGATGAAAGAAGAGAAAAAGGCATTTTTTTGTAGAATAACCAAAGTTTTGTTGCAGCCAAGAGTACTGTGGTTTCCTGCTTGAAGATTTCTACTTTCAGCATTTTAATATTTCCATTGGGGGGGGGGGGGGAGAAGTATAACATTTCTATATCCCATTCTTAACCTGAATTAGCGCTTTAAGCAATATATATCCTGCAAGATCAACCAACTCAGCCTGTCCAAACAGCTCTGTCTGCAGGAACTGAGAGGGGACAAAGAGCAAAGTCCAGCTTTGGGGAAGCAGCATGGGGAATCTGAGCCTGGAGTTCACAGCCATGAGCAGCTCTTTGCTCAGGACTGAGGCAAAGCAACAGATGAACACCCAGAAAGAAAAGCTCGCTCTGCTCCAAAGCTGCTTGCTGAATGCTAACCAAAGATGGCAGAGTAGTTTTCCTCCAAATGTTCTATATAAAATGGGAAATGAGAAACAAAGCAAGAGCCATTTTTTGTTCATCTCGTACAAGAAGAAAACCAATATAAGCAAAGCACTGTAACTTTATATATAAACTCATGAAAATACATTGCCTTAATGTTTTTTTATCCCCCAATTCTCATATCTTGAAAGTTGCATACGATAACTTTTTATAAATTAAAGCACTTTAAAGATGCAGTGAAACTACTTTTTAAAAGAAAATAAAAGGAAAAATAGGGAGTGACCTTTGAACACTCTCAAATCCCCATTTTTAGGATGTGTATGAGCCAGGAATAGAACCACCTAACAGGATTCATTTTTACTGATTCAAGTCATGCCATGATTGTAAATTCTGTGCTGGTCAGACAGCTGGAGGAGTTTTCATTTCAGGTGCAGGAAGAAGGGCTTTATTTCTACCAGCATTCATTGTGCAGTTTTTCTTTCTGCAAGGCATTCAGAAAATGAAGGGAATTAGGATGTGGCATCTGAAATGACAGCTCCCTGAAAACACTGTTTTCTGTATACCTGAATTTGAGTTTTTCTATTGATCTTTCCTGCCTTCCCTAATTCACCTCCATTCTGGTGGTGACAGTGCTGATCATACCTGTCATCTCCAGTTCTTCTTGATCCTGTATGAGGATCTGAAATTCAAGACCCTAAATCCCAACAATGAAAGTCCTCACTGCACTAATAACCACATGCCAGAGATGCTCTTATGGCACTGGCAGAGCTCGAGCAGGGGCTCAGAAACCTCCAGGCTGCAGCTGCACATTGTTTTCACAGTTGCTTATTTGAATCAGGGTTTTTCCTTCCCTTTTTTTAAGGGCTTGGCACCCTTCTTATCAGTCTGCTGGTAAAGGGATGCTCTTCTTTCACTTCCCTTTATAGAAAAATTATTGGATTCTGAAAAGTAGCTTAATCACAAAAGCTGCAAGATCCTGGTTTTGAGAAATTTGCATTTTCTTCATTCACCCTCTTTTATGTTAACTATTTTACAACACTTGTGGAAATTTTATCAGTCCCATCATTGTTTAGATATCCAGTCCTTGTGAACCAACAGCTTACCTAAGTTTATCCACAGAAAAGCTGTGGTGGCTCTTCCCTGATAAATAGGATTCTTCCCTGATAAATGCCTTAAGAGCAAGTTTCCTACTTACACCAGCTCATTACAGTGGAAACCATTATCTTATAATTGATCTTATCTCTACATTAAACACTCTTAGCATCATGTCAACCCTCCAGTATGGTCAATTACTAGATAATAGTGCCCACTTCCACATGTCTGATTACTGAAATGCTAAGATCAATAATTAAGAGAACAGAGCCCCATTAAGTGTCGCCACAAGGAATGAATAAAGGAAATTACCCCACCTACTTCTTTTGCTGATTCTGAGGACACCACACCTAAAACCACCCAAATTCACTGGTGCTTCAGGAAACTTTTTCATCCCCAGCTCTACCTTCACCAGAATTTCTTGATGAATAGGAACAAAAAAGCCCTTTATTTTTTATGCGTATGTTATCTCGTAATAAAAGAAGCAACAAAGTTCTCCCTGCTCTGTTTCAATGTTCATGATCCCAGGACCAACTACAAGTTCCTTCACTCATTTTTTCACAACTAGATACAATCTTTGAGCTTCCTTTTTTTTTTTTTTTTTTTTCTGTTTTCTTTCTTTTGGTGGGTCTCAATCCAGAGGTTTTACATACCTGCCTCAAGATTTCAGTTTTTACTCTTTTATTCCTATGACAAAATCACTTGTCCTATTTCCTCTGTGCCTTTGGGGCTGGGTCACAACATAGGATACAAAAATACATCAGCTTTATTGGCAAAATTATAATACTGATTAGATATCTGAACTAGACATCTATTCACTACCTTAACTAATAAAAGCAGACATAAAATCCAGAATGTCAATCCTTCTTTGAGACAAGTGATGTGCTTCAGCAGAAGCTAATTTTAACGATTTTAATGTGCTGTCAAGGTTAGGTAGGAGGGAGAAAAATTTCACACATAAAATACATTTACTTGCACTACAAAACCCCATCTCATGGTACTCGTTTTGTCTCTCCAAGTCATGTCAAGAGAACTTGATCACTTCAGTAAAAGGACTATTTACAGAGTGAGCAACTAGCAAATCATCCACTCAACCTGTGCCTAGAGAAGTTCAATGCTAAAAGGAAATCACATACTGTTTTCTAAGAAAAACCTAAAATACCTGACTTCTGTCTTCCTTATCCAGAGATGGACTTTGGCATGGTGAAACTCTAGGGGGTTTTGGGGTTTTTTTTCATGCTGCTGGACTAGCACAACTGTTTGATTCAGCACAGTTTACATTGTACAACCAAGTTTCCATCACCTCCACAGCCCCCGTGTACTGAAGACCAGAACACTGTTACGTGTATTTATTATTGTTTCGTTTGCAATCTCAATTTTACTGTTCAAAGCCTGCACAGTAGGAAAATCCTCTTCACTGAGCCAAAAAGGAAATAAAATGTTTGTATTCATACACTCCTTGGATGCTTAACTAACTCAGGGACACACAACAGGAAAGTTTTTCACTCTTTCCAAATACTTACTTTAAGGTGCTGCTTTCCAAACTCCTGAGAACTCACAGAAGATATTCCTTCCATTCTTTTTTAAGAATCAAGAACCTGACACTTCCTGGAAAACTCTGTTCAAGAGGAACCTACCATATGCAATTAGTTCCAAAATCCTCAAGTCAATTCTCCTGTTTTCCCCTGGAAATCACAGCAAAATTCCCCTTTGTGTATTCTCCTTTGAAAGGAACTGGGCAGAATTCTGATACACTCCCTGACCTCAGTGAAAGAAAATGCTTTCCTTATGGCAAAGACTAAAAATAAGTATGGGGAAGTTCACTGGAATTTTCATACTCAGGCTGTATATAAAAATCTGGCAAGAAATCAAACTTAGTCCACACCAGTTGCCCAGTGCTTTTATTTCCTTCAGCCTTTGATGTTCTCCATTTTGCTCCATTACTCCCATTTTCTCACTCGGGTGTTGTTGCTGGCTTCTCTGTGGAGCAGAAAAGGGCAGCACATGGACATTCACCAGAGCACTTTGGTGTTGCTGTGTCACAGAGTAACTGGGAATGTCCTGAGAATAACAACCTTTGCTCTGTCCCAGTGATTCCAGTCAGAGGTGGGTGTTCAAAGCTGGATTTCTAGCTTTATCTATTCAGTCAGGTGAGTTTAAATGACATGTTCACAAGTGCTACGCTTTCAGAAATCCATACAATGGCATGACTTGAGCTTTTCATTTTGGAGGAATTCCATAGGTGTATGACATGCCTTTCCAATCTGAGCCAAGGCACACATACGGATGAACACCTATCTCCCACTCCTTCCAAAGCCTCCCAGACATTTTTACTCTGAATATCAAAAAAAAGTAAGTATTCTTTGCTCACTGCACACTTCCAAGCTGGTTGGTTGTGCCAGAACCCACTTTTAATTGCCACCAACATAAATGTCAAATTTTGTATTACAAGCAATGAGTCACGTCTGTGTTAATGACAAAGAAAATGCTTTATGGAGCAGATTCAAACCTCACACAACACCTAGATCATCTTCTTTTTTAATATGCTAAGAAATGTCTGTGATTCTGGACTTTTCAAGAAAAGATCAGCAGGGCTTCAGCAATAATTGCTTGAGACTACAGATTAGTCTTTTGTATTGCCAAAAAGCTGTTGAGATCTGCTCTCCCTCAGTAATGTCTCCCTTAAGGAAGGGGGGGAGAGAAAGGAGGGAAAGTAAAGATCGTGTTTTTGAAGTTCTCTGCTTTTAGCAAGTTCTGTTCTATTTAATAGCTTCCAGAGTCAAGAAGGTCTCAGGTAGACCTGACTTACCTAACCACATGAGCAATTAGTTCCTCCAGACACTATGTCTGTTGTAATGTAGTTCACTTAACTTCACATGGTGAATCAGTTCACTTTGATGGTGGTTTTTTTTCCCCTTCCCTCCTATTATTTCTCTTCCTTGTCTCTCAGCAGCTGCCTGTCTTGACACCTGACCTCCACTTGCTCCATGGATTGACTGTTTCAGGCACTGTTAGGGAATTAAAATCTCTGCCCATTCCCCTGAGAACCTGAATACACCCCCAAGTTCATTGCAAAATCCAGGTCTTGCAAATGCAAAAGCAGAGCTGCTTCCCTTGGCTTGGTTTAATATAAGTTTGATTAAGAATGTGATTGCTGTTTCCAACATGGGCTAAAGGGAGCCATCAGTTCCTGATGGATTCTGCCTGGGCCCACAGTCACAGCGGGTGCTTTCAAACACAGCTCAAAACTTATAAAACCCAGCAAAACCCTGCCTGACCCAGCAACAAAAATTAGCACAAAAAAGTACTTCACATTCTTTGATTTACGTTAAAGTCAAATGTTTCAACAGTCTGCCTAATTGGTCTGGGATTTTGGAAAAAAATTCGGAGATTAAGTAAACAGGAAATAACACCAACAATGTTCCAGCAACAAAGGGCGGCCACAGCTAATTGAACTGTTTGCTGAAGTATCAGCATACACAGAGCCATGGCAAAGGGAAGATGCTGCCAAGAACTTGTCTGCATTGTATAAAAATGTCACTCAGGCACTTGAGTGCTGTTTCCCTTTGTCTGTCACCCCCTGTGCCTAACAGAGAGTACCTGTTGCTACAGCTCAGCTGCTTGTCATTGTATCTCGAGTCAATTAAGTCAGCTCTGGCTCTTATTTTTGAAAGCTGTGCAAATTTATATTTCTTTCCTCAAATATCACCTTAATAAGACTGGTTTAAGGACTATGTTTTCCTCTTGGTAAAAAGAAAAGCTCAACCCCCAGGATTTTCCTGATCTGCATTTTTTAAGTGATCAGCATGTGGAGATCAGTCACAGTGAACATCTACAGGCATCTGGTTAGATGATGACTACATATCATGGAATCACAGACTGGTTTGGGCTAGAAGGGACCTTAAACTCATCTTCTTCCACCCCCTGCCACAGGCAGGGACACCTTCCACTGTCCCAGGCTGCTCCAAGCCCTGTCCAACCTGGCCCTGGACACCTCCAGGGATCCAGGGGCAGCCACGGCTTCCCTGGGCAGCCTGTGCCAGGGCCTCCCCACCCTTACAAGGAAGAATTTCTTCCTAAAATATGACCTAAATCCACCCTCTGTCAGTGGGAAGACATTCCCCCTTGTCCTGTCACTCCATCCCTTGTCAATTGTCTCTCTCCATCTTTCCTGTGGGCTCCCTTCAGGTCCTGCAAGGCCACAATGAGGTCACCCTGGAGCTTCTCCTCTCCAGGTGAACAATCCCAGCTCTCCCAGCCTCTCCTCCCAGCAGAGCTGCTCCATCCCTTGGATCACCCTGGAGCCTCCTCTGGGCTCCTCCAGCAGCTCCAGCTCCTCCCTGTGCTGGGGACCCGGAGCTGGGGGCAGCGCTCACAGCCAGACACACGTGACTGTGCACAATCCTGTGCTCTCACAGTGTGTGAAAATAACCCACCCCAGGGAGATGGGCAGCAAAGCACAAACCCAACAAGAGTCTCTTCCCTCCTTGCTCCCTAACACTGACACCTGATTCCACAAGAGGATGCACCTGCCTTTCACACTGCCCCAAAAGGCTCAGGGATGCATCCCTGTTCCTGTAAATCGGGCCCACTTGTTAAAATGACATTAAAATATCTGATCCTGAGATTTCTTGGTGCTCTGATATTTTACAGATCTTTACTGAGCTGAGGAACATCTGCTCCCATGTTTTGTTTGCATGGCTGGTACCTCAAACCACACCAAAAATGCAGAAGGTATCCCAAATAATAACCTCAATAACCCTCCTCACCAATGCAACTGTAGCCAAAGGAAAGACTTTTTGTTAAAAGGGATGTCTACAGCAGGGATTTTAATGATAGCACCACATTCACTGTGGATTCTTTGTAATCACTGCTTATTATTATTTTTTTAAACATTACATGCAAGTAAAATTTGCAAGTGTGTACTTCACAGGAGGCCAAAGCATGTTGTGCGTGCGGCCCTTCACCCCACAGACGCTCCCCAGCCAGTACCTCCAGCCAAGTGAGCTCACCAGAGCACTGGTGATCCAGCTCCTGCCTGTTCTGAGACACACACACCACGCTTTTGTTCTGCTCAGGGATTTCTCTGGGCTGCTGCTGCTGCTGCTCCAGAAGTTACTAGCTCATTTCTAATTGCCAGGAAGCAGATTTCCCCACCTACCTTCAGCCATCTAATGGTGTTTAGAGTAGCTTATAGTGGTGCTCCTTCTACACTCTGTGGAAGTGCAAGGTGGAGTGAAGGGCCCTGGAGAACGAGGCACTCACTCATTGTGCTGGTGGAGCTGAATGGCTGCCAGTGTCTCACAGGGAACAGGAATGGGCTGGGGGCAGCCAAGGCACACCTTCCACAGCTGCTTTGCCCCGTGTTCCCAGTTTAATGCTGGGACTGGACCAATGCCCACTGCATCACACTGGAGAGGCCCAGCAAGACCAAGACAGAGGATCAGGGATTACTGTGCCTGGGGCAGGGGGCAGGGAAGGAAAGACAGTGTCCATGGGAGTGCTCTCATATCCCAGCAATGAACCCAGCACAGCTCTGGGACCCTGCATCTTCCTGCTCCCTCATCCACCCCATCTGAAACTGGACTGCCTGACGCCCATTCTGGAGACTCAGCAGGCACATTGATGAAACTGCAGACATAGGAGATGAAGGACAAATTCAACTACCTGCTCCTCATCCTAGGGGAAAATAATACCTTTATAATTTGCCTCTACTGCAGAGAAACTTTGAGCCAGGGCTGACAGCAAATTTTCAATACATGATATTAAAGTAAAATCCTTGTATCTGAATTCTTCAGAACGCTGTCAGGTTAACAATGCTCTGTTCATTTAACTCCAGCTGAAGTGTACTGGATCAATTTTCCATCTTGTCTACATGCACAGTGACTCTATTACAATCTCAACACGAGATTTCTGTTGACCCCAAGAGATGCTGCTTGCACCAGCAGCACATGCAGCTAAACCCCAGCAAAGATGGGATTTCTTGGATGTACCTGTTCCGATTTCAGTCATCAAGAGGCACTAACGCTCACAAAAACTGTTTTTCCAGCCTGTCCACTCATTCCCATCTGTACCACAGCATCGACCCGAGGCTTGGGCAGTTTGTGGGTGCCACAGAACCGACGCCCATGGAGCAACTGCTTTCTGAAACAGGCAGCTCCAGGCCTGTCCTCACTAATGAAACACAAATGACTTCCAGGTAAATTAATCATCTCCTTTAAGGACCAGTGCCTGGTACTGCATTAACTCTTCTCCATGAGGGGCTGATTGCACGGCACTCACTTCATAAGGAATGGGCAAGAACATCAGCATCTCTGATTCTGCTCTCTGACTGCCGTGAGGAAGAGGCAATTTGGAGACATTATCAAAAACAGGTACCAAGAGGACACCGGATCTCACCTGCACTATTTAATTCCAACCACTTTTGACCATGTAACGTGGGCTACAGAGTTTGCATGGATTATGTACTTCCAATACTCTGAAGAAATGCACAATTGCCATCCTTGAATTCCCAGCACTTCCCCGAAGAATACACTAACACTCAAGAAAGCTCTTTTGCAGAAAATGGAAACGACGCTTTAGCCTGGAACCATTAGAGGGGAGGATGAACCCAGGATAGCGAGCAGGGAATTGAGTGATGCCAGTGCAGCCTGAAGTGGGATCTGCCAGGAGTACTGGTCTAAAAATCCTTTCCTCAAACAAGGCCAGTTCATGGGACATAAAGCAAAACAATGACAGAAAAGGGAACACTTCTTTATAAACAAAAGCATTCCCCAGGAGGAAAAAAACCACCAGAATTTAACTGCAGGAGTATTTAATAAGAAACAGCCTGTTCCAGTCTCTTCTTCATTTAATTTAAAATAAACAAAAACCAGAGCTTTCCTACACAACACAATCATTCCCTCAGAAGAATAAGCATGGAATTCAAAGGTCATCCTGGAAAGTTTGGTTGTTGGAAACTAAGGAAGAGGCTCTTGTCTATCATCAATCCTTGAGGAGCAGTTCCCTCACGCCCAAATTGCAGGGTCCCTATTGCAGAGTTCCCCCAGCTCCTCAGCCCTGGCACAGACTCATCCATCACCTCAGTCCCAACCATCAGCACCTGCCCAGAGAGCTCAGCACCCCAGTGACCATCAGAACAGGGCCAGCAGCACATCCCATGGACCTGTCCTCTGGCCAAGGCACAGCCTTCTTAAAAGATTTTCCACCCAGTCACTCTAACAATGACAAGGACCTCGAAGCAATGGGAGGGCAGTGAGTCAACCCCCAGTTATCTGTCTAAAGCTATTAAACATCAGGGCAGGCACTGCAGAGCACCCGGAGTGTCACTGCACATGCTGACTGCCCAAGCTATACAGAGTTCAGCCAAAAGCACACATGCATTTCTGATTGCACCAAAAAAATAGTAATAATATCAAAATAACTTCAGGACAACCCCCCGGCCCAGCTTTACCTACCTCCATTAATCAGTTAGCCAAACAAATTCTCCTATTTTGCTATATCTAGTAACCAAATTGCAGCACGGTGGTAAAACCCACAAGGGTTCTTATAAAGACCAGAGAGGAAGGAAGGAACTCTCCGGGCACCACAGCGGCTCCTACGTCAGAAAGCCACGTGCACCCCAAATTCTCAGTGTGCCACACGTGAAAGCCTGAGCTGTGCTGCAGCAGCCCACTCGCAACACTGACCGCCCCACAGAGCCCATGAGCAAACCTGGCAAGGAACTCCTGCAACAACAAACCAGCCTTGCAATAAAAGCCATCTGCAAAAGTGCCAATTATCCTTCTCAAATGATTATGTTCCATCCAGTTTTGCTGACAAGCAAGTTATGCCACATTTTAATAGGCAATAAAATGTATTATTAAATAATTAGTAGCTAAGAAACAGAAATTAGAGGGCACTTCCTTTCACATACATCCCCCAGTACTTCAAACTATTGATTTAAAGGCAACTTGATCCTCTAAAGAGGACAAAATGGAACCTGATACAGCAGTTTACCAGGAGACAATTACAAGGCTAATGATTGTTCGCAGAGAAATGAAGCAGGGAGAAATTCTAGAGAATTCCACCCTGGCTCTGTTTTGTCTGATCTGTCTCAAAATCCCCCGAAGAGCTAAAATTTCTCCAAATCTGTTCCTTGCTCTGAGCCCATTAATTACAGTGTTAAAGGTAAAAAAGTATTGATGTCTCTCCTCTGCTCCCTCCGTTCCCCCCCAGGTAATGCCGGCACTTGCTCAGCCTTTAAGGTATGGCTGCAAAAACTGAGAAAAGCCCCACTAAGACCAATTAAGGCCTTTACTAAGAGGCTGAAAAGAAGACAAATGGAGGCAGAAAGCCCGATTACAAGGAACCTTTGTACAGATGTAAAGCAATTAGAACAGTCTCAAGGGCTGGCCAGCGCAGTACCTGCTAGGAAAGGATTTTACAGCTTGTCTAAACTTGGAACAATCTGTCTCTCTCTCTTTTTGGCTGAGGGTAAAAGTGAACCCTGTATTAGTGTCATGTATCGGTTGATAGCTCAGTATTGGTTTCCCTGAGCATGTTAAATCTGTAATGTTGCTCTCCAGATCCCTCGTGGATGACAATAGTGTTACACAGGCAGCTCTAACTTACAAGGAAAGGAGATATGTCTGATGCTAAACCATGATAAAAAACAGAACCAAGTCTTTCAAGCTTCTTTTATTTGCCTAATGCAAAACCTTAGTGTGTCTCAAATTTACTGCACCGTGCTGCGTAATTTGGCACAGAATGTGTAAGAAGTGAAAATGTTTGTACTGCTGTTTTAATAATCCAAATAAATTCTGCAGTGACTCTATTTAAGGCACCTTCCAATCTCAGGTCACTCTTACTTTTTCAATAAGAAAAATAAGAGCAAAAATACACTGCTAAGAAATGAAAAGTGACCAGCCAAATGGTGCCTGAGAAGTTCTGCAATGCACAGGCACCCCCAGATGCTCCACACCCAACACTTGCAGCCCCCCTCAGCCCACTCTCCTCCTCCCCAGCCCTACAGAGGATTCACAAGCCCAGCTCCCCAAAAGCCAGCAGGACCTGCCGTAGGCAGTGTCCTCCCAAACACCCTTCTGATCTATTTGTGGTCTGGCTGCCTGACTGGTAGGAAAGGCAGCACTGCTGGGGTGCTGATGCTGGCTTTGGCCTCCCTACACCTGCCCTTGCATCGGCTGGCACTGTGTGGCCGAGAGCTCCTGGATCCTCTGGTGCAGCACAGATACCAAGAAAGCACCAACACAAATGCCTTACTAAACACTTGGCAGGCATTTATGTGACTGTACCTGCCCTGGGTACCCTCAGCCTTCAGCATCCAAAGGATTTAATGCAGCCCATAAATTTGTAGCCAAGTGTATTTTTGTCATACACGGATTTCTGAGGTGGAAAAAATCTTGTTTTACATTCAGGTTATCATGGCAACAACACTTGGTGTTTCCACAGGGCAAGAGAGCCCAGGGAGCCACACGAGCAAAGTCACCCCTGCTCTGCAGAAGAAAAACCAGAGGCTCCTGGATAAAGCTCCTCTAGGTCAGCAGCCACACCTCATGCACTAAATTAGGCTTTAGGGTAATTGACCCACATGAAGCAGGAATTGGAGGTTACTGGTCTATGTGGGATTTGTTATGATTTTATTACTGCCTCTCAGGGGCTTTGCTTTTTCAACACTTGTTCAGGTGGATGCAGAAAGGACACAGAGGTGTATGAAGAGGACACAAGTTGCTGTAACCTGCTTGCTGCTCAGGTTACAATGTCTGACAATGAACAAACCTTCTGAGGAAGCCTCTGTAAGGAAAGATTTCCTGGGAGTTTCATCAGAGATAAATCAGATAATGCAATGTGTTTAAGCTTTTTTCCTCCCCCTCATCCATTCTTTGTTGTATTCAAGACAACCCCTTAAAAAAAATCCCACAACCATAATTTCTAACAAAAGATTCAACATTTCTTAAATTAGGGAATGTTTTTCCAAAGGGCTAAGTACTCAGCAGCCCTGTGGTAAAAGGGGATGTCTTGTGACACAGTCTTAGCCACTGACCTGCTAAATTCTTTTCAAGGTCTGGTCTTTGCTAACGTGCCTAGATAGACCTGAGCTCATCCAAAAACCTGATTTCTCCTAAAAACAAGGTCCAGATAAAAACAAAGTGCAGTGATGTGGCACACTAGCCCTTCACACAAAATTCGTGTTTAGCAATGTCTGGGGTTTCAGTAAAATAAATCTGGACATCCATCATGGGTACCCTTCACATCACAACCACTCCTAAGAGGTTTTGTTGTAGGCAAAACCAAGAGCATCTGCAGGTCAGGTGTAAAAGTCTGTGCTACAAAAGCATCCTCAAACAGCCATCTCTCCCAGCCAGTCACTTATCCTCGTGGTGCTGAAGAATTCAAACACACAGAGATTATTTCAGAACAGTAACCCAAAACACAGTACACCAGGACCTCATCTTTAGTGATGAGGCCAGCAGCATACTTTGCTCTCTGAATTATTTAAGGGCACATTACTCACAAGCTGATCTTTGTACTGAATGGCAAAGAGGAGAGGGCAAAAGCAAGATCTCAGTGCAAACCAAGCTGAGACCACTTAAAATCACTTTAGCAGGTGTATCACACTACACTACAATGAGGTTCCCCAAAGAAGAAACCCTCCATGGCCATTAACTCACCGTGCATTCAAGTATGTTGAATTCAGCTTAGATTTAAAAATTCAAAAAATCACACATAAGGACTAAGGAAAATACTGGATTACATCAATTACCTGCTTCACTGCCCTGTCAGGATTTGAGTGTGGTTCTCTCTGTGCTGTGAGCCCCTCTAAGTCATGTCTCTGACAGTGGCCACAGACAGACAGAATTTGTCATCCAGTACTCTCAGCAATGAGGAGTTTTGATCCTGTGTCTCTTTTCCCTCTGCCCTCCACACGCAGGCACAGCTTGCCTCAGGTGAAGCCAAGGGTGAAAACGCTCTCCCTGGTGCTGTGCCCGTGATCTGGGCTCTGTTCTCACTTGGCTGAAAACACCCACTCGAGCACCCCAGAGCAGCATCACCAGGCTGCTTCTTGCAACATTGGAAAAAGGTCTGGAGTGCTTTTTGCACAAGACTGCAATTTGACTGAATGAATCGAAATTGCCTGTGTTTCTCCAAGCCTGTTCCAGACAGAGGTGTTCACCCATCCATTCATTTCCACGGTGTCCTGCCAAAGCAAAAAAGCTCCAAATTCTGCTCTATTGACATATGAATGCAGTCACTTCCACTGAAGAGCCATCAAGCCACTCTGAGGTTGGGTAACTTGATTAAATCTATATTAAGGTAGCAAGTTGTACTGCATAGCCTCTAACACCAAGGTGGGAAATAATTAAGTTTTAAAGCTGGTGAAAGATAACGCCAGGTCTGGTTTGCTGCTGCAGGGCTGATAAAAGGAGGGGGTACACTCTTGAACATTAATTAGGTACAAGCAAACAGCTTTGCTAATAGCTCATGTTCTCATTCCCAAAATGTCAACAACAGATATTAGTGCCAGATGCCGGTGTAACATCTCCCATGGCTGGGGCTGGGACATGGGGATTGGTTTGTGCACTTGGAGAAAATGCCAGCGCTGTCAGGGGGACCTGGCATGATGTCACAGGAGCAGGAGACTTCCCCAGGAGGGATCTGCCCAACAAGCTTCTCCGTTATTAACCATGTCACACAGAGAGGCCTGGGAAGGCAAATGGGAACAGGGAACTGGCACAGCCTGGGAGCCAGAGACAGCAGTGCTGAGATCACAGATAAATCACTGCGACTTGCAAAGTTATCAAGCACCTTCCTCTCAAATGGCTTTAAAATCCTTATTCAACCCACTGTCTCAGCTGCAAAATTTGGGTTAAAAAAGGCTTGTTACATTGCAGAAGTCATCCCAGGGCCAGGCCAGTGACATCAGGCCAGTGTGAGCACAGGCAGGACACAGGATATAGGATTTGGCCACATTATTGTCTGTCAAACACTCCCTACCACTGGGCACCACCTCACCACAGCAAAAACAGACAGAATGGAAACCAAAAAGCCTGAAGAAGCAGCAGCACATTCAAATTCTCACTGCCATTGAGAGGTCAGGATGTGGCACAATCCAAACACCTCCAGCCAGAGCACAGGATTCTACAGCAGATGCATTTTTTTGTGGAACTACTAATGAGTGAGCCCCAAAAACCTCATCCAAACCCAGAAGCACAGTGACCACAGGGCAGAACACACTCCCACCTCTGAGCAGCACCCAGCTTTCCTCCCAGCCTGAGCCCCCTCCCACCCTGCGACCCCCCCCACATCCCTGCCCAGGTCTGATATGAGCATGGCGTGGGATGCACAAACAAAAACCCTGGAAAACTTGTAAGCAATGCCTCTGACATTTGAACTCCAGTTTAATCAAATCAAGTAGGATCCTTTCAAATATCACTTATCCTGTAACTGCAATTTCCAAATCTCTCAAATCCTGGCTTTCCTTTTAATCTCACATGAAAATTGTATTACACTAATACTGTTTACATCTCATTTCCTCTTTTCCATATAAAAATATCAGTAACTACATTTCAATTCTGTCCCATTACTCTTCTGCCATGCCATAAATCCCACGGGGCTTCCATGGCTCAAGCTCTGTGCTGTTTGCTGTTTTTCCCCTGGACTGTCACCTTTCCCCAGAGACAGGTCCCACCATTCACACACCAGCTGGATTTCCCATTTCTCCAGCTGGATGCTTGGAGAAATCTAGTCCTGCACCAGGTGATGAGCACAGCAATTTTACACCACTCCTTGGTTTTAACAGGAATGGGCTAAAAACGAACCCCTCATTCTAACACCTGTAAATCCAGGCATTTCCATGAAGTCACAGAGCATGCTGTCCTTCTTCCCTGGCTGCAGAATGTCAGCCCTAAGCCTGTTTTCATTTTTTAGTGCAATTTCAATAGCTTTTGTGGAGTGGTTTGTCTGCTTCCATCAGGATGGCCCTAAATCCCTTTCTCCAGAGCCACAAAAGGTCCAGAAGGCCAGATGGCCTCAGGAAGAGCAGTGCCCAGGACCTGTGATACAAAGGATATCCAGTGAGGAGTCAGCTGAGGACTGAACACAGAAACAAGGATGTGTTTCCATTTTCCTGGAAAGGGTTAGGAATTGCTGTGTATTGTGTACCTGACTTTCTCTTCTCAGCTGAAAAACACATCACACAGATACACCCTGAGGCCACACAGTGATCGAGAGGCATCACCTGCATCTCTTGTCTCTCTCTGCTTACCTGCATTCAACTGCTTTTGTGGTAAAAAAGTTCAGGCTGTGTCCCTCCTCCCAGGGCCCAGGGGAAGCCATCTCTGCCACAGGCACACCGGTATCTCCTGTCTCCCTTTCACTCCAAAGCAAACGACCTGAGCTCATTAGCAGATAAATGCAGTAGCAGGTTACAGCATTCCCTGTAAATCCACTGGCAAAAGCAAACCCCACAGACAGGGCTTGAATAAAGTATTTTTTAAAGGAGATATCTTTAATCACTGTATTTACCTTTTAATTTTCCAGATAAAGACTTCCAAGTACTTAAGAAATGAGGGCTGTTAAACTGCAAAGTCTGGTCAGGGAAAGAGTAAATCATGCAGGAGAGACACAAAGGAATCCAGAACTTCTCAGTGGCACAGGTCAGCTCACAGAAGTGCTGGGTCCAAAATGATGCTGGCTGAGACTTAATCATAACTGGTGCAGTGAGGGCCTGAGCTAAATATGCTCCTGCACATTGGGATGAAGTGATCTGAGTGATGCCACTGCTCCCAGCTAAAACACAACTGGATTCTTTGGCACTCCTTGTCCTGCCCTTCACTTTGTCCCTCGAGCCTCTGTACTGCAGCTCTCTGTGCTCAGTGTCACAACAGCACCAGGAGGAGATGGATGTGCTGTGCTACGGCACCAGGCAGATCCCGGCACTTCCTTAACCTCCCAAACATTTTCAAATTGCAAAATGAACTCATTATTACTGGTGAAGACCAGTCAGTACAAACACAGCCCAAAATGCCTGCCCTTCACACCTGGATTTCTAAAACAAAAAAAAAAAAAATAGAGAAAAAGAGGGTAAACTCAACATTTTTACTGACTTTAATTCTACAGTGAGGGTTGACAGCAACCTACGAACAAAATTATTTGCAACGAGACTCAATATTGTTTTCTCTTGCTCAGACTGCTGACAACAAAGGGAATGCAATTCTGTTTGGGTTTCACTGCAAGAGGAGCTACACAAGCAGCATTTGAAGCTCCATTTCCCATTTCACTTTTTGTGTTCATTTCTAAGGAGACTATAAGAGAATGTTTCTACAGGGAAATATGGAGCTCAGAAAACCTGGGGGTTTAAGTCCAATGTTTGAACACCCACTTCTCATGTGAGTGAGAAGTGGATTCAAAATTTCATTGATGATTTTGGCCTTCTTATAGCTACTGCCCATATCTGATACACTCGCCACATGAGGATTGCCCTGTTTTCATGGGAGAATTTCCCCTAGGCTTCCATAAAAATTCATGATGAGGTCCAAGTCTTCTTGTTCCTCCCAGCCCACCTTCATTAGGAAGGCAGGCTGCTGTTTCTTTAAGGAATATCTCAGCAGAAACACACAAAATCCTTGGAATCAGTCTGAAAGAGAGGCCAAGGACATTCCTTCCCAAGCATTAGATTTGGTTTCACATGAGATGATTAGACTCATCCATGCTAATTACACTAGAAAGAACTAATTAGAAAAATCTACCATTCAGCTAATGAGGGCTGGGCCTTAACTATCTCAGTGCTTAATTTTTCAGGTTGTAAAATATTACTTTACCCTCCTTCCCCCCTCTCCTTGCGTACCATCACCATGTTAATTCTTGTAATAGAGTTGATCATTAAATACCTGCTAAAGAAATATTTGTTAATACCTGCAAGTGCCCGTTTTAAAGCAGCTGCACTCTGCTGTAATTAAAGTGTGGAGAGGATGAGCTCAATCCACTGCCAGTTGAGGGGAGCAGCCAAAGGACCAACCTGCAGCCTCCAAATCTGCCCACTCTGTCTGAGGTAGTCCAAGGGGCAGCACCAAACTGCTTAGGAATTCTCTGCACTGCTCCAGTGCAGCCTTTTCAATAAATACACCTTTTCCTTCCCTTGGGAATAATGCAGGAGAAGGGATTTCACATGTAATATTATCAACGTGGGAGGAGAGTTTATTAAAAAGCAATGATACCACCTGATAAAGACTGACATCTCTGCCAAGGTTAGAGCATTTAGCAGGAAGCTGATGGAATGAGCATAATGAAAAGCTAATAAATCAGAGTCCTTCATTATACGATAAACTCATTAAGCTACTCGTTGAAAATGGCAAGCCAGACATAGCACAATATTGTTACACTACCACTGTTAAAAGCTTTCCTAGAAAATATAAATTCAAAGCCAAGCTTTGAGTTTTGCTGTATTTACATACTTAGTGTCCATTTGGAAGTTTAATGAAAGATATTAGGAAATATCTGTGTGGTGCAGCATCCATTCAGTACATAAACTGTGCTTTTCCAAAGAGGATTCTCAGCCAGTCTGGCAGGGGCCCAAACCCTGCACTCCCTAAGATGATGTGTGAAATTAGTGCAAATTGAAATGCCAGAACTTCTATTTTTTTTTGCGAAAACCTTTGAAAAACCAGACATGTTTCTATATCAGATTTTTATTTTATTCATCTCCCCATCCCCACTTTCCCCTGAAGCCACTAAACTAAATCTATTTAAACGTATGACCAGCATGATTCTGATTTTTAATAGGCTTAAGAAGACCCATCTTGAAATCCTCACTGTGAACACCACGGAGTGTAATGAGTAATCCAAAACAGGGCAGGTCTCTCATGTGTGTGAACTTCACGATTGTGGCTACAGAGGAAATGAACAGCATTGCTGTCATTCTTACTTCAGCCATACTCATGTAAATCAGGAGTAAACAATAAGAAATTATTACAGCTAGGCTAATTTCTTCACGTCTTCCATAGTAGGGCCAATGTTTTTTAAAAAAATTCAAGCTTTGTAATCTTGGTTTTTAAAAATATGGCTCAAAAGGTCTAGTTATAATTTTTTTTATCATCTACTACTCTAGAAAATTTAAAATAAATTTTATATATATATATAAAAATATAAATGCACAGTCAGAGTAAATACAGCAAAGGTTCCCCTTGATTAAATGGCTTTGTTAGAACATACATTCTTTTAATTCTAAACCAGAAAATTGGGGGTGTGGATTGAACCAGAGAGCAAAGCCATACAGTGTGATTGCACAGAGAGACAGATCTGACTGGAAGGGTTCAATTCAGAGCCTTCACTGCTGGCATTACACAGGAGTAAAGGCAGTGACCCAGACCCAGGGAATGCCTGGGAATGACCTGATTTTACATCTCAGCAGTGGAGAGCAGGAGGTACCTCCTTGAAACGAATGAAGTCAGCATGATGCAAGAAATCCCAGAACCAGTCACGGGTAAAGGTGTCCGAGGTCAGGTACAGGGAAGGAGGATGTTGGTAGAAGGGTATTTTAATAAGGAAAATTAGTCAGAGCTAGGGATTTTTAACGGCTTTTCTGGCCGCCTTTGGAACAAAAGCAATATATTTGTAACCAGACCACTGCAGAGAACCACCCTGGCTGCAGCTTTGCACACACAACACTTCCCGTCACACGCTGGGTTTGCCAGGAGCAGCTCTCCAGGAGCACTCACTGCTCCCTGGAACCACACCCTGTGACCTCTGCCAGTGCTCCCACGGCCTCCTCTGCCAGCCAGGAATTCCAGGGTCCCAAAGCCTACAAGAACTGCTGTCCTTAACACCCACACCCACATCTTCTGGGCATCAGGTTCACTCCCCACCGATGTTCACAGTATGACACCTCACCTCTGTAAATGACCAGAACTTGTGACCAGAACTTGCAGTAAAATGTCCCAGAGGTACCTGGGGACTGAACTCACATGTCCATGAACAGGGCTATGGGTGTGGTGGTCTGGCAGGGGCACGTGGGTGGCCCCTGGCAGATGCAGAGCTCCCACCCCAGCACGGGCTCTGCCGGCAGGGCTGGCCCTGAATCCAGCGCGTCTGGTGCTGGCAGATCAGAAGGAATTTTTTCTGCTTTGTAGGATTTATCTGGGGAAGACCAGGTGGTTGGCACTGCAATCCCCTTTTCAAGTTCGCTCTAGACCCAGATCACAGAGGAGATGTGCAGTAAAAGAGAAGCCTCCCTTTGTACAGAAGTTCTCAGCTCCCCCACCCACTCCCACCCACCTGCACGTCAGCATCGTGTGTGTCTGAGTCAGGCTGGGACCAGCTGAGGACACCTCCGTGCCACTGATTCCCAGGGCACAGCACCAGCACTGCACGGAGAACCTGCCCATCCCAGGCCACTGCATACAACAAATCTGAGCAAGCATTGAAGAGCTACCTGGGAGCTGCCATTCTAAGAATAACAACCCTGACTCCCCCAAAAGAGGTTAGGGGAAGGGAAGGAGCTGGGAAACCAGCTGCCAACAGTGCAGAGTGAACATAATCTTCAATTCACCTACGTCTTTAAAGTAAAGATGGGGGGCATTAAGACCTTACTAACTCACAGGATTTAATACTCGGTTTTAAGACTTCTAATAATAATAATAAAAAGCTTACATATTCCACCAAACAGCCCCAAATAGGCAACCTTTATTATCTGTTATGTCAGCTGTGCCTAAAAAATCAAGCGAAACAGTGTGTACCCTTTAATAGTTAATCCTCTAACATGTAATTAGGCATTCACATGACAATCAGAACAGGACTATATTTCATGTTTGCCTTCCCTTTCAAAGTCTCTACTAGAGGGGCACTTACTCTGTCAAATCTGCTATAGTAATCAAAACATTGAAATTACTTCTTTCCACACTAAATATACTGGAACTGGTTGTTTGATTAAATGTAGAGCAGAGAGTGCAATTTGCTAAATTACAAGTATTCTGAACATGTAAATATAGTTTAATTACTGCAATTAAAGAAGATTACTGGAGATTGGCAGATGGGAATGTAATGCTGTTTTAATTAGAGTTTTTAATGCACTGTAACATAAGCATAATATTAACCCTTTATCCTGGAAAGGGCTGGCTAGTCTCTGAAAAATATCCTTTGAAAAATGTACTAGAGCTAGTGTTTCATAACAAGCCTTCAAGTCAATTCAGTGCAAAGCGCCAGGATGATTTGGGAGAGTTTCAGCTGTTATTTGCAGCACAGGCACTGCAGAACAGGCACATTCTGGATCACAGTCAGGAGCAGCCACACGAGGTGGGCACATTGTTTGTGCCCCAGATGGAAGACCATGTGAAAATACAGTGTTGGAGTAGATTGATTGTGTTTCATAAAGAGTGCAATCATAGCTACATCACCAGAGATTTAAGATTCTTTCATGAAAGTTAAAGTACCTCACACTCCCAAAGATTTACAAAACATGAAAAGAGAAAATGTTTCAAAATGCATTAGTTCAATTTTGAAAAACTGCCGCACAGAGACACAGAACAATATTGCCCGGGGTCTGGGTTATTACTACTCAGCCTCCAGAACAGTATTTGCTTCATAAAGTAATATTCCAGAATGTACTAAGCAATTTTTGTCATCTTGAAAGCTATCACTTGCAACATTTTATCCATTTAAGTCAATAGTCCATTAGAAATTCTAATTGAAAGTTCAATACTCTGCTTGGAATCTTACAATAGAGGTTGTCTTTGGAAAGCCATTTAAAGTCTTAATCTCTTTATCATTTGGTATTTTGAAGCCTAACTTTGTTCTTGTTAGGCAGATCAATGGCATTAATTTACAAAATGGGGGAAAATGTCACCCTTCATCCTTTAAATCTCAGTGCGGCGAAGAGCAGCGTAAGCGAATCCGACCGTTGCTCTCCCATATTAGCAGAAAACGGTGCCATGGGAGGTTTGACCTACAAATTTTAATTACTGCATGAAAAATTCAGTTCCTGGAGATGAATAGAGACTTGAGGAAAAGCAGAAGTCCACCTTCTGAGTGACTGCAGAGCTTAACTCTTCAAAGGCTGCGGCGGTGAATGGAGCAGCATGTGTACCTTCAATAGGCAATGGCTGCAAGGTGCAGGATCAAACTGCACAAGCAACAGAAGAAAGGAAAAGGATTTTACCTACAAAGGAGCCTTATGGGTGTCCAAAATAGATGGACACTGATACCATCCTCTAGGGCAGCAAAAGTGGTGAGAGTTTGTTTTGAAACATCCCTGACTTTGAGATAACTTTCCAGCTGGTGAGTTCACTGGTGGGGAACTCTGGGCTTTGCAGAAGTCCATGAAAGCTTTGCCACGTTATCAGCAAAGGGAGGATTTCACCTGTGCCTTTTGCCTCCAGCACCAGGCAAACAGCACATAACAATGCCAGGTGCTTTGAACCAGTGTTCCACTCCAAACCAGCACAGGGAGGAGTCAAATCCTAAAATCGATCCATGGAGCACTACCAAAGAATGGCTCAGCTTAACGTCAGCAAGACTAGGGACTTCCATAGGCAGTTCCAGAAAAACCCCTCAGGTTACACACACTGAGACATTCCACAGTTTAATCCTTGTCATGCAATACAGCAAAACAACTGTGCTGCTCTGCAGGTGACACAGGTTCAAGATCACAGCTGGAATTTTGCCATTGCAGACACTGCAATCATTTGGGCTGGGGTGACGTGGGATGGATAGAAAATTCTCCTGTTATCTAAATGAGAAATTAAGCATTTGGATCTTTCTTTCAAGAATGGTTATGCTAATGGTAGAAGGAGACAGAGAGAGAAAAATTAAGGAGAGCAAAAGAACCCCAGAACTGCGGCTGCCTCAGGGTGTCAGGAAGCACAACTAAATGATTTGTGTGCATATGAGAGACAGAGGGACAAGCACAAACAGCTCATTCCAGTTCTTTACCTGCTTTTTACATCCTCCCAGCCACACCCTGCTTCAGCACAACTTGGTATCACCACCATGAACTTCTTTGTGGCAAAGAGCAGGAGCTGTACACTGCTGTCAGCAGCACAGGGTGACATGGGGTGAAGGGAAAGGGAAAAGGGAAGTGGAAAAGAGGAAAGGAAAAGGACAAAGGGAGAAGGGAGAGAGGAAGGGTAAAAGTCTTTCCATGAGAAGACTGTCAACAAGTAAGCAGAGGAAACCTCTAAGTTCTGATATACAATCTCAGGAGGTATTTCTTGTGTCAGATGAGAACTCAGACTCCTGTGACACTTACACTGCCTCAGCCACAATCATCATTCCCACTTGAAAGAGAAGCTTCTTCCCCTGCCAATGCAATACCCTGGCATTCAAAAAATGATACGGGAATAACTACAAGATTTCATCACCTGGATCACCATTGTGGTGATGCAACCTGGAAACCAACCTGGGAATGGTTTCTGTACAGGTTTTTGACTTGGTTTAGCCTTACCTGAAACTGGAAAGCTCTTGACTAGAGCCCATTTTAATATCAGGGAGACCACACAAAATAACATGAGGGATTAAACTTCCTCTTTTGCTCCTGAGTTCTGAGACTACATGTAGGGATATGAAACATCATTTAAAATCTTCACACTGCATCTTAATAGCAAACTTAATTAACATCCAACCATTACCTTTATGCTTTTTGGTAGAAAACAGCCCTGGTCTCTGCTTCACCTCCAGATACTGACTGAAATTTAAGTAAATGTATTATGGTAGTTAACTATTTGGTGCATTTAGATAATTAATATTTATTTCAATTTCAAAGTTAAGGATTTCTAATGTAAAAAATATTTTCCTCTTTTGAGAGTCTCTTAGGTAACAGATTTCTTTTCTCAGGCATTCTTTTAACTATTTCTAGTGAGGAAGGAAAGTATTTCTGGATTGTGCAGGTTTCACACAATAAAAAACATTTTCATGGTTTGGGATGGCTCTTTAGAAATCACCAAGAGGTTCTTTGGAGGTTTTTTTGCAATGAAAGAAATCATAAGAAAAACCTGATGTACCTTGGGACTCTGCCCCCAAACTGAAAGCATTAAATACTCCTGGCTTTGAGAATTAAATCTCAGCAGTGGCTGAGAACCTCAACTTCAAGGTGCTTCACAGGGCTCAAGAGTTCCCAGTGCTGTCAAGGAGTGAAAATCAGTGTCTCAAGCTGAGCATCCATGAAAGGCAGAGCCAAAGCCCCCAGTCCTGCCCAGCAAGGCTGGTGGTCTCTGCACACTCTTGGTTTTTGACCAGTAACGTGCTCCACTCCCTGAGACTGGGGACATTTCCCAGCATAGACAAAGTCCTGGATTCAGACCAAAATCTCTCTGTGTGGGAAGGGTTAAAACAACCTGAGCAGTGAAACCCCTCCAGCTATCTCATAAGCCAGCGATTTTAGACAAATTGAGCAAAATAGTCCTTTCAGCTCAGCAGGCACATGACTCGCTGCACAAAGGAGTCCTTCTAGAAATCCCATGAATACCCCCATTATCCCAAGGATTGAGCACAGAGCCACACATTTCACGCCCACTGCCACCTGTGATTAGCTTTTTTACAGTTATTATGGACTACTTTGATGGTGATGATTGTTTAAAGGCTTCAACAAGCCTGCTAATGTGACTTGAGGACTTGACTCCTTTTCATTCCCTGGCTGCTCCAGCTATCACTCTAATTTACTTTAGGCAAAGGGGACAATAAAAAAAATCTACTCGGAGAAATCACTTAGCATAAAATTGATTCAGTCTCTTAAAGAAACGCATGCCAGGATCCCATGTTAAAGTAAATTAGATATATGATCAAACAAAGCTAACAGTCATTTGAGCCCTGGACTCTTGTGTAGCACCTTAAATTTTAACAGAATCAGCCAAAGAAAAACAAAGGAAGACGCAGAGAGCAGCTCCAGCCAATTGGTTTGCCTGGAACTTTCCTCTGCTCTGCTCGGTGTTTTACGGTGCAAATGTGAAGCAAGATGTTGGCTTCAGGGAAAATGTATTTTACTGTTTGCAAGAAGTGCTTCCAGAATGGATCATATTGTACCACTCAGTGCAAAATAAAGGGACACCAAGGGAGCAGTAAAGCGGATTGGAATGCGTGTGAGGAAACGAGGGCTCCAGCGGTGAGGAGCAGGGGAAGGGGATGGATGAGGACGCCTGTGCTTTCAGGGAGAGCTTGTGTTGATCACAGTCCGGCAGCTCACAGAGGCATGGAGGGGCACATACAGAAGAAGTAACTAACAGCAGTGTGTAACTTCTCCCAGAGTCTTCCCCTCCTGTTTACTGCATATGCTCAGTGAAGTGTTCAGCTGTAGCTGTCAGTACCTACTACTCCAAGCTGCTCTCCAGTTTCACACTCACACATCCCTGCTGAGACCCACGGTGCATTTCTTTCTGTTTTCAAGGCAATTCCAGAGGTAAAGGCCCAGGATACACTCAAGGAGCCCACACAGTCATCCATCACAATTGCTTTTCTGAAACTAAAAATAGATTTATCATTCTGTCCTTGCCATTCTGTGCTGCCACTACATCCCACGGTTAGATGCCCCTGCTGCCCAAATTGCGGGCCCTGTCCTGGGAAGCAGGTGAATACCATCTAGAGAAAACTGCTTACAGTGCCCAAGCTGATTGACCTCTGCCTTCACTGAGGAGCAAACACCATTCCCTTAATTTAAA
This sequence comes from Corvus cornix cornix, assembly GCF_000738735.6. NCBI lineage: Eukaryota > Metazoa > Chordata > Aves > Passeriformes > Corvidae > Corvus > Corvus cornix. Next base: position 1,671,441 of record NC_046348.1, read on the forward strand.
ACCAGTCATCACCATCCCCGTTTAAGTTTGTTGTCAGTACCAGCATTAACGCAATGCAATTTATCAAATCCCTCCGATTTGGTAACAGGAATGTGCTGCTGCCCCTCTGTAAACAGGCTGGCTTCAGTTACATGAATGAGCTGCATTTCTTCAGGATTCAGTACTGTTCTGGCCCAGCAGAAACCCCAGCTTCCCAATGTCACAGCTGGTGGAATTACATGTGCAACAAGTCTTTAAAGTATTGCTTTAGAGACACAGAGAGCAATAGATGAATAGAAGTAGTTTTGGTTTTCAGAGTCAGGAAAAAAAGATGCAAAGACTACACAGCTTTGCTGGGGCCTAAATGAGAGGACTCAATGTGTGGCCATCCTGTGCTGATGAGCACATTGCTTTGGGTCCATCTATGACTGACCTTTTGGACTCTTTGTATTCACTCACACGCGTGTAAAAACCAAGACAAAACAATGTACAGTGAATTTGTGAAAACTGTTTTAGTGTCCTTCCTTTGTTTTCCTGGTGTTTCCAACCTCCTTAGTGCTGTAGCTTGATGTTTTTAGCTGTAAGCTTATTAAATCACTGCCTTCCTGAGGCCTGATGATTTACTCTCCAAGGGTCACCTCCATGGAACACGTGTGCCAAATCACATGGGACAGTGACCCACCTTATTAAAAAAAAAAAAATAAAACCAAACCACAAGAATAAACTGATAAACCTTCAGATTTTGAAAAACAAAAATACTATGACCTGGCTTCCAGTGCAGCCCCATAAACATATTTGTATATTGGGATCTATAGCCGTACATGAGGTACAACTGGCTGGGGAGGGCAGGAACAGGAACACCTTTAAATCCACTGGTGCCAAACACCTTGTAACATCAAGAGACAACTTAATGCAGGAACTCAGTCATTCAGCTCTTCTCTCTGCTGCTTCTCCTGGTGGAAATGGCACAGCTGGCTGGCTGTGCTTCTGCTTAGTCTTATTCAAAGACATTTTCCAGAAGTCATTCTCTGAGTAAAGAAGTAGTGAAAACTTGGTGCTATGGATTTGTGTGGAGAAGCTGATGGAGTTGTGAGATCCAGATGAAGCTCTAAGAAGTTACCAGGGTGAAGTCCCTCTCTTCTGCTATGGCTCCTGAATTTGACATGTCTAAAAAGATGCCAGTGTATGTTCAGTTTTCCGCTAAGGGATGGCACCAATAAGACCCTTTACACAAAGGCCTGTTTCCTGATAATTTTAATACTCAGTGAGTCCTTATTTACTCGGAAATTTAGCTGAAATATGCCTATATACTTCAAAGCTCTTGTGGAAACTAGAACACAGCCAGAGAACATGATCACTTTGGCTTTGCTTCCCCAGGATTATCAAATACTGTCCTTCACCCTGCAGGCTCAGTCTCATGTCACTGATGTTCACATCTTTAAATGAGGTGGCTGAGCAGCCACAGAGCCACAGCCCCATTCCATGGATGCCTGCCTGTGGGACACAGCAGGGAAAGGAAGAGGGGTACACATCCTCATTTTCCCAGGAATTCTGTGCATGGTCAGCACCATTCCTGCTTGGCTTCCTTAATGAACACAGCTTTAATTGTGCTGGAGCAGTTCCTATTAATGTAATAACAACTTGCATTTGCACAAGGGCTGTGTCACATTTATCATGAGGGGAGGATGTGTACAGGCAGCAGCGTTTCCATTAACAGCCCACACATGATGCTCTCCCGAGTTTCTGTGGAAACAGTCTAATCCAATTTGTCTTCCTGAAGTTCTGGTCTCTCATAAGACATAACCCCCTTTTCCCACTTCCAGGGACCGTGCTGCTTGGCACAGTCATCAATCTCTCCCACGACTGGCCAGTCCAGGCAAATTCAGGGAGAATATCTGTATTTGGTGATAAAAGACAACAAAGACTCTATTTCTTCAGGTTAAAACCCAGTTCCATTATAATTCAGTGGGAGTTTTGCCACTGACTTCAAAGGGCCAGAAGGCTCCCCTGGCCATGTCCTGGGAGAGCAACATGATCCTAACAGTGTCCAGGGGCTGGAAAGCATGGCTCCTTCTGGAGCAAAACTTCTTCAAGTTTAAAGCTGATCTTTCATTAGAGGCCACAAGGTCTGGTATTCCCTAAAAATATACCAAATAACTGTATCACCGGAGAATTTTAAAAGAGCTGTTATTTTATGCCCTAGTAGTTTCAAAGCAGATTGGGTTAGTCTGGCAACAGCAATTTCTAAAGGAGTAACATGAAATATTTAAAGATTTATAGAACAAGTGGCCCACTTAGGGGCTCATCTAAGTTTTACTAAACATCTCTGGTTATGCCTTGCTGTGTCAGCAAAAAGAGGCTGAGATTTAAATAAATAAAACCTAGTAGCATGTAATAACAGACAGGAAAAAAAAAAGATACATCAAATTACTACTGAAAGGAAAATCGAGCTCTAAGTGATCTCTGTACCAACGGCTCTGCTTGTCTCTGCAGCTGAGCAGGAGACAGCTTTAATCTCCAGGCTGCATGTTATTTAACTAAGCTGAAATTGTTTTCAGTGATGTGAAGTGCATCCACTAAAGATAATGATCCCATTTTGGATTGACTCTTTATTTTTTTAACAAAGGGGGACAGGTGGATATACTGAGCAGAAATGTTTTTCATTAACCGCAGCGAATCATCACAGTGCCTAGTTCCATGAAATACAAATTTGTGATATCCCTGACAACTGTTTCTTGTTGCTGTCTTCCCCTCTTGTCCGTGTGTTGTGGCCTGCTGGGGAAAGGATTTACTCCAGAAACGCTGAAATTGTCCCTGGAGTTAAATCAGCCACCCATGCCCAAGCCCAGTGGGCCAAATCTTCACCTCCAAAAAATGACCCTGATTTGTACTGCAGCTTTATCTGCACTGAGAATTCATTCCAATCCCTTCAGTTCAGAGAGACATTTTAAGTAACTGCTTAGTTGGATACTTCAAACCTGAAAGGGCAGGTTTAAACACTTCTCTAAATTAGCAAGGGCTACACCCCACTGGAATGACCTCCCTCTGCTTCAGAGGTGACGATGAATAGAAAAGGACTGGGGGTGCTGGTTTCCTCTTTGGGTTACCCCTGTTCCACCTGCACTGCTGATTTATAAAAGCATGCAAAGACATTTGCAGCTAAATTTTAGAAGTGTTCACAGCAGAGAAAGGCAACAGCACCCTGAACCTGCTACTTCTGCACCTTCCTGTGTCTTCTCTCCCAGTTCTGCTTCCCACACAATATTTGGCTGGTGAGATCAGCTCTTACCTTCAGCTGAGATGGCCTATCAGACTGTGCCCAAAATTGTAATTTTTCAGTGTTGAGAGGCAGAACCACAAGGGAATACCACATCTGGACAATGATGATGTGCAGTGTGCAGGAAATGCTCACAATTCCTCATTTCCATGTCAGATGGAGACCACAAGCCTGCAAGGCTCAATGTTTCCTTCTGGAGTGAGCAAAGGTCTCACATTTGCACTTCACTTCAGTCATGTGCACAACCAACTATTGCCAGGTACAATCATGAGTTTAAAGTGAGACCTACCTTCTCTGCCTTGAGCAATCTGTCAGATCAGTGATTGAGCCAAGCCCACAGTACAACTTTTCCTTCTAAATGCCAGAGGCCTGCTCTCACCAGTTTGAGGTTATTTGTTCATACTCAGCTCTCATGTATTTCAATGCAAAAATGAGAAACTGGCAGTAATTAGTGACTCATTAGATCAGGTGACCTAAAGCTGAATTGGGGCCCTTTTAATCCCTGGAGAGAAGCTGTCAGATAAAGCTCAGAACTTCAGCAAAACCGAAGTGGTATTATGGCAGTCCTAATGAACGGGTAGCCCCAAGTGCACCGGGCACCCAGGGCCACGTGGAGGCAGATGGACCATGCAATACGTGCAGTACACCATTAATAACCTTCCTACATTGCTGTGAGCCCCTGAATACGCTGCCAGTGGATTTTCACTACCCTACCTGAGAGCCCCCTGCACGGGTTGCAGCTCCCTGATGCCCCTCCGTGCCAGATGATTCTCTGACCCTATTACAGGATGCACAACATGGGGCTTTGGCATTTGACTCTGTGCACTACCACAGCGACAACCTCTGTGCTAGGTGACAAATTGTTGGCAACATCACAGGGGAGGAAATCCTCTCCTGGCTCTTGTCAGAGTGGCTATTTGAGCTTTGCCAACAGAGCATTGACAAGAGGATCAGAGGTTCTTCTAATGCCACCTCGTCTTTTCAGGTTAATTTATGCCTTGTTCTTTCTGCCTGTTTAGTTAAGGACATGCTGCAGGTATGGAGAGAAAAATGTCACAGAATCACCACCTGGCCCCTCTGTTTTGATCCGGCTGACAAATGCCAGAACCTTTGAACAGCAGGTTGCTAAATAATAAACAGACCATGTCTTTAAAAACACCTGGTGCCCTCTTAAAATGGTCATTTTGTACCTGGTTAGTCCCTGGCACAGGTGCCAAGCTCAAAGGCATGAGGCTCCCCTTTCCCTCCCCTGCCCACCAAACAGAACACCAAAAAGTAGAAGACACAACAGTAATTAGGTGAAGTGAAAGGTTAGAATCCATCCTACCAGCCACAAGGAGCATGAGGAACAACAGCAAAACCCCCTTCTGAGTGGAAAAACTTCAGGAAAGGGAAGGGAAAATAAATAAACAAGGATGAAAGAAATGCCCAGTGGCAACCATTTTCAGTGTGACCTAGTGAGCTTTCAACTTCAAACCAGTCAGATCAAGAGCTTCCCAGCGGCGTCACCCAGGGATCTGTCACTCACACATCAGCCTCGCTCACTCTGCCTTGTCTCACGCAGACACGCTGCCAGATACAGAAATATCACGGCCTTCTTGCATGACACGGAAAACAAAACAACACAAAACCCCCTCAGCCCAACAGCCCTGGTGAAGCCCGAGAGCACTGACAAGCCGTGACCCCATTGTCCACAAAAGGGCAACGTCACCAGGCAGAGGAGGGAGGATGCAAACAGAATGGTAATTTGGAAACCATCTGCTATTAAAATGCAGCCCAGGCTGGAGCCTTCCAGTGAGTCCTTCCCACGGAGAGATGATGAGGCTGGGATTACTGGGAGGAGGCAACAGCTGCCCTGTGTGCTTTGCAAACGGAGGGAGAGCATCTTCTTTCAGCTCATCATTTGGGTTCTGAGCAGCTTACGGTGCTGTTGAGGTGGGGCCTGGGGCAAAATGGCTGCACCTCCACCACTGCAGCTCTCAGGATACAGTGTTAGACACCAGAAGTGACTGATGTGATTCAGAACGTGTCCCTCAGACTGACAGCTTGGACAAGAACCCAGAACTAGAAGACTAATATTTTTAGGCAAGCACAAAAGGACAGGAAGCAGATTAGAAAGGAAAGAAAGATGTCACTACAGTTAAGACATCAATATCTGACTGAATGTAATTCTACAAAATAGCTCTAAGTGACCCACAGTAATCAACCTTTCAATTAGGTTTCAGTGCAATAATTTACCAATAGCAGCCACACAGTAACTACACCTATTTTTGTCCAATCCTTTTTTACCATATTAAAGGTTAGAAGTATTCATGGAGTCTGGAGGCAGCCATTAGAAAAATATCTCAAGTATTTAGTGTATAAACTTGGCATTTATGGTCTGAAATAGGGACAGGCAGCGCTGATGAATCCTTGGCAGTTTCCTTGTTCAAGACAGATGAAGAACTCTGTAATTTCAGACTGATGCTGAGAAGCTATATATATACACTGCCTTTTTCATGAATCTCTTAAACCAAGGAGTGAAAAATGGGCAGACATCCTCCTGTTTTCAACAGTTTATACAGCCTCTTGCACACACTGTAAGTAGACTCAATAACAAGTGAGTAACAGCCACTCTCTAACAGAAAGTGAGACATTTTTCATCTAGCTATTTGTTACCAACCTTTGAACTTGCTACTTTCAAGCCCTTGCCCATCAGCCATTGGACAAGCTTTATTTGAAAAGTCACAAGTATTTTGAAAGCATTTACAAAAAAAGCCAACACTGCACCTATGCACTTCCAGCATGACTGCAGAGAACATACTGGTGGGCACAAGGTGTAAATCATCCTGCATTTCTGGACAAAATGTTACCCAGCCAACACCATCATCCATTATTACTGGGAAAGAATGGCACATCTGACTCTCAGCTCTAGAGAAAGGCTGCAAATGAAGCCATTTGATGATTTGAAAATACATTTGCATCAATGACATTCCTAAAAAAACCACACAGGCGTTTCATGGCAATACTTCCAGAAAGAAGCTCCCAAGGTGGCTATAGAAATGTGTATTTTTACATAGAGTCAGCAACATCTTTCAAGGTGGTGTTCAACATCTTTAAGTGTATCCGTGAGTCACCTGCTTAGACACTAGAAAGGACACAGTGTGACAGGTCGTGGATGAGAAATACCCAGAACAATGCACATCATGAACAACACCAAGGCTGAAATGTGTCCTCCTAAGGCCTTCACAGAGCTGGCACTGGCACAGTAACGAGCTGAGGGGTTCGTTAGCGCGGCATCTGCAGAGAGCCAGCGACGCACGGGCAGCCGCGCTATTTCCTGCAGAGAATTTGTTACCAGACCAGAGAAACGTGGCCCAGCCTGGCTCAGCTGGCTCAGATTCCCCCTGTCTCTTGGCCAGGCCTGCGTGTGAGTCCGTTCTGGGGCTGATCCCGCGGCCCTGGCGGGGACACGGGGCTGGCCGCGCCCCGGGCACTGGTGGCGGCCTGGCGGCGACTCCGCCACCTCCCAGAGCCAGCTGCGAGCGGAGAACGGCTCTGAACGTCTCCCACCAGTTGGCAAACAAACGAGACATCGTGTTTGTGCAGTTCAAGCTGTGTTGCCAAATTCTAATAGAACGAGAGTTTCTGTAATCCCGAAAAGGGGCTATGTGATCCTTGGAAACAAGATGCTCTTGTCTGGCCTTCCATTCATTTTGTAAAACATGTTAAGTTTAATTTCAGTGCTTGGAGCTGCAGCTGGCTGAGGAGCAAAATCACATTCATGTGTTAAAAAAAGAACTGGAAAGGGATGCAAGCTGCTAAATTTTGATACTGATCTGCAGCCAACCTCCAGAGAATGGCTCGGTCAGGACTTCTGGGCTTTTTCCACTCAACAAGCAAAATATGACTCCATTTTTTACAGTCATAAAACCAGATTTTCTGTCATTTCTTTTTCTCAATGTAGGTAATAGCAAAATTAAACATTTTTGCTTTCCAGTGAAAAACATCCATGCCCCACACCATTCTCTCTCCATAGTTCTTGGGACTGGTCCTAGCAGTGCCAGCCAATTTCCTCTGCTGCTGCATCAGCTGCAGAATTAGACTTTCAGGGCAGGAATTTCAGGAATGAAGAAATACCTGGTGTCATTCAAAGCAGCTAAGAAGAGAATCCCTGACTGATGACAGACATTTTCTTCCCACAGCTACTGACCTCCCATGTTCACCCCTCCAAATTCCCTGGCAATATTAATTACACACCTATTTCCAAACCCACTGGGCCAAATCCTGATCATAAGAACTGAAACAGGCAGAGGAATATGTCATCTTGCCAGTCACCAAACGAGATGTGGCTGGGGCAACACAGTTCAAACTCATTGTCAAACCCACACCAAGCTCTAGTGCAACCACAGCCACAGCCAGGGACTGAGTGACAACCACTCTCCTGATTGTTACTGCCTTCTGAGGTCACCCTGTAATCCCAGACTCTTTGGAATCTGATCCAGGGCCCACTCCAACCTTTTTAAGTCTTTCCAGAGACTGAACAAACCTTGGTTCAAGTCCCTGTGAATTCCTCATGTGTCAACTTAATCCAAAGAAATGAATTTTCGCTTTATCCCAGCTGCCAGGTAACATCCCTCCTGTGAGGGGTCTCACATTGGTACAGATCCCTCACATGTTCCCTATACTCCAATAGTCATTTACCTTTAACACAAAATCACTTGTTTATAAAGGGTGTCCATTTGCAGCATTTTTAAAACCACTTTTAAAATTCCCATTAAACTGAGAACCATGGGGCTTGAAGCCAAATCAATTCTCCTACACCAAGTTAAAAATGAACCCCTAAATATTATGATACCTGCCATGTTTGGTTTCTATATTTGTACCTCAGGCATACAGTTACTGACAAAAGTAAAGGCACTGATAAGATCTCTCCCAGAAAGCAAGAATTCCCCTGAAAGAAAACAGACTGCAGGATTTTACAGCGTTGGAAATCTAGTGAATGTAGACATATAAAATATTTTTTAAAGACAAATAGTCAAGATCTACAAGCCTTTGTAGTTGCTCAAGATTTTGCTAATGAATTTTACATTGCTGGCTTGTTATTGGACCGAGACGCTCACGGGAGAGAAGCTTCTGGAAGAAAAACCAGTATGGGCAGGAAAAAAGGGAAAGAGGGAAAGGAAGAGGCTGAGGCAAAAGCAGAGGCTGAAGTGAGAAGTCAGCTCGTACAGCTGGGCTGCAGAGGGGATGGACTTTTCCTGTGCATCTGCCTTGCGGCCCCAGGTTACCCAATGAACTTTCCCACCAACAAATCACTTTTTGGGAAATACCTTCTCCCCAAGCAAGACCTCCACACTGCTGCCAGCAATGAAAGGCCCATGCAGGGCAGTGGCACCAGGATCACATGCTCAAGAAAAGCAGCTTTTAATTCCACTTGTTTCCCTAAGTAAGCAGTCTGGCCAATACTGCTGTCAAAGGCTGAATGCACTCCTGCCTGGTTTTCGGCTCTTACTCCAATATACTCGTACCCTCAAATCTAGATTCCATTTTACAGCTCCTGTACACCTTGTCTCACGTGTTTTCTGAATGTTAAAGGTGTCACAGTATTTTCCATCACTGCTGTATAATACTGAGTAGTTCAAAGAGCTGGCTGAAATGACATTTTCCCTATTACATTCAGAGCACAGACAAAATCTTTTCTTCTATTTGAAATATTATTTTTCAAGTTCTCATAAAGGCTATAAACATAATTTTTTTTTTTAAGGAAACAGAAATTCAACTCTCTGAGACATCCAATTTCTCATCTAGTCACGTATTTCATGTTATATTTGGGTCATATTTACCTGTTTCAGCATGCTGGATGTCTGGGAGTTTTCTACACTGAAGACTTCTCTGCTGCCATGGTCTGACTGTAACAGCTTCCTCAGCCCACTGACAACACCCCAGTAGAAGTGGCAACAAGGTTTAAAATTTTGTTCAATCCTTTTGTTAAAAACCATCCACAATGACAAATAGAGGAGACAAGGAGGCTTCATTCCTGTAGTGGAATCTGTCTAAAATCCAGTGACACTGGAGCTATTCTGGACCTCTGAAGATGGTTTTGTTTGGATTCTTGGCTGCTTTCCAGCCACTCCATCTTTTCTTGCTGGACACTGCTCCACAGCTTGCAGACAGAGATGCTTCTTCCCAGCTTATTTCCTATGTTGTTTCAAGCATTCCTTTTACTTATTCTTGCTGGGAAGTGTTTGGGGCTGAGCTAGAAAAAGATAAACTCTTCTTCAGCCTAAAAATACTTAAGTGGTTTAAAAAGGCCTAATATTTCCATCTCAAAGCCTGAACATAGCCTGAGATCACATGCATACTTCTATTAAATATAAAATGCAAGACTAAAACATCAGCTAAAAAGGGCAGCTGTAGTACCAAGGCCAGGAAACTCTCAGCAAAGCTTATCTTGCCAGGGGTGGGTGTTCTTTAAGCTTCTTCCACTTGTAAATAATGTATTGCTGGAGCAGAATGTTCTGAACAGAAATACACAATCTTGATTGACACCTGCAACACAGCAACTTCCTGAAGAAATACTGTTTCTCTGCTCTGTGGATGGATGCCTCTAGAACCTCAAAATATGGCAACCTGCCTCACCTTTACCATGTCTCATCATCTCTGCAATTCTCTTACTGCTGCTTTCTAACTTCATTGCCCAGCCCACACTTCAGAGAAGCAGAACATTTAGTAAAATGCAAGAAGTAAATAGTTGCTAGGTTTTGTCACAAATAAATTTTAGGCTGATTGTGAGAAATAATTTATTTCTGTGTGGGATTTTTAACACTTAACAAACAGCCAGCACACATGGTAAGACCCTGGTACTTGGGGACCCTGCATTCCAGTGACACTAAACATTTAGTCTCGAGGCTTCCATTCAAGCCTTAATGAAGAAAAGTGTGGTCTAAAAAACTGAGATCCTTTACCTGATTTTGTACACCTCAGGGTCATCTCTGGTTGGATGCAGGAATTTAATTCAGGACCATCTCATTTCAGTTGAATGTGAAACATGGAGCTGAGAGGATGAAGCAACTAAGAACACAATCTTTTTAAGCAGCAGTTAAGTCAATCCTTTTAAACTTTACTGAGGATTTACTTCAGAAGAAGCGTATTTGTGTTGTGACCAGATCTCTGCAAAACCTTGGCTTCAAATGATGAAACATGGGATGGGTTGAAAACATCTTTTGTTGAACCCTTGCCAAGGAACGTGTAGATTTGACCTGATTAATATTTTCAGAGAGAAAACATGCACAGGCTGATAACAGTGCACAGTTTTTGACCTCAGTTATCAAAGCACATTTGCTGACTTTGGCTGAGTTTCCCTTTCAGATTTGGAACTTGAAGCCCAACACAGGTTGAATGTATACAAAGAAAAAGTGGGAAAAAAATAATATTTGCACAGAGCTCTGCAAACTGACCCATATTTAGCTCTAATGAGAACATAATGATTTATCCAGCTGCACAAAACAGAGGCAAGAAGCATAAGAGGAATGCCTCTGCTTTCTTAATTTTTAAAGATGTGTTTGGACTTCGGCACACATGGGAGGTTTTTTTTCTGAATGCATGCATGTACACTTCTAAAAGTGCACCACTAGCATTTTAAACCACATTAGAACACGTTTAAGCCAGAATGGAAGGTTTGCTTCCACTGAGAGCAATAAAAAAGAAAGAATACCAACCCATAAGACTGACTTTATAAATCTTTGGATTATCCTGCAGTCTGTGGGGTATCTTCTGTCTAAACTGCCGGCAGCCCCCGGGGGATTGGGATGGATTGTCCCTCGCCCCTCCCCAGCAAACAGCCCGAGCCGTGATTATTGCGAGCTCTGGGAGACACACTGAGCACTGAGCCGAAATGTTTGTGTGTGTCAGATCAATCTTTTCACTGACCAGGACAGCTGTACTCACAGGGGGACCACCAATCATCCCGCTAGGAACTGCTTCTGTCCTTCAACAGGCAATTAACGTGAGTCCATTACAGCTCCCCCGAGGCCCCCGGGGGGCTGCAAAAGGCATCGACTGAAAGGTCAGAAACCTCATGAGGACAGGAAAGAAGCTGTGCCTGGCGAAATGGAGTGGAAAGCAGTAGCTATTTGTCACCCGCTAGTAATTCAAAAAAAGGGGGGAGGGAGAGGCTTGAAGGGGGGTCCAAGCCTTGAGCACAACTGCGAGCACGTGGCAGTGTTGGAAGAGCAGAAATAGGAGCTGCAGGAGGTTCTTTTGGGACAAAGATTTTATCCAATGTAGAGGTGGAGGAAGAGTCAACAAACCTCAGCAAACCCCACTCAACCAATTCTACAAAGAACGCTGGAAGTGAAAAAGTGCCCAGGCTGATTAATAACCCACTTACAGCCCCAGGAAAGCTCCAGGAAAGGAGTCCCTGGGGACTGAGGTTCACCACTGACACAAACATTTCAGGAGAGAACCAACAAGGAATTAAGTGACCAGAAGCACACAGAGAGTGGCATTCATGAGTACCAGCATTTTTCAAAAAGAAGCAATTGCTTCAGTCCAGCGGTGGAAAATCAACAAACATGGTGGCTTGGAGGATCTGTTACAGATTGCTCTCTATTTCTGTTTCAGAGTCCTGGGCAAGACCACAGCAATGATTTGGTTGTGGAGGTCTCAGCTGAATCCCTGCACAAGCCTCTCCAGGTACACACCAACCACCCCGGGCAGTTTTCCTATGGAAATGCAATCAAGTGATGCCGGGTGGGTGGCCAAAGCAGGAGAGTCAGCCTATCCAGAACACTTAATTTGCACACAAGTGCAAGAAGAGTTAGACTAAATTAGTTCATGATGTTAACTTGGAAAAACTTTCATCCAGTTCACTGGTTAATTTTCACCCACAGCACTCAGTGGGAAGTGTTATGACTGTTGCTCTTTCCTGTGATAAGAATATTTCACAGAGATCTGACAGTACCTATGCAATCAACAGAACAAGCTGAAATATGGCAAATGCTAACTCTTCAACAACAGCACTTAAAAGGTGAACAGCAAAAATCAAAATAGTGAAAAATTATTTGTGTAATTGTAATTTTACTTGATGTACAAAAACTAGACCGCATTGGGGAAAAAAAAAAGACAGGAGAAAGACATAATCAGCAAACCAGGTTTTGATATGTCCTGTCTTCAGATGACTGTACAGGGTCTGCAAACACCATGAGCTCCACTGCTTGCAGACAGAAGCCGTGGCAGGCTTTGACTCCATCTGCAACATCTCCAGAGTATCTTAGACTATGTAACATTTCTGTGTCCTACTTTCACGCAAAAGAAATTCTGGTGACTGCGTTCTTTGTTTGTGGAGAGATGTGCATCACATGTGCAGGTTATTTATGATGGTATAAAATGCTTGACCTTGCAGAGCACCCATCACCCAGGGGCTGACAAGCTGCAGGTCACTGAGGGGGGTTGGTTGTCCCACTGTCAGCTTTACCAGGCCTCCCACCTACAGAGGGCCCAGGCAAGGGCAAGAATATCCCCGTGGATATCATCATCCACTCAGTCACCTGTAGTCCCAGCATCACAGGGAGGTCATGGTGTATTTCCAACCCATTTCCGCAGAGAATTCTGTTTTCCACCTCCTCCTCCAGTCCCTTATTCTATGGGTTCTAACTTAATTTGCTCTCTGCCTCCAATATTTGATGTACACACACAGTGTGTGTGTTTATATCTACATCTAAATATCTATACATCTATCTCCGAACTTTTCTTCCCCACATGTAGTTTAGTAAACACATACTGTGGATTCAGGTAAACTACAATTACAGAACCCTTTTTGTTCTAATATTAACTGCCTTGTCCCCTCTCCCTTGTGCTCCTCTTTCCAAAATGCCTCTGGTCACGCTAAGGGGTGTCAGGTTAGTTCACTCCCGAGGGCTGCCGGCGTTCCTGACACCCAGCACCACAGGGCTTTATCCTTGGGAGCAGCAGGCTGATGTTTAGAAGAAGCTGCCAGTTAGTATCCAAGACACCAGTTAACAAGACAATTTCTCCTAATGGCTTGTATTGATGAATGAATTAATGAAATTCCATGACTTGTTTACGTGTGGAGAGAACTGGTGTGACACCCCTGGCAGCACACGGACACCTGGGGCTGTCAGCAGCCCCGAAGGTGGCACAGGTCACCAGCCTGCCCTTCACACACTGTCTAGACAGTCCTGCAGAATGCACCTGGGCAGAGCCACAGCCCAGGACCTCAGGGCAGCACTGCTGGCTGCAGTCACTCTGGGTATGGCCCAGTGCTGCCCTTTAGGAAAGCTGGAAGAACAAAACTCTGTCAATTTATGGGATAAAGCCATCCACAGTGCCAGCACTGAGGGGAACTCACTGTTTTACCTTCGAAATGACACTAAAGCTTCAATGGTCAACCCACTTTTTATGCATCCAGAAAGATACATACTGAGATGAAGATATCAAGGCAAGCTTGCTCTGCCTTTAATTAGAAGACCATTAATATCAAGTGCTCCATTTTATTTCCTATCAAGTAAAGCTTCTACTTTTTAAGGGCACTTGATCTTTTCTAGGAGCACAAGTAGCAGCATTCGATTAGAACACGAAGTAAATACTAACAGCATTAAGAGCATTATTGCTTCATAAAGCTGGATTTGATAAGCAGGAAACAGATTTGCACATACATGCACCACTTTGCATTGGGAGCAGAAGGTACAGATACACAATTGTGTAGTGTCGAGATCTGGGTCCCAGAACCAGTTACTGCAGTGCTGGAACATCACCCTGGGTGTGCTGAGAGTTTGTCTTGTCTTCCTAAGCATAGTTTGGTTTGCTCAAATCAGTAAAATAGTAACTTTTTCCGAGTTAACTGAACGTACCATCAGAGAGCCAGAGACTCCACTCAGCTCTGGAAACTTTGCAGTGAGACCTCAGAAATTCAACTGAGATGCACCAGGGGTTTGTAGGCAGGGCCCAGAAATGAGGTGCCTTCACTTGATTTTGGCCACAACAACACATACAAAAACACTAAAACTGAAACAACTCTGAGATGCACTATGATGCATGTTTTATTGACAGGAGATCATAAATTGTGTGTACAGCCTATCTGAGCTGCCTGCCACCTCCTGTCCTTCTCTTCCCTCCAAAAGAGATAAAAAAAGCATAAAACCTTATTGATTTAAGTCCTTCAGTCACTATTTGGGGACAGTTCCTTGTGAACTCAGCAGGCATTTGTTTGATTTATCACAAATTCATGAGGGTGTTGAACACATGACCAGTCCTGGAAGCGAAGTTGACATAGCTTGTCTAACTGTGGACATAAGAGGAATGTGAGACTGTGGATAAATGAGAGTCTGCGGTAGCCAAAAAGCAGCAATTACATGTGAATAGCATGGGGGAGAGGACCAACACAGATCTGGCTATTTTATTTGAACTCAAGAAGAAAACAGATCTGTCTATTTTATTTGAACTCAAGTATTTGGAGCATGTAAAGGAAGAAATTTTTCTCCAAGCAGGTGGTGAGGCGCTGGCACAGGGTGCCCAGAGAGGTGGTGGCTGCCCCATCCCTGGAAACATTCAAGGTCAGGCTGGATGGGACTCTGAGAGACCTGATCTAGTTGAAGATGTCCCTGCCCATGGCAGGGGGGTTGGACTGGATGATATTTAAATGTCCATCCCAACCCAAACCACTGCATGTTCTATGATTTTAATGCCTTCCTTAACCAGAAACCAACACGTGCTCGAGGACATAACGCTCTGTGCAATCAGCCCTTCGGAAGAGAGATGGAGGATTTGCATTCAACTAACTGATCAAATGTTAAGAATTTCTTAATTGCCTTAATAGTTTAATTTTATTTGTCTCTAATCTAATTAGTAAAGAGAAGTGTGCTTGGGGGGAGCTGATTGAAGGGGAGGGGAATGCCTTCATGTCTGCAATGTAGAAACCCTCCACTCCCTCCATGCCTCAGTGCAGGCAGTGCAGGTGTCAACAGATCCCTGTTTCCTCCTCATTATCCCGCTGCTTTGCTGGACTGTCTGTTCTTGGAAACTTCCTTTAAAGGCTTTAACAACAGCATTCATTTCTGCTGCAGATAAGGTGAGTCCAGCTTTTTATGCGCAGTAATTTAATAGGAACTCAGGTCTAATTTAATAGATCCTTTATGTCTCTGTCAAAGGCTGTTACCATTGATTGGTGCCATGGCTCACACAAGTCTGTAAATACATTAATCTCTCGAGAGCCTGAGACAACAATGCCATTCACAGCGTGAGCAATACAGATGGACAAACCCTCACTGCATAAATGAGGGACTGACCAAAAACTTACACTAAATGAAGTCTGAAAAACTTGGAAAAACAGGTATTTATTGGTGCCATTGCACCAATTCCATGGATCTGTGAATCTACTAAATCTGGACCTGGCCTACTGAAGCTCCAGAAGTACCAGGCTGACTCAGTTAATGTGCGCCAACACATTTTGTTCAAGTTTAATTTACAAGCTCTCTCCCTCTTTCAGGAGCCCAACCTGCAAAGGAATGAACAAGTGGCAGACAAAGAGAGAGAGACCCATCCTAGTGCTGAAAGCTGGCCAGGACATCCAGGGACAGAACCTTGCCACGCTGCTCACATTGATGTACTTGGTATTTATTCACTTTTTTCCCTGTCTACACCTTCTACAACACTTCACAGTATGGGAAACCCTGCATGGGACTGACTTCCTGCCAGCTGCTGAACATCCACAGCTCCAGCTGCTCTAAGAGGCCAACAAAGTGCCCAACTCCTCAGCTGAGGGCTCTGCAACTCCCAGCATGGACTTTTTTCCTTCTGAACAACTGGCCATCACTGGTAAACGTGCATTAATACAAGGAAGGAGATTCATTACTGACTGGTCCAAAGGCATTCTGTGCAGCACAGCACTGTGTCCTTTCCATTTCAAAGCCAGCGAGTACGAGAGCTGGGTTAGGAGGCAGAAGGAAAACATCATGGCAGGAATATTGGTGTATTTTGGATGCAAAGCAGAAGCTTATCTGTTTTACTACTGCAGCACCAGAGAAAATCAATTTTGACACAGAACTGCCACTTTACAAGAAAATAACTATACTTTCCAATAACCTAATCTGTGCAAAGCCTACTGAAAATTCCCTAAAGAACCAGTAGTTAAAACCTCCATTAAATCAAAGGGTTTAATATGGGAAGGGAAGAGAGGATGCAGTTTGACTTGGGAATGTAATGGACTCAGTGGGGAAATAAATACGTTGTTTTATGTGTACAGTTACAGAATTTGAGAACACAGCATTCATTTCAAAGGGAATTCTCTTGCTGTGCAACTTATTCCTAAACAGATGTGATTTTTGCTTATTCAAAAACATTTACGTAACAATTACAGCATAATAAATTATAATTGCCATCATCTTCCAGCTATGCTATGACTTCTATGCAAACACAAAGAAAATGCAATTATACAGAACTGTAAATCCTATTTTCAGGTAGCTTAGAGCACTGACAGAACACTTGTTTATTTTACTTATAATGAACAATACCTTAAAATATCTATCCAAAGGAAAAAGCCGTATCTGTTAGAAGGCCTGGCAGCCTGATAAGGTCTGTCTTACACAGCTCCTGCTCACACAGGGGCCCAACTCTAAGGAAGTTCATTATCTTTTGGAAGGTGATATTTTACTCTTAGTTTTTATATTAGGAGTCTGCTTAAATTAGTTTCTAAGCTGACATTTTAACTTAGCAAGGCATGACTGCTGTTTGAACACTGAAGGAAGAGAAAGTAACCAGAAACTGAGTGAAAACCAGGATTTTCATGATCAGATAGTGCAGGAGACCACACAAGAACCGAACACTTCATAGAAACATCAATCATTCTACAGCATTTCAGAGAGCTGCAACTTAGGAGTGGAATTCTACAAGATAACTCAAATATAATCCCCATTAAGTCTGCAACTCTTTATTAATTAACCTTCATACCTTTGCCAGATATCACTAAAGTGTTACGGCAGTTGTGTCAGAAATCAATTATAAAACACAACTTCAATTATAAATAACCAAACATTTATAATGGACACCTGTTTGAACCTGATTCTGAAAAATACCTATACATTCTGTATTTATTTAATAAAGGAGACTTTTCATGAACAGAAGGAGGGTCTTTAAAGTCCTCAGTCAGTCCCAACCCACATCTACGTCAGGTGAGATGAAGTCATGCAGTGTGAGATGGAGAAACACCACAACCTGGAAACTCTTTGCTAGAGAAACACAAAAACAATCCCAAGCTCTAGGGAAGGTCCCTGTTGGGCTCTGGTTCTCCCCAAGCTGGTGATGAATCTCCAGAAGAAGACAGCCTCATACTTGCATCCCAAGGTTTCCAAGGCAATATTTCAGACCAACCTGCATTTCAGGAAGGAATTTTAAGGCTGTGAAAGGGATGCTGTCAAGTTAAGAGCTATTTTATCAGCATCAGTTTTAGATAAAAAAGTTGCTTTCCTCAGAGAAAGAGCAGCAGGCCAAGGAGGAAGGAACTACCATCACTGACAAAATCCAGCTGTCCCCCATCAGCACTAAGGTTTCCCCTTCCACCTCATCTTTCATCACTTCTTTTGTTTCCTTTAGAAAAATATTTATCCTTAACAAGACGCCTGGGTTGCATTGAACTTTCTACTGACTAAAATGAAAATCAAGTTCACACTTCACTTTCAAGGAGAAGAGAGGGAAGATGGTGCAATCAAACAAAAAAGTCTTAAAAAACCCTCTTATTTTTCTTAACATCTTGGGAAAGAGTTGAAATTACAGGAGTCAAAGAAAACATTTTATCAACTGGGCCACTGGCACTACATCTAATGCTTTCAAAAACCAATAGGGCCGAATGACTGTCAGAAATTAATTTAAACAGTTGGTTAATTATGATCCTTCACAATCATTAGCAACCACTGCATTTAAAAGGCACAGGATTTAATGGCCTGCTCCATTTCAGAGCTAGAGCAGAGGAATCCATTTTCAGAGCTGGGGAAGATTTGCAGACAGTCTCAAACAGATGGGTGAAAGCACATTAACTGACCTGGACACTAAATAAATCCTGGAGAAACAGGGTTCCTCCGGAACTCCTGGAATTTCACCAACACTCAGGAGCAGCGGGCACAGCTGTAATACCAGTGAGAGACAACAGCATATCCCAGTTGTGTCCTGTCTTTGGTGCACACGTGGGTACAGGTCCCCAAAAGTGGCACAGAACGGGACACAGCAAGGGCAGAGCCAGGTGTTGTCACTCCCTGGTCAGGTGGCTGCTTCAGACTCCTTCAGCATTCCCTCTTCAGCCACATTCGTAGTTTAATGATGGCAGGTGGCAGAAATGTTTGTACTGGCAAGTACAGGAAACAGCTTTTCCTGCAAAATTACACATTTAAAGAACTGCAGGATGCACTTTTGATTCGTTCTTCTGATAAAAGTTAGCAATCACATCAGGAATTGAAGCAATACCAGGAAACCTTATCTAAAACCACAGTCATATTCTCTGACTTGGAAGCACCAGGGAGTTTTTCCTTTAGTCTAAGACGTGGCTCTGGTGTTGGAGTTTAATGCTGCTCTGCGTTTAGAGTTTGTCTCACAACTTCCTCCCTTTTAATGTCCCTCATTTTGTTCATCTGCTCCACTTTCTGACGTGTCAGCATCCTGCCTCAGATCTCCAGGAGATTGAAAGGTGTGCCCTGTGGGTTACACTCTCCCTAAATCATCCATGATCTATTCCACTTGGCTTAAACGACTGAGTCTCATTTGCACAATTGCCCTATTAATTTACTCACCATTGATTTACATGACTTTTGCTGGAAATCCTCCACCAGACCTCTATCTTACATGCTCTCTCAAAAGCTCCCTTCCAGCTTTTTTCTCCCTCATCATGTTCCTTGTCTCATTTCTCTTCCATTTGCCGTCATTCATCTGTCTCTTATCTCCTTCCTCCCTCTCCCTCCCACTGTTCTGTCTTCCTTCTGTTTCTTCTCTGCTCTCCTCCATTTCCCCCCTCCCTGCAAGTCTCCCTCCTTGCTCCACAGCAGCTAATAAATCGACCAGGAAAGCCTAGGAGCCCCAGAAGATACAGGTGTAAAGGCAAAGAAGCGTAAATAAATCAAGATTCCTCGTGAAGAAGAGCAACAGCTGTGACTTCTTTTGGCGAGTACGAAGACGGATGGGTGACCATCATTATCTATCTTGCAGCACTTTACCATGTCCCTGCATCTTTTTGTCTTCCTGAGAGGAGCTTAGTTTCTCAGATCAGATTTTATGGCTACTTTCACCCTCTCAGTACATCACATGGCCCTGGACTGGTGCCCTGATTACCAGTTTGACTATGGAAACCAAACCTTTCCATCTGAACAGACAACAAACTGCTGGGGTTTGGTAACAGGCATAAAAAGTGCACGTATACATTGTAAACCACAGACAAATGTAACCATAGAACAGAGGCTTCTTCCAGCTCTCATGACGGTATGCTCTGTGTGAAAACCAATAAATAAATGCAGTTGTTTCTACACTAAAACTCTTATTCAGTATCTTTCATTCAATTTCAAAAGAAAAAAGGGCTGAAGTGCAGAGGGTTAGACGAAGATTTACATATTCAGACTGAGTCAATAAATAACCTAACCTTAATGCCACACTCTGCAGGGCAAAGACAACATGGAGAGAAAAAAACATAGGATGGAGAGGTTCAAATACCAGCAGACCCTACAGAACAGTCAGTGTACATGACATAAACGAGCTGCTCAGCCTGGAAGTCAGGGACAACTGGAAAAAGTCTCAAAATGTCCTTAGAACACCCGGCTGTGCCCTTCCAGCAAAGCCTCTGAGCACAGGACAGACCTGTGCACTTCTCACTGGTGAAGTAACACCTGACGTGGACCTGAGAGAGCCCCCAGGCAGAAGCAAACCCTGCATGTGAGCACGAAGCCTGGTTTTACTCTTGGCAGAGACACAGCTCTCCCTTCAAGTGCACTGCGTATATTTGCAATAAATGCAAAACAGCCACGGTTACCACTCAGTCATGTTGCTTGCTTGGATGAAAAAAATCCTCCTCCCTATGTAAAAAAGACTTAAAGACTGAGTTGAGAACATTCTCTACCTCCTAAACCCAAATTAACAGCTGGGCTGTGCAGCTCTGAGCTGGACAAGGCCACAAACTCTCAGCACTTGGTTATTATCTGAAAAATAGCATGGAACTCCAAAGTAATGACACACTTCTAGAGATAATATGCTGTGATAATACAGTATGTGAAGTTACCCATTTTATTCTCAACCTAATTTCCATGTAGTTTGCAATTTTAGGATTTAATAATGTAGTTGAGAAAATACAAATTGCTTGTATTACCCACATATTTACATTGAACTGTACATAGCATGTAATTACAGAGTCAATGGTTACTATGGAATTACAGAGTTTCTGCACAGTTCTTTGTGTCCTCCTCAGGAAAGTGCCAAAAGAATCTTTCAGTGTGGTGAAGCACAACCTAGAGCGATGTTTAAAAAAAAAAAACAAAACCATGAGGCTCCTCTCTTAAGATCCTGTCTGGACAGCATGAGGGAAACATAAGCAAAACTCTCCATGCAGAAGCACCATCAACTTTCCTTGGTCCCCAAAGTCCTACAAAAGAGCACTCTGCAGTTCCTGATTAATGTTCCAGACCTCCACTGAAAGGGATTTTCTACTGCTGTACCTGAGCTCCTGTCCAAGAAAAGTGATTTTGATTGACTTGTCCTGACCTGAGCTCTTCTGGAGAAATTAAGGTGGCAGCTTGCCAGTTCCCTTGGAAGGACAATGCTTGTTTTTCATTTTCTTTACCACTTTTAAAAACACACAGACAAGACTTACATATGGTTGGCTTATCTCCGATGTCTGAAGGTCTGAAGTTTGAAGGTTACAGCTAATCTTAGCTATGGCATTTTGTGCTGAAGTCAGAACACAAGTAGTTTACAAGAAAATCAGCTTTAACAAAGATCATAGAAACAGAACAGGAAGAAAAGTATTATTTGTATAAAATAAATGGAATGATGATCACAAAGAACTGTAAAATCCAAAGACAGTATGCTGAATAGAGGCAGCACTGCCAAAGCAGTGAAGGTTAGACAGGTCCAGAAGACAAGAAACCAAGTGATTATTTCTGATTTTACCCTAATTGTCAGTATGACCTTGGGTTAAGTAACTTCTAGCTTACTGGTGTTATTTGAAGGAGGTGCTTGGGATGGTCTGGGCTGTGGTGTGCCAAAGAACCTCAGGGCAATGCCAGCTGTTAGAAAAGGTTTCCTCCACACTAACATCCAATATTACAAAATTTCACCAGTTCATTTGGCTGCCCAAATAAACAGGTTTGCAGACTCCTTCCTGGGTCCTGAGCTTGTAATGGGATGCTGAGAACCATCAGAGTTGCTGGGGATCCTGGATTTCCATTTCCCCAGGAATGGAATGTTGTGTGTTGCTGGTCATCCCGAAATCCCCCTCGACAACAAACACTCAGGTAACAAAGAATTAACTCCATCACCACAGCTCAGCTGCTGGCACAGCCCTGGGGCTGAGGGAGGGATAGAGGGAAGCACATTTCTAGCGGGCTGCAGTCTGAAACCTCGGTCAGAGTCAGCCCCTCCCTGCCAAACTTCTTCCAATTCCTCACTTATCTGGGAGAGCAGCACCTGTACAGATGTGGTGAACAGAACATGCTCTGGGTACAAGGTGGAGCCTCTTCCTGCCCAAACTCCAAACTGATCCTGGTGAACACTGTGCCAGCAACTCCAGCCAGTTACAAACTAGCCATTAGTGTTGAGAAATAAGCATCCCTTCTACTTTTTAAGGGCAAGGACCCACCTGTGCTTGAAATCTCTACACACTGGAATATATGTTAGATGAACTATAACTGTCACGCATTGTTCATCTGCAAGACACAATTTCCCAACAGCTCTGAGGTGAAAAGAGAGCTGAGATTGAAAAAACCTTCTGCTGGACTTTAAAGGAGCAGGAAAATGAATTTAAGTTTTTCCTTTTAATATTCAACTTACTTGACTGAGTGACTCGGTTGTTACCTGCAGAGATTATTTTTCATCTTTGGGGTTTTTATATTTATATTTTTTTATATTTTTATATATATAACACCTAAACCAGTAGGATTCCCATTTCAGTTTCATCTTTTTGGCAGTACATGTCCAAACAATGGATGATTTTTGTTAGAAGATCCTTATTGTGTAAAGCAATTTGAGGTGCACACAGCCCTCCTGGGTCTTCCACGCAGATGGATTTTACCTGCAGAATATTTTAAGTTAAACAAATTTCGAATGCAGCAAAATAAATGGAAATCAACACAAACTGCAGTCTTTTGTTAAAGTTGCTACACACTTCTTACAAGACCCTCTTTTACAATTGATTACAGCTTTGCCCAACTTCAAACCATTTGGGCTGGAATTTTCTGTGCCAGGTGTCTGCCTCAGGCAGAGGAGAATGTGATCATGTAATTAAAGGCTGTTTCATAGTGAGTACACAGAAGGGGGCAAATTAAGGTTGAAGAGGCAACCTTAATTCTCAATTTCTTAACTTTCACAGGCTTGACTTTGCAAACCTAATAATGTTCTTTTAATGGAGCTTTTCGTCTGCAATATTAACCCAGTGCTACATTAATTTATAGACACATCCCACCCAGGATGGATGCTGGAGTGGACTGGAATAGGACACACCCCTTCCACCTCCAGGTCATGGGTTTAAACACAGCCAGGGGCTGAGAGGATGGGGAGTTATTACCCCTGGGCAGCTGTTTGGGGGTTAAATGATGTGAAATGGTGATGTGAGACCTTGCACTGGGACCGTGATTCCAGTGCAGGGTCCGACTGCCCAACCTGCACTGCCTCGCACTCGTGGAGGTGCAGCCACAGCTCTCCTACCAAATGTGGTTCCAGGGGACTCCTCTGTTGATAAGGGAATGTCCCCTCACTCCAGGAATACCCTGGATGAGTGGCTGACACCCAGCCCTCCAGGAACCTATGAGGAATGATGCTGCTTTGGTGGGGCTGTTCACATACACAATACCAGACCCTTAAGTGCAATCTGCAGTGAGGATGGGAAAAGCCAGCAGTGCCCCAATCTGAGCAATGGCTGTGCTTCCATTAAAAGAAGAACATCCTGGAAATTTGCTCAGTGACACTTTTAGGAAAAATGAGTATGGACAACATATGAAAATTTAATTTAGCCCGTCTGGTGCTGAGAAACATGAAGCACTTGTGTAACTACCAAGTGGGATTCTGCAAAAACAAGGACAGTTGTGCCTGAAACAGGAAAGCTGAAGTGCTACCTCTACCTCCAGAGGCTGTGCTGGAGGGCAGAGCTTTAGAACACAGAGACCTTGTAGGAGACATTCACTGAAGGAGCTACAATGGAGCTTCCCCCAAAGCAAGCCTCACAAACTACACAGCCCCCTCTGCCCTCCAGTAAAGGAAATTTTGACACTTAAGCAACTAAATCAGAGAATCACAGAATAATTTAGGTTGGAAAAGAGCTTTAAGGTCATTGAGACAACCACAAACCCAACACTGCCAAGTCCCACCAAACCATGTCCCCAAACTGCAGGAACCAACCAGTGTCTGACACCCTGGTGCTGTATCAGCAGCTCCCTTTGGGAGCAGAGAGAAGTTCCCCAGCTGTTCTCAGTGGGAACAACACGCTACAGAGAAACCACGAGAGACAAGAGAGAAAACAGAAAGGGATCAGGAAGAGGGTAAATGTCTTTTCTGCAGAGCAGGGGACAATCTCAGCCTCAGTCCTGCCTGCTGAGTCCTGGTAATTCAAGGCACGAAAACACACACACAGAAACAGCGTTCTTCAAAACTCCTTTTGCAGACATCCCTTTATGACATTCCATCCTCCCCCGTCACAAACCCTCCAAGCCCCCAAGCTTCAACTCACTGGCTGCCAACCCTCAAGATCTGAAAACATCACTCCTTCCCTCAGTGATGACTCTGGTACCCAAACCAGTTAACCCAGGCAGCAGAGCCAAAAAGCTTCTTTTCATCCCAACACAAGTTTTTAAATATTATAAATCACTTAGCTTTGTTTTGCTTCCCATTTACTGCATTCATGTTCCTTTTGAGAGGGCCACATTAATAAACAGTGTGCCCTGATACCGACATGGCTTCAATCCCATCATCTTCTGTATTCAGCACTCATATGCCTCCCTTACTACAGTACGTAAATGATATAAACTTCTCATCAATAACATAAAAAATTCATACTCTGTCTACAATGCAGCTGCTATCACAGGTTTATGTCAACAATCGTCCTGATTTTTAATAGCATAAATGTTTAAAGAGGCAGCAATTCCTGTAAAGTATCTGCAGGGATATTTAGAGCCGACATATGCCAAAACAATCCTGCTCGCATACAGGAGACATTGTTGCTCAGCAGGAAGACAATGTTTATCCTCACAAATGTTTACCCTGCTTCAGTCATTAAAATGCTCCAAATGGCTGGCAGGGACACCCCGAACCTCCTGGTCACCCCCTCTGAGCAGGGAGCAGCAGCTCCTGCCCGTGACAGCTGAGCCCTCCTGCACTGCACACCTCTCGCCTGCCTCCAAAATCATCTCTTTGCAAGGCTTGGATTTGCTGTTTGCTATAAACATACAGAGACAGGATGATTTCCAAATGTTTTTATGCTTCATAATTCTAATGCACAGCCTGTCCTTTAATTTTCTTTTTATCATTAAAAAACCCCCTCAACTTAGCTTTCTGAGGGGTTCCTACCTCAATAAAACAATGCAAACCCTTTCTTTTAATTTCTTCTACTTGCTGCCAATTGTATAGGGCTTTAAGCTATTAAAAAAAGAAAAAAAAAAAGCTTTGCATACATGCAGCATAAAATATTTATTTTTAATCTAAGCAGGATTTCTTTACCTGCTGTGCAGCCACAGCTTCTGTTTAAGGCTTGCTTTATCATCTGTGTGTCAAGCTGAAAGCATTTCTCTCCTGATCCTTCATTCTGGCTGTAAAGAGCCTCCTACCAGAGCCCAGCTGACACACGACTTCCAACTCCTGCTTCAAATTTTCCTTCTGCCTTTTCCCCTCTCACCCGAAAACCCACAACCTGGAAGTTCTTCACTTGAACAGATGGTTTATGGAAATCTGGGACATGCTCGTGTGATTGAAAATAGGACTCCTTTAAGCAACATCTCGTGTAACAATTACGTGAACAGTTGGTCAGAACAGTGACCCAGAAACTGCCCCAGCTCTGCTCTCCTGAGCCCCAGGAGAGCATTCCCAGTCCTTTCTGAGTGCCTGACCTTGGGCAGCCACAGCTCCTTCTGGGACAGCTCATTCCCACTGCTTTCTGCACGGAGCCACCCCTGCAGCAGGCCAATGCACAGCTGTGAAAGTGCATTTTTAAGGTCAACATTTGAAGTATTAATGATATAAACCCAGCCCTATGCTTCCCATTTGTTCACTATGTGAACACCACCAAATTCGCCCAGACTTTTTCACAACCAAAGCATTACATTTCAGAAGGTGCAAAATCACACAATCCCACCTGCTTGTGTCTAGGTTGGATCCAGAACCTGCTGCTGTTGTTCAGAAGAAGGGAAGCACCAATCTGACAAGTGCTGAATATTCCCAGCTCCACCCAAGGACAGCAAAGCAGCACATTCCCATGGTCAGTAGAAAAGTGACTTCCAAGTCAGGCTTCAGTTGGTATGTAGGAAGAAATTTTGGGTTAGAATTAATAAATTTACTGCCCCAAGGCAGAAGCAAAGTCAGAAAAGAAGATATGGAAGCAGAGTGTGCCCTTCCTGAACTGTGTTTTGGAAGTGTATCCCATCTTGGTACACGTGGACACAGCAGGAGGAAGGTGTTTGATGAGCAGGACACAGGAACCAGGCTGGGTGGGCTTGGTGCTGACACAAAGGGGGAAAGTACAAGAAGGGGAGATGACTGTGGTGAAGAAATTTCCAGAAGGGGAGAGTTGTGTGTCTCTAAGTATGGGAATTACAGGCCTGGACAGCTCTGAAGATGGGGGCATGGCTGGATGTGGATGGGAAAAGTGGAGTTGTGGCTTAAGGCTTCTTCAGGAGCTGAGAAGGTGCTTGGAAGAAGCTCGGTGGAGGCTTTAGGTGCAGTGGATGGCTGAGACTGTGATCAGCACAAAAATGTCCCTTACAAGAGTTCCTGGGGCCAGTCTCCACTGCCCCCCACCAACTGCATCACACAAGGGCTGCTTCAGGTGCAGGGCTAGGGGACCAATAACCCAAATTTTCCCTCCCCAGAGCAGATTTCAAGACTGTGCCAAAAACCACTGAGAGAACCCTGAAGCTTTCCTTGGCTTTGAACAGGTGCAGTGAGATAGTCTTTATTTAGTACTGAAACTGCTGATCCATTATCAAAGGTAAATATCAAGTAGAGAATCAACATCTCCATTAACAAAACCCAAGCTGCCTCAGTAGCCACCAAACACCAACATCTCACAACTATTTCAAAACACTTCAAGACCTTAAAAACCAGGGACTTCGAAAAAACACAGCACCGTTTTAACAAGCTAAATTTCCTGTCACACAGAGGCTTGATTCCTGTCAGTGCAACACTCGTTTTAGTCTGATTAAGTTGCTGTGATGAACTTCAGAGTTTAGACTGCCCTTGAGCCTCACATCTATCTGATCTTTAATTCTACTACCCGCTCATTTCTTGCTAAGCACACAATTCTGAGTCCCACTGGAACAGCCTCGTTCAGGCTCTGCATCAATATGTTCAGTGCTGAATCCATTTCTGCAGGGAGCCCAGTAAATCTGAACTTTCCAAAATCATTTGGCCCCCATTACTAGTAAGCACTGCTCTTAAATAGGTTGTAACTCCAGCTAATAGGCTCCATAATCATAGCTGAATTGAACAAAAGGGTCCAGTATGGGCTGTCATCAGTCATTTTTATTCCCCATCAAATGCACTGCATAGAAGGGAACTTTTTTTATACTTCTGGATGCTGAAACTAAGAAACTCATTTCACCTGAATAGAGGGTTTTTTCCTTAATAAAAAAATAAGATGAAAGCTTCCAAGGGTATCCAGAAGTCCAGCACAGCAGCGATGCGAGAGCTGGAACTGGTGGTAACCTTTTCACCTTGCAAAATGGCATCTATCCAGAATATAAGGAGACAGGAAAAACATTAAGATGCAAAACCCACATAATGAAAAATTCCAGCGCTGAGAGATACATCGTCTGCTATTCAAAGAGAAGTAACTGAGTGTAACTAAACCTAAGGTAAAGGAGTTAGCAGTAGCAGTGCTTACATCTTGATCACATTTCCATGAAGACAAGCTTTGTGATATTGTTTCATCTAGTGCAAAAAAAATAGAAGCCACCTTCTAAATCTTATCACCGAAATTGATAGTGTTTACTTAAAGCTTATTCCAGCTTTGCTGACTTCAACAGATATTGAAGTCTCCAATAAATCTATTTCAACATTTTTTACAACTCTCTTCTTTCTCAACATACACTCTGGCCTCCCTGATCTATATCAGTGGACAGAAGACCAGATTTTTGTTTATGAATATCTAGAAGTTTCATTGCTGTCTGTTGCAAAGCCTGGTATAAAAATGAATAGCAAGTAAATAAAGCAGAAAAGGAACTTGATTTATCCTTCTCTCTCCTGCAAGGCAGCAGAGCCAGTCCTTGCTGGCACCATATTTTTTACACACAAGGCAACCTGCTACAAAGGCGATGCAGGAGAGCTCCTGCTGCGCACGGGCAGCTGGTCCTGCACAGGTGGGCACTGCTGGCACTGCAGGGACTGCAGCTTCTCCCACTCCTCCTGTCCAGTGTGACTCAGACACCTCAGACACCCTGCACAATTCCCTCGGGGCCAAACAGCACGGAATGGTCCCAGCTGAGGGCAGCTGCTGCAGCCACAGCCACATTTTTGCACTCCCAGCAGTCCCCCTTGGGTTCATACACACGACACATCCAGGCTGCCTGGGCATACACCCTCTACCCCAGGACTGCATCTGAGCGGCAGTTGGCAGCAATCACCTGGAGAAAGAGGAAATGAGGCACCTGTGGATGTAGGAACTGGTGAATCACAGCTTGGAGCGCTGGGCTTGCAAAAGAACAAACAGGGTGGATAAGTGAGCATGCGAATACGTCACTCCAAAAATAAAAGAATAATGTAAAAAAAAAGAGTTGACAGATTTTAAGGCTTTAATCAGGTGAGATAGTATAGAGGAACAAAGTCATATCCTTACAACTGATTTGAAATAAGTAAACAAAATCTAAAAAGTCAAATTCAGTAGTTCTAGTAAATGACTAAAATAGTGATGAGTTTCTCAGCAACAAAACCCCCACAAACATAGAAGTGCCTGATACTGGTTACATGGTTCACTGGTTTAACCAGAATTATAGTTCCACAGAAATCAGAATAGCTGCAACTGATACAAAGGGATAAAAAAGACATGAAAGAACCTGGGTGAGGTCAGCTCAGCAATGGAAAACTGCCCCAGGTGGGATATATGGGATGACTGATAGAGATTTTAAATCAAAGCAGCACAATGGAAAGAAATCTTCACTGATTCTCTTCAGCTGTCCAGATGGGCCCAAACTTCCTTCCCCCCATACAAACACATGAAAATAAGAGGAAGATTTGGAAATCTGTGCATTCTGCCATCCCTGTTCCTACCTGCCACATGCCCCAGAGCAAAGCCTGCTCTTCTTCATTTGACAGCAGCTTGTAGAAAGACCTTTCTCCTTTCTCCTTTCTCTCCTAAGACATTCCTCTACACTGAAAAATGCCATGTTTCTAATCTTGCTTCCCAGGAGCTGCCCCACAGCTTCTCTCCACTCAGCAGAGCCCACGTGTGAGGCAGAGCAGAGGAGGTGACCCTCCTGCTGTTTGGCTCGTGGCTCTGGAAGCAGGAATTGCCCAGGGCAGGAGGGCCTGGCCAGCCCCATCCCCACCTGGGACTCGTCCATGGGCAGCACACATCCAGGGTGGATGGAGCAGCAGCTCCCTGCACGTGGTGCAGCAATGCCAGGGGTACTGGGCATCAGCAAGGGTGACCACAGGCACTGAGCACAGGCCCTTGTGTAGGCACCACTGATGCTCTGAGTCTCCTGCACTAGTAAATACTAAAATATAAGTGAAATTACTGCTTCTTTAAAGCTGCAATAAAGGACAGACAGAAAGGTACACTGATACAATTCAAGTCAATTATTTTTAAACAATATGTGATGGATTTGCAGTATGCCAATGCATAAAAGACAGGCTCATTTTCTACAAATGCCCACAAAGAGAAATGATAGAGCTCAGCACTGTAGCATGGCATATTCCATTAGGAATTAAATCTTTTCTCTCTGATGGTCCCATCCACACGTTCATTGGACAGTCTCCTGCTTTCATCTACATTATTGTTATTAATTTATGAATGGGACTGGAATTACAGAAGATGAGTCTAAGGTGAGGCTGCATTATAATAATAAATGAAAGAATGACTCCTGTTTACTTTCAAAATATTTCATAGCTAAAATGCTTACTGCATTTTTAACTGTGACATACTTCCTTTAGCTGGTTTCGGTTTTGAAGTAATGATATAAAATTCATTTCATCTCGTTTTCAAGCCTGAGTCTTTCATACATAACATCAGGCATGTCATATCTGAGGAATTATTAAAATAAGACGGAGCCTGCTGTATCTGAGCAGAAAAGCTTCTTTGAGCTGGCGTCCTCAGGAGAGAAGCAAGCTAAATCTCATTAGTTGGTGCTGAGAAGGCGTCCTAGTCACTAGGTTCAAGGTGATGAAAGATTAGGGCGTTTGGCCTCGGCTCATTCTGTATGCAGCTCACATCACTCCCTGCCCGTGAACACGAAATTACATTGAACCTGGGGAGTCTAACTCCATTAATTTTAAATGGAAGATTAATTTAACAATATGCGGCAGATATTTGTTACAAACCTATCATGTAAAAGTGACGGTTAGCAATAAATTGTGGTGACTCACACTGGCCGGTGGCCCTGGCTCAAATAAATCAGAAGGCATTTACACATAATTGCTGTTTTTAAAGACAGGGATATGGGAGATATGTTTCTTTGATGAAAGATTGGGTAACTCCATTCAAGGAAACAGCAGCCCATGTTAAAGCTACAGCGTCTCTTTTGAGGGAGATGTTCCAGGGCCTGCAGGACTGGGATGCAGTTATTGTCTGTCTTGGCCTTAACCTGGGCCTGGTTTTTTTGGTTTTTTTTTTTTTCTTAGATAAATCATTTTCATTGATTTTCATGAAATATCTGTAAGAATAATACAGAAGTATTTTACATGAGCTGAGGATAAGAGGTATGGTTCAGGACCGTGCATTACTGTACACAGCACATGCTGGCTGTCACCTGGGACTGTGCAGAAAATACTTAAACAAAGGTTAACTGTGGTCCAATTTTTTTCTGCCAACTTTTTGACTCCTGCGCAATGTAAAGAATTAGCAGGTGGCCCTTCTCCTGCTACTGCTCCTTTTCTTTCATTGACCATACAAATGTATGGTTGGGTATGAAATGTCATCATTGAAAATATCCTGTCCAGAGCAGGAGACTCACCAAATGAGAATAAGCAACACAGGGAAGAAAACTGGAAGGATGTGATTTTTTTTTTATTTCTTTGTCAAGTGTAGATAACCACCGTGCTTCTCAGATACTCTCATGATATCCACCGCTAGAACAGGGCCTGTCTACAAGGGAAACAAAAATATCTTGAAAGCTAATGCAAGAGAGCAGAATTGGCTCCCTCAGGAAGCAGAATTACCCCATACCTCTTTCCTTCCAGTCCAAGAAAAAGGAAAAAAACAGCCCTAAATTCCACCCCTAACTGTTTGTGATCTGTGATTCTTACATAACTGCTGTAAATTCTGCAGCAACAAACACTGGGTGGGACTGCATGTGGGCATGCTTATTTATTTAAAGCAGAAAGGAGAGTGCCCTTAGTTTTCCTTCTGAACTTGACAGAACAACCCAGACCTGGTACCCAGGGATGTCAGTGGCTGTGTTTCACACACTGCTGGGAGGAGCTGGGACAGGCTGCAGGGCAGGGCATCACCTGCACTTGGAACAAGTCATGATATCCATGAGCAGTCTTCTGCAGTCAGCAGCAGTCAGAGATACAATGACCTGGCTGAACAGAGCAGGAGCCCCTGCATGAAGTGCCCAGGGATGGAAATGCTGGGATGGCTCAGACTGGGTGTGCTCAGAGACTGAGACATGCCAGCAGTCACCACCCCTCCAGACCAGGTACCAAAGATGGAAGGGGTGAAAGGGTGGCAGGATGGTGTCCACTATGTCAAATCTCACTGTGATTCACAAGTTAAAAAAGCAGTCACAGCCAAACAGAGAGGAGCTGCAGTGGAACTGAGAATTCCCTGGGAATCCATTCATTCATCCATTCAACCTCTTCTCAGCCTTGAGTCTTTAACAAATGCCCTGTCCTCCAAAAGCATCCAAAGCAATCACTGACATTGCCCTTTGGGAAGGCAGAAAAAGAGGTGCAGCCTCACAGCTCCAGTGCAGTTCAGCAGGGCCAGTACAGATCCGTGCCTGTGTGGGAAGCACAGGGTGAGGTTTCCATCCCTGGCTCACAGCTTGCCTAACCAGACAGAAATCAAACTCCATGCTGGGTTTGTGACCATTTGTGGTTCGCAGTTTGAGGCCATTAGATATCTTTGGAACCATTTAATCTAAAGTACGTAAAAATTCCAATTTGTAGCAGTATGGTCCCCATGTAACACCCTCCCCATGTAACACCACACCCTGCCCTGCCAGACATTGTCCCCACCAAGCTTTACAAACTCACAGAAAATGGAGATTATCTTCATACACAAGTAAACAATGGGTTTGTGCAGTGTGATTTTATTAAAGAGAAGGATAACAAGAGGTAAAATACTGTGCACTTGCTTTTGTATACAGCCATACCAAAACACTTGCACAAACCAGACGACATTAGAATATGGTTTCTCAGACCCTCTTTTCCTCCCAGCAAGACAGGAGACTGTTCTAAATTGGCCACCAATAATCCTTTCCATATGGTGGAAAAGAGAAATGCAACCTCCAACAGACCCTCGTGGGAGGCACTGGCATTACAAATCTGCCAAGGTGACTGAGCTGCGGGGATCGTGCTTTGTTTCCAGCTCTGCTGCTGGGTGGTGGGACTGTGGGCAAGGCACTTCAATGCTTATAAATTGCTACGAGATCTTCAGATTGAAAGGGCCACTGAAAATGCAAACGTGGACTGGCAGTTTTACTGCCCAGCCTGACCTGTCAGGCTCAGTGAAGAGAGTTCATTCTGCATCAGCTGGTGTGTGGTTCACTGGTGTCTACACCGACTGTGTGCCACAGGATAGAGCTTCAGAGAGCAAAGAATGCTCAGATAAATAAACAGCTCTTCACACGGGCCAAAATAAGTGAATAGAAAAAAATTACTGTTGATATTTGAACGAATAAGAGTGATGTAGAATAACTACACAGAAAAAGAGCACCGTTGCTTTAAATTCAGTGCCAACATCCAGGTTGCCAGCAATTGATGCCACTAACTCATTTTTGCACTTTAATGTTAAATTTCTTATGGGACCACATCACCTAATTAGAGGAATTGATAACTGCACTGTTCCATAATGAGGCCAATACATTTCAAAGTCATTAAAGATAACCAAGGCAATAAGTCTGTGTTTAAGCGGCACTTCCTTA
This sequence comes from Corvus cornix cornix, assembly GCF_000738735.6. NCBI lineage: Eukaryota > Metazoa > Chordata > Aves > Passeriformes > Corvidae > Corvus > Corvus cornix. Next base: position 1,704,387 of record NC_046348.1, read on the forward strand.
GATTTCACAGCCTACATGTCGCTAGCATAGGAAAAAGCAATCCCTGCCTAGTCAACTGTAAATGCTGGCTTATTGGAATCTTTAAAACAGGCAGCAAGGAGAAAATTACATGGCCAAATCTCCTTTTTCCAGTTAATGAAGAATTAAGACTCCCATTTACCATATTAGAAGGTTCATCAGAGGTCTCTCCTCTCCATAGCTTGTGTTTGACAGCAGTGTCAATTTATCTGAGTCAGAATGCAGAAGTGCATGACAGTGCGTCATTCATAACTGTCACATCTACTTATCTCTCTCATTGTCACACTGCTAACGAAATTCAGGCCATGTTTTCCCCATCATGGCCTCTTAAAGGGAAAAGGATCCCCTTACCCACCGCAGCAAACTGACCAAACCACGGCTCTAAAAGCAGCACGGTAACAAATGGCCACACAGCTTTGGGAGAGGTGGATCACAGAACCTTGTACAGCCAGGGAAGGTAAAAACAGCATTTCCCAGAGGCTTCCAGCAGACTGTTGCTGGCTTCAGAAGTAAGAGACATTAATTCTTGGTGATAATTACCAGAGGAATGGATTAATTTTATATTCTACCTTGTGCCTGTAAGATTTGTTCAGGTACATTTGGCATCCAAGTAAGAAAAGCAGACTCTATTGAAAGTCAATGGTCAAACTTCTGTTGGCTTCAAAAGCACAGGAAGGACTTTTAGAAATGCAACGGGTGAAGAATTCCATAAAATTAACATTAGGGCATTTGTTACCTTGGCTGAGGGAGAATGTGAGAGGTCTATCAAAACACTCAAAAAAGATCTTCTTTAAGAACTGTAAGAACTTGGACGTGGTAAAGAAGGCCAGAAAGTCTTTTCTACAAATCAAAGCATCATCCCATTAAAATAAAAATACACAACTGAAAAGGTAAGTTAATATTTAAAGAAGACACAGAGACAAACTCACCTGAGAAAACAAATGGAACAAAACAGCTCTAAAAGGAAGAGCCATGACTAGAAGAAACTGTTGTAAACATACACCCCAGTATTACAAAGCAAGACCCAGTCACGTCCTAAGAAAGAAACTTCCAGAATTGTGTTGTCATGTCCTCTATGAGAAACGTGCACCTTCCTTCTAATCCCAGTTGCTCACAACACGCAGCACAGGGAGAGACCCAGTAGAGCAATTCTTGTCTTTAAAATCTGTTTCTCCTAATACATCTCTCCAGAACATTTGAGATAAAAGGTTCTGAAAAATTCAGTGTAACTCCCTGGCACCTTCTAACCTCCTGCTCCTGCACGGTGATGAGCTGTAAACCACACCCCAGTATCCTCAACTGGGAAACTAAACAGCCTTCCCAATGCCCTGCCCTGTGGGTCTCTCAGAGCCCTCTGCAGCCCAGAGGACAAAGAGGCTCAAGAGCTTTCCTTCTAAATCAGACTGGAAAGCACAACCCCTCCCTTCTATTCAATGCCACTTTTATAGGAAAGGACCCCTCGGCTCCTGCCCCAGCAAATTCCCGAGATGCACAGACAGTGGGGTTTATCACAGTAAGGTGATTCTGCCCAAGAGCACAGAGGCCGAGCAGGCACCGCTCTGGCCACGGAATGTGGCTGGTGGGTTTGACAGACACAGAAACCAGGTTGGAGGCAGTGCTGGAAGGAAGCACTGTCCTGAGTTTAAGGGCCAATACATGATTTTGCCTATTCTGAAAAAAGCATTTTCCACTATTTTCCACAATCACAGACTCCATGGAAAGTGGATTCACACAGTAACATCAGCTTTTAAGAAGCCAACACAGCAGGCTTCAGGTGCCAGAGAATGAAAGGGCTGGAGCAATTCTTAAAGAGACTGGTTGTGTAAATTTGAGAAATAGTTTTTCTTCCAAGAAAACTTTTCTTTCACAATATTTCATGAGAGGGTTGGGGTTTTTTTTGCACTAGAGCTAACATAATAGTGGAGAAAGAAAATGGTGCCCAATTGGATCAAATTACTGGTGAAACAATGCAAGTGAATGTGCACTTAGGTCTTCAGTTCTGAAAACTTCAAGAACTAAAATAAATTGCATGACCCCCTGGTAACTTCCACTAGAACTTCTGGGTACAAATTGTTTGCCTCAAGCTGGGTGAAATATACATTCAAATTCAGGCTCTTGAAGGAAATTATTAAGTAGAGCCATATTAGCTTTCTCTGAAGCATACTCGTTTTCTATATTGCCACTGTATAGACCAATTATGTTACCTTTCCATGCTGAGAAATGATTGTTCTGCTAACACAGTTCTGGTAAAAATCAAAAGCACTACATTTTTAACCTTGGGGGATTTTTGTTATTGCTGCTCCCTTGCTAGTTCCTTCAAATGGAAAACATCTTCCATTAATCTAAATGCAAAATTTGTTCAGCTTTCGAAAGTTACTTGAAAAATGTTAAGCACAAAGCAATAAACTTTTTATGCTCTTAAGACCACTAATGCTTTGAGCTTCATATTCATTTTGAAGAAATGAACATTTTATGGTTCACAGAGGAATAGCTACATGAATAATATCTGAGACTATAATGCATCTAGCAGAAAAAGATTAAGTTTATGTAAACTATTTAATCAGACGTGAAATTTTCTCTAGAGGATAAAAAATTCTGACCTTATTTAAGTTTATTTTAAAAAATACCAATATCACATTTCCACCAAGGGAACCCACCGATTTCCCCATTTATGTTGTATAAATATTCACAGAATCAAGGGCTAACTGGATACCACAGCTGCTAGGAACCAAAAGTAACTTTGGAGATGTATCAGATCCCCACGGTCTTCCCATGGAAAACATTTCCTGGGAAGTGTGACTGTAGCTGCAGTGAAGGGGTTGCACATAAAGAGCCCATCGTGGCCCTGATGGTGACAGACCAGCTCATCACAGGTGGAATTTTTCATCAGAGAAACTCCAGTTCACACCTAAGTCTTGTTTTCATCCATGATTTTTAACATCTTTCCAACAGAAATCTGTCCTGTAACCATCCTTTATCTCTGCTAGCCCTTCTGCCTGGCTGTCCCCTCACAGTGCAGTGATTCTCTGCCAGGTTTAGGAAACCAGGCTGTCTATCCCAGGAAGTGTCTGTCTAAAATTGTGTTGCAATCATCTGATTTATTAAAGAAATGCAAATGTGTATATGTTTAAAATGTCCAGTTAAAGGGGACTTTATGTAAGCTAAAGTAATTCTAGGAAGCCAAGTGATTTGTACCCAATTAAACTGTATCTGAATTTGGCCCTCATTTCTGCTGATATCCAAAGTAAAGCTCTTGAACTGTTTCAAATTAAATTATGGAAAATCTTGGCATCCTAACTGTAAGCCCAGGTGCATTTATTTTTCTATTAAAACCAGAAAATTATGGAGGTTTTGTAAGTACAATATTTTCTGAATCCACTATGGGGTTTTTGTTCCATATAACACACTAATGAAAAAGCCTCATGCAGAAGAATCCTGAAAAATCAATAGGCTGGACACAAAATAATAATGCACCTTAAACAACAACATGATTATGAATAACCTATCTTCGAGCACTGTCACTTGAACGTGGTTTGAGAACAAATGATGACCAGGCTATGGGGAGTGTGATGTGATTATTTTTTTAACGTATGTGTGAAAGCACCTGGGTATAAACTGTCATATCTCTGTAACGCAGAACACCAAGCTGGTCTGGGGACCTCTTGATTTCAAAGCAGATGTGAACTACTGAACATTCAGCCTTTTCTTGCTCTTTTTATTCCAGCAAATTACCCACTCAAGCCAAAGAGGTAAACAGGAGTTAGTCTACACCGTGATCCCTTACAGACACACATTATTGCTGTACCCCAAGGAAGTTTTCCTTTCCCTTTCCCACAGTATTCAGTTCCCACAACAAAGAGTTTGATTATAAGTTCAATATCAGCTCAAATGTTCTCTCCCGCTTTGGTGGCACCATGAACTTCTCCCATAGGGAAAAGTCAAAACCACATTTTGGGTTCTCTTTTCCTTGCAGGTCCTTCCTGCCTTCTACAGTGTTAGAGAGATAAAGAGCTATTTTCAGCAGGGAGACAGCACATCTCCCTTGACAATCTCCTGGCAAGTGGAACTGGCAAAACCCCGAGGTGTGGTGGGCTGACACCCAGACCTGTGCCCTTGCAAGCACTGCAGATGAACCCTTTGCTAGCAAGGGGAAGAATCAGGACTGTCTCCAAAACTTAGCTGCATTAATAAAGGTAAGATGAAGGAATGGTGCTCAGAATGCCACATCCACAAATGTAATTTTGAAGATCTTAAAAGCAGAAAGATAATGAACATATGGGGGATGGGGGGGGAGGGGTTTGCATATTTGGGGGAGAGCATAGAAGAGAAAAACTAAAGGAAGATGTTTTTTCAAGAAAGTTGCCATGAAACCCAGCAGATCATTTGGATGCAATTTGAAATCCTTTTCCATTTCCTGACTCTACCAGAGAGCTCCAACCACGCCACGCTCTGCATGGAAACCCAGCATGGAAACCCAGCCATTTTGCTCAGGCTCCCAACTGTACAAAATGGCTACACCAGGCGGCATCTGCCACGGAATGATTGGTATTAGGCATAACTCATTATTCTGACAAGGACCTGGCATGCAGGCAGGCAGTCTGGCATGAGCACCGATGAGATAAGGGTTTGGCATTGCCGCCGGTAGGATATGAATTAAGCTCAGTGTCAACACAACGCACATGGTTTCCTCTCCACGGACATGCCAAATCCTTGACACAATAATGAGTTGTGCATGATGCCAATCACTGATTGTCAGCTCAACTGCACATCTCTCTTCTGATGCCATCAAACTGCAGTGGGATTCAAAGTTGAGAAAAAACTTTGCCGTGAGTTTTGGTGGGGTTTGTGGGGGTGACAGCACAGGCGGAGGGTGAAGCCTGTTCCCCCTCAGCCCTGCCAGGCCCGTGGGCAGCAGGAGAGCCCACGCGGGTGGATTTACACTGCAGCACTGCTCAGAGTGTGGCATGTCCAAGCCTAATAAAACAAATTGCCTGAGAAAATGATCAAGCCTGACAACTACATTGTTCCGTTAGAAATCCAGTCTTCAACACCCCTTCGCTTGAAAACGTTCAGGTTTGTGTTTCATCTTTGTTTGTGGAAGCCCTTTTCATGTGGAAAGCAATATTCCCCGTGGTGGAGCGAAGCAAAGCGTGTGGATTGGCAGCATGGAAGGGAAGGATGATCACTGCCTGTACTCTGTGGGAAGGCGGAGCGGGCAGAAGGTGTTTCAGTCAGCCATGACATGCCTTGGCCCTACAGGCCGTGTGTCTCCTCTGCCCTGTCCAGCCCTTCCTCAGCCTGCAGCAGGAACACCTCACCTTCCCACAGGGAACAGCTCACCTTCCCATAGGGAACACCTCACCTTCCCACAGGGAACACCTCACCTTCCCACAGAGAACACCTCACCTTCCCACAGGGAACACCTCACCTTCCCACAGAGAACACCTCACCTTCCCATAGGGAATACCTCACCTTCCCACAGGGAATACCTCACCTTCCCACAGGGAACAGCTCACCTTCCCACAGGGAACACCATTCCGTCCCACAGAGAACACCTCACCTTCCCACAGGGAACACCTCACCTTCCCACAGGGAACAGCTCTCCTTCCCACAGGGAACAGCTCACCTTCCCACAGGGAACAGCTCTCCTTCCCACAGGGAACACCTCTGGAACCGCTGCCCTGCCCTGCGCCTCAGGTGGACGCCAAGGCCACTCAGGTGGGCACACTGCCATGGCCACAGCGCCCAGGCTCTCTCAGCCACTGGGGCTGATGGTGCCACGCTGTCCCTGCTGAGCCTCACCCCAATCCCTCCAATTTCCCCCTTTCCCCCTTTCCTCCTCGGAGTCAGCATTGGCAGCTGAGGTTTCTCCTCCAGTCTCACCCCGTGCTCAACTCAAACAGGACTCCACTGCCTCAGGGACAGGACCCAAGTGCTCATCTCCCAAGAATTTAAAGCACTGGCAATAAATTTTACCTGCAAAAGCCAATTAGAATCTTTTTATTTACCTCCTCCATCACCATCCAACCCCCAAAAGGCCAGTTTTCTTCACCATGTGTGAAGTGGTGGCTGTCCTCCTGCTGGCAGCAACACCTGCCTCTGCTAACACCTCACCCAGGGACCCCTAAGAACTGTCAGGGACAGCACACACAAGGAGACAAACGCACAACTTTCTATACTAGATCCTAAACTCTGCATCAAAGGACAGGGAAAGGCTCATGGCTGCCTCAGAACCAAATAAACAGCACCAGTCTGGGTTGTGTGGAAAGCAAGCTGGGCTTTACTTGTTACGACTAGGAAACAGTGGCCTAAACTAAATGACCATGGACAGAAGTGTCTCTTAGTATCTGTGTTTGCTTCTGAATTTATTAAAGACAAACAAGTGCAAAAACCCCTCCAACAGGAAAACAGCATTTATTAATAAAATGCCAGAAAGTGCTGCATAAAGGCGCAGACCTTGCAGTCATTTAATAGATTATTTAACTCAAGAGCTTGGTCCACCCAAGTTGAGCTTCCCCTTATTCACAGTTCATTTATATATCATTTACACAGACAGGAGAGTAAAAGTGTATAATTGTTTTTCTAATGGTGATGGAACACTCCCAAAATATTTTTTCCCCTTTCCCATCTCCCCAAAAGATGTGTGCAGGTTTTGGAAAATATTTTATCCATTTTGGAAACTTTTTATTCGTATCTAGAAAGAAACACAAATCCAGAAGGAAAAAATAGTATAAGGTTCAGAAATTCAGAGGCAAAGCATTTTCTGTCTTAGAAAAACCACTGGCTTACTAGATGCCTAAGAGAACCAAATCTTGTTATGAAAGGATTGGATGATTTAAACAATCCACAATAGAAAATTGAGCTTTTCATTCTTCATTAAGTATTAAAACTCACCCCACGTTGACAGTGTTTGAAAGGCAGAATTATATGATAACCCTATGACCTGTGTGACCTGAGTGAGGGGGTCTTAGCCCAACCACAATGGGCTTGTGCATCACAAAAATTGCCACCAAACGCAGCAATTTCAGCCAACAGGCCTGTGCTGAGCAGAGCCCAGGCCCTCCAGGAGATCACCAGGGCAAAGCACCGAGCATATGCATCCATCGCCAACTCTCCTGCGGACCCGTGCCCTCAGGACAATCAACAGCACCTCTGCTTAGGAGCTAATAATGGGAATTAGAAAAGGAAAACATCCCAAGAGGTTAAAAATAACAAATAAACTTTTCCATGACAACACTTCCAGCTGCCCTGTTCAGCATTCCCTGTCCAGCGCCGCCCCTCCTCACCCTCGTGCTGTTCCTGCTCAGCGACTGCAGCGTCAACGTTGTCAAACAGCCCTGCAGTGACACCGCGTCTGCGGCAATGCTCGGCCACCAGCACCAGCAGCGAGTAACCTGTGCTGACAGGGCATTACAGCCCTGCCATAACCAATCACATCCCACTGGAGCCAAACAGCAGTGAAATCACAGCCCAGTCCGGAACAGCCTGGTTATTAAACTGGCAGAGCAGTCTGCTGAACAAAACCCAACACACGTGGGGAGATCGGCATCACAGGTCAGAGCTACAAACCAGCCTTCATGTCACATGGGATTTGGCAAAAGGTTGGGGCTTCATTTTGCTTTTTAAATCTCAATTAAAAGTACGCAGTAACAAGTAAATGATTTAGGAGAAAAGGAGCGAGTACAAGGAAAACAAATTTCAAGAACTCAAAATGGGATAAACCATGGAGATTACAAGGAGACTACACTTGACCTGTCAACATGAGAAAGTCCCAGAGTTTTTATTAAAAGGGGGCACTGGGAAAGACAACCTGCTGTTTAGGGAAGCTGTATATTTAATTTTAGTGCCTACAATGGCATAGCCCACGACTATAAGGTATTATTTAAGACCTATCATGCAATTTCCTTGGAGGATTCCTCTCTGCACTTTCACAGTATGCCGCAGTTTGCAAGTCTCCGTACAATTTAACTACTGTTTACTGATTATTATTGAGTATGGGACAAAATTCACCCTCTCTGGACCTATAAATATAAGCTTTAGACACAGAGAAGCAAAATATTTTCACCACTGCCTGTGGTTCCATGAATATACACTTTAAGAAAGTGGAAACAAAACAAACCAACTAAACAGAGAGTCACAGTTTATTAACATAACATACTGCAAATCTAATTAAAAGTCAAATAGGCAGTACCCTCATCAAAATCCAAATGTTCTTTACAGAAACATCAAGGAAGAAGGGGCATACAGGGGACGACACCACAAAGGTAATCAGAATTCATCTTCTGGGACTCGTACCCTATTACTCGAAGCTCATTATCAGTACTCCATACAGGAAAGCAACACCCAGAGACCACATCATTAACTTCCTACACATGCATTACCCCACAGCTCTAAAAACTGCAACAAAAAGCCCCACAAATATACATGAAAAATCTGAGGTTTTTGTTCTGTGTGATACAAACCTGCCGAAATTTGAAATATGATGTTGAGGAAATCATCTAAACCTTGTAAAAATGAAACTGGTCCTTTCTAATTATGATTGCAGCCTAAAAATGAGTGTAGCCTAGCTGTTACATCATCTAACTTCTCCATTTGTCTGAGAATACTTCTTTAATAACACAGCTTTAGTTGCTTCCTTTTTCTCTTTTGGATTTGGATTCTTTATCTGCTGATCAATCCCTGTCAACTGGCAAAACATAATTCATTAAGTGACTAAACATAACTGACTACTCTGAAATGCATCATCTAATTAACTGAAGGAGGACACTGTCTGTTCTCTATGTTAACTGCCCAAAAGGAAGGCAGGAAACCTCCAGCCTAAAGGGAGAACAGACATGAAAACCGAACTGGTCACCTTGAGTTTCATGTGCTCTACAGTACAGAAATATTCTCAGCCAAAAGACACTGAAGAACACAGGTACCACAATATTCAAGGAAATAAGCAACATACCCCACATCAAAATATGGTTACACAAACAGAAGCTTACAACATTGTCAAAACCTAATTCCCACCAATAAAGAACAAACCACCACAGGTACAACAAGTGAAAATGGTGAGGAGAAAAGGCCTACTGAGCAAACAGAGGGAATGCTGCAGGATGGGAGTGAAGAAAGGGGTCCACATTACAACAGTGCTGTACTCCATTTCTCCAGGAATCCACCTTGTGGTATTCAATGACCTGTAAAGTCTGTGTTCCCAGTTATTAGGCTTCAGTGTCTGAGGTAACAGTGACAGTGACTAATGCACAATGTCTAAGTGCTTCTGTGCTGCTCTGTCTTCTCTCTCAAGAGAAGCAAGAACTATGGTACAGGGTGGTGTGATAACAACCATCCTGCTGACCAGCAGGGACAAGAATTTGCAATACAGAAGCCCTACAAGTCAACAGAACTGGATTTGGGAACAGGAGTCACAAGTACTAGACCTCTCCTAGGACCCACCTGACTAATTTAATGAATTTTCTTTTTGATTGACTCTATTAACTGGGAAAAAGGAATGGTATTCTGCCATTGTTTTACAGTCACCAAGAGAAATGAGCTAAGAGTTGGGGATAGGATGTGGCTGATGCCAAGGCAAGTTCAGATCCCCACAGTGACACATCCCAGGTTTCAACATTCCCTTCCATCCCAGTGACCAGGCAGTGTCACAGCCTCAGCCACTACTCCCCTGCCCCAGCTGTGCCAGCCCATGTGCTGGAGCTTTTCCCTATCCCACACAGGGCTGCTGTTATCCTGTGGGAAATAGGAACTGGCAGGACTCTGTGCACCACCACTCTGGGTACCTCAATAGTCAAATCCCTATTTGGCTGAGAACGATTTCACAGAACCTTTTTCAAGCACTCTCTACGTGCCAGCCCTGCCACACTCATGAATTCTTTGTGCATCAGGCTGTGTTTTGAGTTGCCAGACGGGTCTTTCAAATGAAACTCCCAAGGTATTGGCACATGCCTCAAGAGAGGATCATTGACCTAATAGCTACAGCTTTGAAATATTATCTGTGGCTAACTTCCACTGAGGGAAGATCCTCATGCATTGTGAAAGTCACAGAAACCTGATTAAGCTTGAATCTGCTAATGGCTGATTAGAGGATCACACTGCAGTGGGTACAAGGCACAATCCGAGCAGCACAGATCAACCTCAGCTCAGTGCAACAGAAGAGTGCTGCCTCCCTGAAGTCAGAGTGACCCTACACCCCAGAACAGCAGCACAAGCTAAAGTAAGGTAAAGGCACTGAATTTAAGAAGTCCTATACTGTTTTAGGGGGTTTTCACCCCACCAAGGGAGCTGCAAACCCCTGTAGTTCACCCTTAGTTAAGATACCAAGATGTAATACGCTATAAACCTCATTTCCACCTCTGTTACACAGCATCAAAAAGCCTCTGAAGATTTTAGCTGCAAATCAGGAGGCTTACATTTCTGAGAGATTTGAAGACAACAGTAGAGCTAAAGTTTGGTGGAAGCCCAAGGCATCAAAACTGAGCCTGGGTGTTAGAGGCAGACAGGAATAGCTGGGACTGTGGGACAACAGCCTCTGTAGCCAAGGGGAAGTCTGGAGGCCCCAAGCTACACTTTTACTCCAGTCACCTCAATTTACTTGCAGACCAGTCCAGAAGCAAAAAACACAGGAGTATTTTACCATCAATGGCAAGCTGAACTAAAAAATACATCAAGTAAGAAACAAAACACATACCCAATGGTATACTCAGGGATGTGCTCTTTTTTACTCTACAGGTGAGGTGTAAGAATTTCAAACGAAAATAATAATTTCAGATTTCACTTTTTGCTCCAGAACTGGCTGGGCAAAGGAACTGGCTCAGGAATAGGTCAGTGAGTGGTGAACAACTGCACTGTCCATCACTTGTATTCTATATTCTAATTCTATCATTCATTATTAATATTATCATCATCATCACCATTATTATTTTCTTCCTTTACTGTCCTATTAAACAGGCTTTACCTCAGCCCATGGGTTTTCTCAATTTTACTCTTCCCCATCACTCTGCCAGTGAGGGAGCAGCTGCGTGGGGCTGAGACGCGCCTGGGGTTAAACCATGACACCGTGCTGGAAACAAAAATCACTATTTTAAAATTATCTGTGAAATGCTTCTGAGGAGCTTCATTTTACCAAAAGCAAATGGCAAGGTCGAAGGCTGAGCCTGATCAAATCACCCTTTCCAATACAAAAGGAATGTAAAAAATTATTGACCATCTTCCCTCATTACTTTGGTGCACATCTATGATGTGCTTTGCACGTGACAACTGCACTCAGTCCTCTGCAACCTTATCCACTTGTTCCTCCACATGCCATGAGTTCAGCTGTGCTGATGGAAATACCTGTGACTGACCTGCTGTGGCCAAGGGAAGCAGAAGGGGAAGCAGAGCCCCGTATCATTTTCTCTCCTTGCCTATTCTCCACTCCCTCCCCACCCCCAACTTCTTCTCAAAGAGTTGCACTTTTGTACTTCGGGGCCTCTTATTTTAATTTATGCAACAGCTTAAAACATTTTGTTAGGGCTGAGTGAGACCATCTGTGCAAGAAATAAAAGATGCCTAAGGGTAAAATAGGCAAGAGCAGTAATGCTGAATCCGTGGAAGGCAATCGACTGCCTATGGATTTTGTATCTACCGCTGTGACCTTTCCAATGATGGCTTTCAGTCAAGGGTAATTTCCATACCACGTCTGCTCCAGAAAGAAAAATTAATCCAGAACAGCATTAGTGCTTTCCAGAAAACTGGACAGCTGCAATTGCCTGTCACTTCTCAAAGCCTATGTACCATTTAGCATGACATTTGCATAACATTATAGAAAATCTCCTTCATTATGTCCTACAAGAAGATGTGCCAGCATTTGTTTTCCTGAGGTGAGCAGGGACTCAAGTTGATTCTGAAACATAAACTTTTTGTCAAGGATGGCAATGTTGCTCTTTAAAATGATGGATCACTTCCTACAACTCTTAAATTACCATTACAAAGCCCTGACCCTGTGTGCATTAAGTATTCCCTAAAGATGCTGAGGAATATTTTACGAGTTGTTTCATTTTGCTGTCTTCTTTCTGATTACCTTTGGGGCTTATTAAGAAAGTCTTTTTTTTTTAATAACTTGGAGAGGTCCAGGACTAAGAGGGAAAAAAGAACCTAAATTGGGGTTGAAATATATTTAAGTTCAAAGATGAAAGAGTTTTATTTACAGAAAATAGTTTCAAGGAAAGCAGTGAGCACTTTTATCTAGGGAACCTCCTCCCTTCTTTGGAGCAATTACATGCCAGTAAAGCACACAGATGGGAAGTTTTGTCTCAGTGTCAACCTTATATTCTGGAAAAGAAAGATCAGCTTCAAGATGACAGGTGACAATGGGCCAAGTTCATCAGCGGTGTAGGCTGGCTCAGGCACGAGAGTGCATTGGAACATTTTCAAGAAGGAACACTTGAGGCCAGGAAAAGCACGTACCTGGAATCACTCTCAGAAACCTTCAGAAAAGGCATTGATGGAAAACCTGTTTGCTATTTAATAGGGGTCAGCTCTGCTTGCAGACAAAGAATGAGCTACATATCCTTGAGTAGCAAAAAAGCATCAGATTCCTTCATAGATTATTTAATAATACGCCATCCCAGAGAAGCCAGAATCCTGTTTTCAGATCTGTGCTCTTCCCATGCCCACATAAACAGGACAGTGAAGAAGCATCCAGGACTAGGAGGCAGAAAGAACCCAGCTGAGGCTGGAACACATTCCTAGGATCCTGCCTTACAAAACGGCTCACGACAGGAGCAGCACTACCATCACCCCAGAGCAGAACCAGCAGCCCATGTGTGCACAGTGGCACAAAGGGACAAGTGGTGGTGCTGTCAGGCAGCCCCCTCCCCGCACACAGATCTTTAATTTAATGAGAGGTGCAAATAGATTGGTAACTTGGCAGTTGATGTTCTCTTTCTATTAATTCCTGCATGACTCCTCCCTTCACAATACCCGTGAGTGTCACACGCTGTCCTTATGAAATATGGGGAGCACCAGAAAAAAGGCAATTTTTTAACAACTGCGTGGTCTGGTTCTGCACAAGAACAGAAGACCAAAGTAATTTGCAATAGTTAAAGCAACTAATGGCTTGCAGGCTGGATTGCTCAGGCGGCTGGTAATGGCCCCAGCACTCGGTGGTCTGTGTCTGACCAAGGTCAGTGGTTACTCCCATGTGACAGCTACTCTCTGAATTACAATTCCAGATTTTTTACAGGGCAAGTATTCACACGTCTGTAACTGCAAATGGAGCTTCCAACAAACAGGCAGCTGGAATGGCCAAAAGGCTGGGAAAGCCTGACGTCCCGAAGCAATTCCATGCAGTGCCAAGGCTGGTGGAACAGAACCTGCAGCCCCATGCCCAACCCATCACATTTTTCCCACTGCTCTGAGCACAGGGAGACCCAGCTCTGACAGCACCTTCAGGATGCAGCTTTCAGAGAGCAAACCAAGACGCTGCTGGACACCACCAAACTCCATCTGTGGAGTTCAGACTCAATGTGAGAAGAAATCTTAACTCTGAAAAGGCCTTATGCATCTATTTTCCTTATTTTCCTGGTTACCTCCTTCTCCCTCTCAACGCATTTTAATGAACTAGAGCTTTGCCATTACAAACAGGTTCTTAATTAGGAGCTTATAATAATATATAAACTGACAGCTGTGGCACAAAACTAGCTGACCAAATTCTAACAATTAGAGTGAATACAAGCCCCAGTTGAAAAGCCAGCCAAACAAAGAGCAAAAACCCAAATCACCAGATTTTGAGCATGAATTTCTGCAGCCTACACCTGCACATTCTGCATCTCAGCTGCCCAGTGTGGGAAATGAGCTCCAAATGACAGAGATCCATGGCATGCCATTAACAGGAGTCAGTAATAAGGGCTAATGCCAGTGTTGTTTTGCCAGGAGCAGAAACAAACATATCCATGAGATGCTTGTTTGTTGTAGGAGATGCTAAAATTATCTTGGCTCCTCCTAATGGGATAGAAAAGCTGGTGTCGTTTGGGCAAGTGACTAAAATGAGGTGGTGGGAGGTCCAAGGGCAGGCTGGAGGCTCCTCTAATGGCTCGTTCCCCACGCTGGGAGCAGCAGCCTCCGTGAATGCCCTGACGAGGGGATCCCAACCCAGCCAACGCCGAAACTCCTCGCAGCTCTCCAGACCTGATGGAGACACATAATGAAATACAATCCTGTCAGGCTCAGCCCCTGGGTAACATTTTCACTTCTACATTCCATTTTCAGTTTAGGTCGAGATTTTTAAGAAGACAGCAAGCAGCACTCCAATCCCAGGTGACAAGATCTGCTCAGATTTAGTCTTTGAATGTTGCAAATTAAATTCCCTCATCAGGCCTCTAATCACTCTTACCAGATGGGGCTTGTGCTCAATTTTGGATCCACAGGAAATTTAATGGTTATTGTTTCTGTTTAAATAGGAGATTATTGCATTTTAATAAGTTCTCTTTGGGACTTGCAGCAACAATAGAGCACTATGAATTACTGTAGATAGCTGTTACTGCATGCTGGGGAAAAATCAAGTTACTAAGTGTGACAAGTTGCTTTTTCTTCCCTTCCAGCAATCGCTCGGAGTGTATTTACCACCAAATTAAGTATGTGCCGTGGGGATAATATTTTTATCCTGCCGAGGGGGGAAGGCGCTTGTCTGTGGATTTTCATTAAAATGACACATCTGTTCAGCAATTTCACAAAGTAATTCTGCTGAAAGTTTTATCAGCTAATTTTAATTATTCACTCCAGTGGGTTGAATACAGGATTCATCATGTTGAATTAATACATTTGACGGGAATTTCACAAAGAGGGGGGAGAAAAAGCAATCAACAAATTGAATTGTCATGCAATATGGATTAAATTGAGATTCTTTAATTAGGATAAGCCTGAGATTTGGTATTTTGAAGGTATTAGAAAGCTTAGCAATACAGTGGTAAAGATTAAGAAAATGCAATTAAATATTACACTTTGGACACAGGCAGCAATGTGAGCAGAAGACAAGGGTCCCCTTTTTAGCAGCACAGTTAGTAGTGCTGGTTTCAAGAATTCTCAATATCTGAGTTACCGGAGATGGCATCCAGGGACAGCCTCTGTCTGACAGAGCTGAGCTACAGGCAGGGGTTTGTGAAGGAGACTGTTCTGCTAAGTGATGGAATTGGACTTTTCTTTTAAAAACTACTTGTAACATAACTGCCCATAGAGTGTGACTCATCCCACGATGTAAAATTTCAATTTATATATAAACACACCCACTGGCTGGGGCTGGAGTCACACAGACTCAGCTTGGCAGCACATTCGAAGCCTGAGCATACATTTAGAAGAAGCAGCAGAAATGAAGTCAGATCCCTGGGTCAGGGTGACTGTGGGTGACAATTGGCAGGCAGATTTTTCTTAGATTAAATGTCTCTGTAGGACTTAGGCAGTTTTGTTTAGTTGCAAATCGTGAAGAAAATTTTAAGCATTTTATTGATGAAATCAGTGAAAGTACATACGGAAATTTTGTACTTACCAAAAGGTGAGGGAACTGTGTGTCACAGAAGATTTCGTGTTGAATTTGAATTTTATTACTACTTCCACCACCTCCAATGCCAGGAGACAGGATTACTGAGTTCCAGCCAGTTCTAAAGAAACCCAGAGGCCCTGACCCTCCCTGGGAAAACTGCTGTGACTGTGCTGATACACGTTGATGATGAGTTGGCTGTAAGCAGCATGACAAATTGCATAACAAAGGAATATTTGGCAGCAGCAGAACGCTGTGTTATCTAACAATACACACTTTAATATGTGATTACAGCTGCTTTTCTCCACTGCTGACATCGTCTCCTGAATATCCACTGAAATGGGGTCTGATTTAGAACTCACCACTCTCTGGTGCCGATGACATATCCTGATGCCATTTTGCCACACCCTGTGTGTTTGCCAGGAATTCAACTTCCAAATGTACATGAGAACTCACAAACTATTGACTTTCAGTAGGCCACATTTTGAATTTATCTCCAAAAGAACAGAGATTTCAAGCACCTTTCCAATTCAATTTCACCTAACCTTAGTCAGTCAAATTGAAATGCCTCCTTCAGACTGGTTGTTTGAGTTTTCTCTACAGACAAATGAAAGAGCCAGGCATCACCAGAGGACAGCTCCACTCACCTGCCACAGACACACAGAGCAAAAGACGTGATGGGCCTTTCTTTGGGGGGATTCTGTCTGTGGATGGGATACAGAGAGAGCTGGAAAACCACTTCGCACCAGGTATTTCCAATTCTTCCTCATGACATCTATCCTGGACATACAACCCCACCTCTCTTCTCAACCTGGTGCCCAAAGATGCATCATACATGAGGATATTTGTCAAGGCAGCCTGCTCCCAATCCATGTTTCTGCATCACTTCCCAGTCTGTCCATCCTTGATCTTGCTCCTGACCAGCCTTCCTGACCTTGCTTTAGAATCACGGAATGCTTTGGGCTGGAAGGGTCCTAAAAATCAATTCAGTTCCACCCCCTGCCATGGACAGGGACACCTTCCACTAGGTTGCTCCAAGCCCCATCCAACCTGGCCTTGGAGCAGAGGGGCAGCTACAAACTTTTCCTACAAACTCCAGCTTTCCCAGTGGGTTCCCAGCCTGGATGAAAACCTCTGTGTTTTGCCATATTTGAACAGTACATTCATTTTTCAAAGAGTCAAAACCCAGAACTTGGCTAGAGGAAAGCACATGGAAGGAGAACATCGGTTTTTCAGGCTTTTAAAGCAAACAACAAAAAAGCCCAATTAAAAACCCCCCTACCCAAGTGTGCTACACTGCGATGTCTGATTCATTCTGCTGCATGTCCCCCTGCCCACAGAGCCCGCAGCAGACCCACGACAGCCCCACATCCCACAGGGTGCACACCCAGAACTGCCCCAGCCCCAGCTCAGCAGGGTGGGAGAGAGGAGGGCTCTCGCCCTGCTCCTGCCCTCACACAACAACTGTCTTACAGATGCTTTCTGATGTTACAGATTCACTAAGGTTGGAAAATACCTCCAAGATCATCAAGTCCAACCATTAATCTAGTCCCACCATGTTCACCACCAAACCATGTCCCCAAGTGCCACATCCACGTGCTTCTTGGACACTTCCAGAGCTGGTGACTCCCACTGCCCTGGGCAGTCTGTTCCAAGTCCTGAACAACCTTTCAATGAAGACATTTCCACCAATATCCAACTTAAACTTCCCCTGGTGCAACCTGAGGCCATTTCCCCTCATCTGTCACTTGTTACCTGGGAGAAGGGACCGACCCCACCTGGCTGCCCCCTCCTGTCAGACATCTTTGTCTACAGTAAATATTAAATAAAGGATAAAATAACAACGCAATCAGGACCCAGGGAGCTGTTTGGAAGCAGCTGATGGACGTGGGCACTGCCCTCCATGTGGCTGGAGAGCAGAACAAAAGTGCCTTCTGCAAACATCATAAACCCCCCAGCACGAGAAAGGCCAATGGTGCCGAAACTTCATGAAAGGAGCCTGGAATCGACTGAGCTGCTCAAGTGATGAACAGCCCTGAGCTTCAAACCCGCCCATTTTCAACAGGTTCATCTCTTTTATTTCATAGGGAAAAGACTAACTTTCCTTTAAGGTACCATGTTGACTGTAGGGATGAAGTTTAGATTCCTGTTAATAAATGTTTTCACACATTTGCCGTCTGTTTCCCTGGGCAGGTTTGGAGATTTCTAAAAGAGTTCATCATTCTGCCATTTCTGCTTCTGAAAATTAATGAAAATTTTACCATTCAGTGGATGAAGCATTAGGCCAGTTCTGAACTCTGGGTTTTATTGAATTCTTACTTTGTTATTTCTCTGAGATGCTGACAGAATCAATTTTTGTCTGAAGACATCTTTGAGACTCCTAAAGCATTTTAACTCCAAATGACAAATGTTTTTATTGTGAGTGATTTTTAAATAGTCAACAACTCAACAAGTTGTGCAGCATCTAGAACACTGAGATTCGTTCTGATCAAAACTTATAATTATTGCCTCAGTAGAAATATTAAGTAAATCACTACTGTGACAGCAAAAATTTGATTTTTTCATGCTTGAAATTATAAAATTTTGACATGTAAATTAACTTCTATAATACAGCGGCCACTGAATTTAAGGAGAAAGGTCACAAAGCTTTGATTTTTGTGTGTATAATTTACCTCACAATTACCAAATGAATCACTTGCTGAAGTACTGACACAACATATTTTTCAAATCCATGGAACTGACACAATGCAGTTGTTAATTTTCATACTCATACAGGCCTCCCACTGCACCTCACACCTGGGTTTGTCAGCAAAAGCTCCACATGCCTTCACTGGCCCTGCTAAGCTGGGCTGAGCCACAGCCTCACAACTGGGGATCCTTCACAAGGAAAGAAAGAGCAGCCAGAAATCCTTACTCTACCTTTATTAGCATGCCATTAAAGCAAAAAAACCCACCCAAAATAATGCAGAAGCAAACACAACTCAGTTGTGTCGTTGCAGGTAAAAAAGACAGAGAGACATTGGGAATGGAAAAATTGGATGAAAAGCTGGAGGTTTGGTCAAAATCTGCAAGTTTACCAGACTGCAAGTCCATCCCTGAAGTTGGCTGCTGCAGAGCCCAGAGATTTGAAGGCCAGGCTTCAATTACACTGGCCTGTTTACACACTTCTTTCTCTGCCTGCCCTTCTGCTGCCCCTGTGCTCAGATGTCATATTATCCTTATCAGCAGATTAAAAAACCTCTTTGCAGAAACACTTATCTGTGTAATACCAGTGATGACACTTAAGCTTCAACATTCCTATTTAACACTCCATGTGCCTTACTGATATTCTGGACAGATGAAATTATGTGTTCAAGACTTTCAGGGTCAGAAGAACAGCCAAAACAGGTTGGGATAATGGTCCATCCAGCCTAACCTCCTGTCTCCAATCTGCTTCAGAGGAACAGACAGAAATATCTCAAAGTCATAGGATAAACCTCCACCGAATAAACTTTCCTCCTGTCACACAAGATTTATAGCCTCACTTAAGGTCAGATGCTTGACAGCTCCCTCCTAAAACTCTTCTTTATTTCTAGTATTTACTGTAACAGCTGGAGACACTCTTGTTGATATGAATCAACACCAAACCCTTCTCAAAGCCTGACCTGAGGTATAATTTTTCTCCTGAGCTTAAAAAAAAAGAAAAAAACGAGAAAAAAACCCAAAGAAACCAAAGAAAAAAAACAACACAGAAAAAAAAAATCCGTTGCTTACTCTTAATTTTGCAACTTCTTGCTTCTTGGAACTTCTCCTTGCTCTGGAATTATGATCCACTGTAGTCAGTAACTACATCTGAGGTGACTTTCTGAAATGCAGGACACAGCTCCTGAAGGGCCTCCAAAGAGCAGCACACCCCACTTACTCCTGATTTCACTGAAGTGAGAAAAGAAAGCCAGGCAGCAGGAAGGCAAACCCCAAGTCACTGTATGTCCCAATCAGATACTGAACAATCCCAAACATATTTCCTATTGTCATGTGTTTAATACTTGCCACAAAGACGCTGTCCTGTCATGGCTGGGTTCTCATTTCCATGTTAAAATTAATACAGTACAGCTGATTCCATTTTAAAAAGGATGAAAACTATGCATAACATTTCTGGCTTCACAGCCCACTGAGCAGAACAAGACAGATGTTCAGGTAACTGCTCTGGGAATGGCCTTGTTGGGGTGGTGATATGGAACTCCTCAGCCTGAGGCACAGTCTAAGGAAAGGGGACAAACCCCAAACCAGCAGCCCCAAGGATGGCCCAGGCTGCAGCGAGGTGTGATGCCATCAGGGAACGTAGGGAGAGCAATAGTTGATAATTGCATTGGCACTCTGTGTGACCTCGTCAGGAAGGTAAAATCACTGTATAATTATATTGGCTTCTTGGAATTTCCTGTAGGGATGTACTACTGTAACTTAGGTCGGAAAAAGCGAACAGGAAAATGCCATCATGGCCCCACAACTTCCGACCAGACCCCTGGGGGCAATTAGAGGACAGTGGCCAACCTCCCGTGCTTCAGCCTGACTTATGCAGCAGTTTTCCAAGAGGAGGAACCTGCTAGAAATGAAAATATGCAAGGGCCAGGGAACCACCGAGGTAAAAGACTCTCTGGGGAATGGAAATAGTTTGTAGCTGTACAGAAAAAGTGCTCTGTGGACCTGTGTGGTCTTGCAGCACTGCAGGAAGTTGTGGCATGTGGGGATGTTGGTGTAAAAGACAGGGAGGCAAATGACAGGGGTCTGATCTTTCTGTTGTTTTCCAGGTAATGGCTTGTCCTAAACAAAAAATTCCTGGCTTCAAAGTATGCCTGATCACAGAGTCGACTTCTGCTCGGGGCATCCAGAGGAGAAAAGCTGATGTTGAGCCTGGGCTAGTGCTGCAGAGCTGCCCTTCACTGAGACACACAGCCTAAGGCCTGGTCTCAAGATGGGAAAATGCACCAAATTCCCAGGATGAATGAAGTTCCAGCCAGCTATCACCTCAAGGCTGGTAAAGCTGCTTACTTGGTGTCTGTAATATGTATTCATTCCTAAGTACCCATGCACCCCATTTGTTTGAGAATTAGAATAAAGAAGATGATTAGCAACCTTATTTTGATGCATTCATTTTGCATTTTCCCCAACTACTCTGCCTGCTGAAAAGAGCATTACCAGTGACTTCTGAACATATGCCCTGTTTGGAGGCTCATCTCAACAACCTCCAGCAAAATGAATGCAAGATCCAGTCCTGCATTTTGGTTATTTCTCAATATGCCAGCTTTATTGCCATGTATCAGTTACCTGCCTGTGTTGGTAACTGGTGAGTGATCTTTCACTGCCCTTTTCTCCACCCATGAGCCTTTTGTTGTATTTCTTCTCCCCTGCCAGCCAAGGAGGGCACTGACAGAGTGGTTTGAGGGGGCATCTGGTATCCAGCTGGGGCAATCCACCACCACAGGGGTGACACATGACAAAAAAAAAAGCAGAATAGACCTATTTGAAAAATTCAGTGAGGAAAGTGGAGCCATCTTTCATTTTCCCAGCTGCAGGAATACACAGAAAACCAAACTCCTGCAACTGTGAACCTATCTGACTGTACTTTCACTGAAGGGAAAAGGGTCCCTTTCAAGTATGTTCCAAAAAAACAAATTAAAAATACCCCAGACAAGAGACATTCTCAGCCAACTTTCATTGCCTGGGAGTGTTTTTTTACGGCCAACTTATAAACTGCTCCAAACAGGTTTTACAAAGTAATGAAAACACAGTCAGGACCTTAGCAGGAGCCACGGCTAAAGGTCTGAGCACATGGAGTTTACAGTGAGCCCAGCCAAACTGCAGCTCACCCAGCTCGCTGCAAACAGGCCAGCATTGCCTCTGCAGATGGTGCAGGGCTGCAGCAGTCAAATCTGGGTGACATATTAAGCTCATGACAAAGCAATGATGACAAACTTCCAGACAGTGAAGCTGAGACCGCAAACATGACTGCCAGAACACAGACAGAGAGGAGCAAAAAAAGCCAGCCCAGACGCTACCACAAAACCCCCCAAGAACAGCAACAGGCATGAAAAGATTCAGAGAATTTGTCTCAAAATGCAAACTGGGAGTTTTCTCAGGCAGCCTCTCAGAGTGTGAGCACCAGGACAGCCAGAGCCCAGCTCAGCTCTGGCTCCTGCTCTTCCAGTCACCTGAGCCTTTAACTTCTGGGGGATCTCTCCCAGAGCTAAAACATAACATAGGGAGCTTAACTCTTTTTTCATTTCTTCTATGCTAGATGGAGAATTTCTATGTTTAATTGTAACATAAATCTTTAAAATTTAATATATCTTTGTGTGTTTTCTACTAACATGTATTTATTATTTCTTGGGAATCTGTAGTACTGTTTTCTTACCATGTTAATCATAGAATCAAGGAATGGTTTGGGTTGGAAGGAACCTTAAAGCTCATCCTATTCCACTCCCTGCCATGGGGCACTTTCCACTATACCACAGCTCCAAGCTCTGTCCATCCTGGCCTTGGACACTGCCAGGGATCCAGGGGCAGCCACAGCTTCTCTGGGCACCCTGTGCCAGGGCCTCCCCATCCTCACAGCCAAGAATTCCTTCCCAAGATCTACTCTAACCTAATGTGTTGCCCATTCTCAGCAGAACGGGTGAGTAAAGGCCACAACAGCCAACTCCAGGCCCTTTGGGAACCACAGTTTGTAGCCGCCTAAATACAACACACGCCAGATTTGGCTCTTAGATTTGCAACACTGAAGAGTCTACCAACAGAAACTACCTAGAAAGTCTATTTTCCATTAAAAATACTCAATACTTTTCAAGTTTAACTGGTCCATTTTTACAATGGTTTCTGCATTTCTTGGCTCTCAGTTCCATTGTCTTGTCCCATATGGCAAACACAGCTCTACATGTGACTGCTTCCACAGATGACTTCAAGCAGTATCCCTGATTTTCATGGAGGTGGTGGAGGCCCCCATCCTCTTCCATGGAAGACAAAGGCAATCTTACAACCGAATGCATTTGTCAAACAAGGGTGTGACACTCGGTCAGGGCTCTCATCCTGTGCAGTGCTGTGTCCAAGGAGCTCTTCCCTGTGCTGGGCTGCAGGGACACAGCCAGGCTGCACTCTGAATGCAACACCTGCGGGTCCACTCAAGCAGGGCTGTTTTCTTTCTCAGAAACTTGAAGAATCTTCAGTTGTTCAGAAATAAGTATGCATATGCATAAGTAAATGAATAAATACAGATGTGCTGAAGGTAGAGGTAACCTGTGACTGTGCCCATGTAATTTTCTAAAAAAGCGATTTGGTTTGGAGATGTATCTACTGAATCTAGTCAGGACTGTCTAGAGTTATGCTGCTACTCCTGCAATTTCATGTAAATCACACCAGTCATTATTTTGTTAGGGAAATCTATGGGAAAACTTGGTGATTCTTCAGTGTCACAAAAAAATAATCAGGAGTAAGGAACACAGAGCCAGCCAATGTGCAAAGGGGACAGGCAGAGCCTTCCTTCCAACCCAGAACTGAGAGCCACAAGAAAATCCAGCTGCACAGCTGGGCCAGGCTGGAAGAGGGAGGCATTTCCATGTCTCCCTGATCCAGGACAGCTGGGAAAGATGTTCCCTGTTCCCAGTCAGGCCCTCCCACCATGAGCACAAAGAAACACCACAAAGATCTTCCCCCACTGGCCCGAGCTCACCCAGCTCCCTGCACACAGCTCCCAGGCGCTGAGCCAAGCCCCCAGCACACACAGCGAGGTGATCCAGTCCTAAGGGCCCAATTTCCTCCTGCACCAAAGATTTCCTTTACCAATTTGTCTCCAAGGACTCCCCAGTGCTAACTTGGCCTGGCTGCAGCCAGAGGAGACAGGGCTGCTCTAGGAGACAATTAGAGAGGTGTTTTATTTGGTGCTGCTGCTTCCCCAGCGACTCTACAAGAAGTCTGTGAAGTTTCATCCACCTTGGTGAACATCAGCTCTGGGAGGTCCTGTCTGCCTTGCTCTTCCTTCTACTCGAGGATAAATGCTCTCAGGGATTCTGTACCTTGTGGGCAAGGCACTGCTTCATGAGGAGACTCACGAAAACCCACAGCAGCTGCTGGAGGGAAGTCATGACACCCAGGTGAGCCAATCTGCTGCTGCAGAGACTCCACAGCCTCTACCTTACACAGCAAGTTCTGCCTTTTCACCATCCAGCACTTGTTTCCAAAAACGAGCCAAGGGCTTCAATGGAAGGAGGAGAACGGGCTGAGAATCAGTGAATCATCTGTGTTGGAAAAGACCTTCAAGATCATTAAACCCAACTGCAAACCTCACACTGCCAATGAACAGAAGCTGGGAACAAGCACCCTATTTAGAACAAATATACATTAGTAAATAAAAAGGAAATGGCATAGACAGAACCAATTCATGGGTTTTCACTGAAGGCAGGCAGGTTTTCCTGCTTTTGACACATTAAAGCTGTTCATAGCCTCTGTGCTCAGCTGGTACCAAGGTCTGCTGTCAGACTTCCTCCATGCAGCATCCATAAAATTCCTCCAGAAGCTCCAGGTACTGAGAAGAGAGAAACCCACACAAATCACTGAGCTTCCCCACTGATACATCGGAATACCTGCTGTTCAGTAGAAGTCCTCATAGAGTAAGTGGCAAATCAATTTTTAGGCTATTTAAAAACTACTTTGGGTAGCCTTAACGGGTTACTGTTAAAATGATTACGTAAAAGGCACTCAAAAACTGGACTTCTGTGAAAATTTCACTTCGAAATAAACATTCCATCAATAACTTGCTCCAGGCCTTTTTCTGGCTTACAGCAAGCACCATGTCTTTCTTCTTCCTGTATTTAAAAACCTAGAGGGCTCCCTCAGACTGTCACTGCAAACACAGTAGGGAAAGGTAATTCTGCTTGTGGTTTCTGTCTCTAGAATGAAGCCCATTTCCTGCTCACACAAATGTGAACATTTAAAAAGTTATGAATAAAATCAGTGCACACCCCCAGTGCTCTTCTACTTCCTGCAATAATACTTAACAGAAAGTCAATTTACACTGCAAAACTTACTATGCACTGGATATTAATCAGCAAACGCCATCTTATTTTGACCAACAGGAGATGAAAAGCTGGTATCCAAAATATACAGCTATTTTGCTGTAGTAATCCTAGACTGATCAGTCCATGGAGGGCCACACTGTAACTACAGAAACGCTCAGTGCCATCAGTATTCCAAACACAGGCAGACAGGCAGATGTCCCATTGCAGAGGGAATGCCAAATGTCTATCAGTGAGATGTTACCATGGCCAGAAATAACCGAGGTAGGATGACTGAGTGGCTCCTTTGTGAGACAGTCCAAGTGGGGGAAATATTTACTCTTCGAGTTGAGAAATCTAAAATCAATCTAATGTCACTTAAAAATAGGAGTTGCACTGTAACTGATATGCTGATCATAGAAACCACACACGGAAGACGCTGCTATTTCTGTAAATACAAGGCAGTGCAAATGTAGTTCCACTGAATTCAGGGAACCTACACTCATTTATGGTAGGTGAACATCTGGTCTTTTATATTTGGAGAAAGGTAGGATAAATACTACCCCATCATTCCAGCAGATTCCTGTTAACTCCCCCAACTTAAATGGATTTACACCAGAATTTATTTTTTCTTAGACTCCCTACTTGAAAAACCATGGACATTTAAAAAAAAAAAAAAAAAGGAAAAAATTCAAAAGCACATTAGTGCTCTAAAACCCAGCTTCTATTTCCATAAGTCATTTCAGCCACTGAGGAGCCTGACCTTTGCTGTCCTCCAAAAAAATTTAGGACTGTGAGAGATCAGCCACCTTTTGCTAAAAGCCTTGGGCTCCCCTGCCCCTGCCTTTACAGATCTGAGCCACAGCTCAGTTGTGAAGCTTACAGACAAAATTTGGTCTTTATGCCCTTCATCAGCTGCAAATGTCCATTCACACCAACATTCAACCACATTGTGCCAAGGAAACAGAGCGAAGAGGTCTTAAAAATATCCTTGTCCTGAAGGAAACTGCTTGAATTGATGAGTAAGTACCACCAAAACCCTTAAATGCCTTCAAACTCCCCCAGCAGCAGTGACAGCAGCGATCTCGAGCCCTTCTGGCAGGACAGGTGGTGTGCTAAAGTGTCTTGTATTATCTTTCCTCACATCTAACTCATCTGCTCCTTTACTGAAGAACACAATCCACATTGTTAGGTTTTGTGTGTATCTGTGGTTTATGTAACATTTTGTGCTGTCTAATTAGTTCACCAGCAATTAAAAATAAACCCATGGCAAAGCTCCACTTGCCGGTTTCACCTTGTCATAAATGTGCTCGATGCTCACTGTGTCTTAAATAAAACGTATCACTGGGAGGGAGAGATCTTTTCCGTCAATTTTTTTCCACCATTTGGTATAATTATTCCTGACAATTTGCCCATCACACTGCAAGAGTCTTTCCAGAAGGAGAAAAATACTACTTTGTGTTCTTGTGATCACAAGTCTAATTGAGCGGAAAACAAATCTGTTAAAAAGAGAGAAAAAAAGAAAAGGGGGAAGAAAAAAAGGGAAGAATAACGAGAGATTGTGGAAAGACAAGCTAATCTTTCACTTGGTTAAAAAAATATGATGAGCAAAAGAACAAGGAAACCTGCAACCAACCACTCCTGAAAGTCTGAATAGATTTTCTTCCCATGGATTCGAGAGGAAGTCTCTGCAGCAGAGGCTGTTTTAATAGAACTGATGATGAGACTCAGGTCCATTTTCCTGTGATGTACAGGGGTTTTTTGTGGTTTTTAATGCTGCCTTTCCATATTCCCTCGGAGCAGGGGCCTGGCAGTGCCTGGGGCAGGGCACAGCTCTGCCAGCCTGGAGCCGGCTGGGCAAGGGCCACCCTCCCTCTCTTCTGGGGCAGCACAAACGAGGGCCACGTGTGTAATTCAAGCTGACAGGAAACATTAGCATTGCCGTACACTTTGTCAATTAAATGATGGTTTAATCAGCACAAATCTGAATGGTCAAATAATGTTATAATTAAAAGGAAATAATGGAAAGTGGTGTGGTGATTAATTAACAGAACAGCAAGTACCAGCAGCACATCTTGTCTGTGATATCACTTCTCCCCCGCTCCACGCTGGCTGGGGTGGGGGTGGTGGGAGGCACGCTGACCTTGCAGCCTCAGAAAATCCATTTCAGAGCTGCAGATCCAGCAGCAATGGCAATTTTCACAAGCTCAAATAAATGAGGGGGAGCTTTGCCTCTTTACCTTCCCTGCAGTGCTCTTCAAAGCACTGCCACACACGATCACTAGTGACTCTTGACTTTTTTTTTGTCTGCCTTTACAAACAGGAGACTGGATACCTTGTAAACCCTGGACACATTGACATATATTCTGGAGCATCAGGAGATAATGGCCCGTGTTTATCTCCCACTGCCTGATGTGTTGATCGGTGCAGCAGCTCTGTCCCTTTCCCACTGCCGTGGCACACAACAGCCCCAGCACAGCTCGTGCTGCAGAGCGTGACAGGAATCGTGACGCACAGGATCAAACACAAAATCAAATTGTGACACACAGGATCAAACACAAAATCAAATTGATCACCGAACACTGCAGCTCTCAGGAGGCTGCACTGCTCTGCAGATGTGCATCGTACACGGTATGAAAAGGTACACTACAATGCCAGCAGTTGTAAGATTCAAGAACGAAAATGATCCAGTTTCCCTGTGTGGGAAGCTCATCTCTGGACAGAAGTGATTAGCTCTCAAACACTCTCAAAATTCATACCTCTAACGGAACTTTAAAGCATCAGGGGTGTTGTAAGAAAGGCCCCAAATGAAGGCATATAAAATTTGAAACTATTTTTATAGATGACATAAACTTTAAAAATCTGTGCTTGATTTGAGCTGGGTGTGATCAAACCTTAAAACTGAACCTGCTGCTAGAGCTCAGTCTGCTGGACTGTCACTGGGATGCCAGCTCTGATGAGACTGCCTGGCCTCCAGCAGACAAAGGCTGGGACTATCAATGCCATTCTTTTACTCTGGGTCAGCAATCCACCTCCTAATGGTCAAAAGTTCATCAAAGTCCAACTGCTGGCCCTGCACAGCACAGCCCTGAGAAGCACAGGGTGGGACTGTTGGGGTGCCCTATGCAGGGACAGGAGTTGGACTTTGATGATCCTTTGGGTACCTTCCAGCTCAGGACATTCCATGATCCTAAAAAAAGACCTGCTGATGGATGTGTTAAAACCCAGGAATGGAGCAGAAGGAGTCAGGTCCAATCCTGTTCTTCAGCACGGGGAGAGCTGCCCCAGTGCCAGCACATTCCACCCAGCACATTTCCTGAGGTCCAGGGCTGCTGAACAACAGAGCTCCGAAAACTCTTCACCCAAATTTGTCATGTTTTCCCTGATTACAGTGAAACAGCAACATGCACATTCAATCACGGGTAAAATGAGGGTGGGATGTTTTATTTAATATTTATACGCATGGCATACTGGCAAAATTACTGGCATCTGTATGTGTGTGAATGACTGTTTTGAGGAACATGTGTTGTGTGCAATGCTGTTTATTATCAGTAAATGAAGCCAAAAGCTAAGTTGAAAATGAATGCCAAATTAAAAATTATATAAAATGGAGTGAAATGATTTAATTAGCAGATTATAAGTGACATGCTTTACTATTAGAATTAGCTTGGGAGGGATTGAGGGAAGGGAGGAGGAAAAAAAAACCCCTTGACTAGACACAGAAGGGTGGAAAAACATTTCTTTTTCCTCTATCTGTGGAGTTACAAACACAGTAACATATTGTCCTGGTGTTTATAATCACAGACTCTGCTGCCGTCACAGTACTTGCTTAATGAGGCAGCCAGTCAGAAATAATGAGACTTTGAAACAAATTGTTCTTGCTTCTGAAAAGAAAGAGAAAGATGCATGGTACTCTAATACAGGGCATTTAGAGCGTTCTGCTAACATCTCTGTATTTAACTCCTCGTACTGTATCCCTCCAGTGGAATTTATGAGTGGAGAAATGTGTTGTGGTTTCTTATAAAACCAGGAAGAAAGCTCAGAACTCTATTTATTCCCAGGTTTTGCCTCTAACTTGTTGCACGACTTCATTAAAAAAGCGTTGCCTTGCTAAATTAATTACCACATGTGGAACCACTTTGAACATTTTTGCTTGGTGTCTACCTTCGAAACAGAATATTTCACTCCTGTAATGATCTTCTATTAAAGTTGTCAATATTCTTTGCCAGCAGGAATTGATTTTGCTTCTCTGAGCTTCCAGGAGCACAACTGGAGAAGGACGTGTCCCTCCCAGCACTCCATGGGACGTGGGGATGTCGGGAGGTGGGAACCCCACCCCTGCAGCCTGCACTGGGCAGCTGCACCCCCCTGGCTCCCTGGCACTGCAGGCAGGGAACGGACGTAGATTCACAGATTCTTCTCCATCATTTCCCTGGACACCCCATCTTGTCCCAGCACTCTCCTCCTCCACACAGATTTTCCAAACAGCATATGGAGCTCACAGCCCGGCTCCTCTGTCCCCAGCGTGTGGCTCCCCTGGGCTGCCTGTCAAACTCCCACTCCCCTGCTCCCAGGGAGCGGAGCCGTCCGAGTCTGCGGCGCCCTGAGAATGCTCAGTGCTCAATACAGCCTGAAAAAAACCCATTACCACGCACAAGCCCCTCTTTGATAAAGTAATCCTGCTTAAATTCAGAACCCACAAAACCATGACAACTTTGGTAAGCCTTCAAACGAAAAGCCTTTAAATTATTTTCATCTCCAAACACCAAACGAGCGCAAATGTAAATGGATGTATATGGGCAGCAATACTTCTACTTATTTTGGTGGAAAGCCACCAGCAGCTGCCCCTGGTGATCAGCATTACAAGCCTCCACTGCAAACCAGCATGGAGAAGCAACTCCAGGCTCTGACCCCCAGAGCAGCTCAGCCTCATGGAACACTGAAACCTTCCAGCACCTCTTCCTGGAGCAAAGACACGGCAAGCTGCAGGAGGAAGGTGCAGAACCACGGGGAGGTGGAAGGAAGACCCTAAGCACGATTCACTGAGCGGGGGCAGCCCTGGGAGGGAGCAGGGAGGCTGCCAGAGGGAAGCACAGCCAGCCCAAGCCTGCTCCAAGAGCAGAGCAGCTGCTGGCTGCTCACACAGCCATAAGGCTGCTTCCCAGCCAACATGCTGCTCCCAGTGCTGAGCAGCAACTGCAGAAAACAACAGACGGGAAATAATAAGGGCTACATATTATGTGTAGATTAAAAAAACCCCAGATTCTCCAATCGAGCATGCCTGCACCTTTCAGCTACTCCTTGGTAGCTGTGATCCAGGACCAGGGGTTGAGTTATAGGAGCTCTGGCTCTTTCTCTAAAAGCCAGAAATACCACAGTTTGCAGTCTGCACACAAGACAATAACCCACATTGCTTTCTAGGCATCTACTGGCATTGAGAAGCCTCTGATCAAGTTGCTGATTTGAAAAAAAAAAAAAATTAGAAAAAAACAAGATGGAGAGTGAACTTAATAGAAACCACTTTAGATGTGTTTGCTTATAGAAAAAAATGCAGGCTGGAACGGGGTGGGGGTGGGAGGATTTTTTTCCTAGTCTCCCACGTACTCCTAAAATGGTCTGTGCATTGCCTGGAAGTAAATCAATACTAAGCACAGTCCAGGCAAGACTGCCATCTTACATGAAGCACTGACTGTAAAATAGACACAAAAGACACATGATACTCTCTAAGGTCCCCAGCAGCTATAATATCCATCCTTGGCAGCTCGCTTGACATTTCCTTGCCCTGCTTCCCAGTCCTCTTTCTTCTGCCTCCTCCCTCCCCTCTCCCCCTCTCTCTCGCTAACAGCCATGCTCTGCTCTCAGGGGCTCGCCGACCGGGTGAACAGATAACAAACCTGTCAAGAAGGGTTTAGCTGGGGAATAAATCCTGCACTCGCCAGGAAATGATGTGTACAATGGGAAAATACAAGGGATGACATGAGCCTTCCCTTCTGAGAGAGTGGCCAGGAGATGCTTAAAATGTTACAGCTCGTGCTAAATGGACATTGGGATGGCTGATTAGATCGTATCTCAGACCTTTCAAGTACCTCCCTTCCTCCTCACTTCTCACTGCTACTGAAGACACACAAAGAAAGCAGACAAAGCCCATCCCTGCTTCTACTCCTTAAAATATATATATATATATATATATTTAGAGGCTTGGTCATGAAGAAGGTGGGGTTGGCATGTGCTAAGCTTAAGGTCAAGGCTAAAATCTCTTTTAGTGGCAGGAAAGGTCATATGAAATCCACTGGGTAGTTACAATTTCCATTTATAAAAAGGAAATATAAAAGCAAGAACCTTATCTTGGGAACTTAATACATGTCTTGGCTTATTACTGTTTTCAAAGGGCCTTTTGCACAAATCTGATTTGCACTGGTGCAATAAAGATTCATTATCCTTTTACACAGCAGACTTTGCATTTCTGCTCAGGATTTAATTATGAAAAACAGAACCCATCCCATAAACAGATGCTAATCACAGTAGGAAAGTACTTTCATTTGAGTAACAAGGTAGCTCAGAAAGTTTGCTTGGGAGTTTGCTGTATCAGCAAGAAGAGCTATGAGGGAGGAGAAAAGGGAGGGAAGAAGAGATTCCATCCTTCTCACAGCCAGCATCCCCACGCTGGGGTCTCGGGGAGCAGTTCCATGTGTCAGGAAGTCCCTTCTCCAGCACGCACGCCTGGTGAAGAACCTCGTCTCCAACTGCTTCTCGAGATTCCAGCTCTGGCTGCCTCAACCCAAACCCTCAAATTCCAGTCTTGGAGAACTCTGGGATTCAGATGGAATCATTACTTTTGGCCTCTAGTACAGCGAACTGTGCAGCTGCTGTTGAGGACTGTTCCCTACATCCAAGCACACACACCACGGCTCTGACAGGGATTTTTTAAAGCAATGTCATCCACCACATTGACATTTTACAGAGTGGGGAATCTTGCAAAAGGAAACTGCTGCCAGGGCACTTCCAGCCCTTGAAATCCAAGGTGCTGGGTATCAGCATCTTTTGTATATATTTTAAAATACCTTTGAGATGCTGATACCACAGTGTAAGTGTGACTCCAGTGGATAGATATTACATAAATTGTGCCTGTTAAGTGCACAATGAGCAATCCAGGGTAGATACTCTGGTGAGACAAGCTGTGAGCAAAGCAATGCCACTTGCACAGAGAATGCTTCCCACATAAAATCTAAAATAGTTCAGTTATCACAAATAAGTCACACAATGGTTCCTTAAAGTTTGATGTAACAATCAGGAAAACATGGATTTTGGTAACTTTGCACAAACTGGTGTTTCAATACACATTACAAAGTTAAATCCACTGTGCAGTAACCAAGTAGACAAAAAATGCAACTGCTTGTAATACTTATCAGTCGATGGCAGCACCAGTTTACTTAGAGCAATATAGAAAAAACCATCAGTATCATGTACATACTATACATATTCTATTTTATAAATATTTTATAAATATAACAATATAATAATATCTATAATAATATATCCAGTGTCTTCCAAGAGAAGCCACAGCCCAGGGTCCCCTGGTCAGTGGCCAGCCCTGCCTAAGCAGATAAAACCATGCGAATGACAAGGGGCTTCTTGCTATAATCAAGGCCACAGTGGGTCTGGACAACTCTGCCTGTGCCTCTTCACACTCACAGACAACAACTCCCTTTGTGACATAACACAGTGCAATAAACTGTGCAACATCTTGAAGGAACAATGCCTTCACTAATGATATTTTAATGAGGAAATGCATAGGCTAATTACTCTGTCTTCTAGCTAGTCTAAAACAAATCCTGCACCCAAGAAATGCAGTGTTGAAGGGCATTTTTCTGAAGTTTTGCTTTCTCTGTTTGCTTTGAGTTGCGGTTTTGTCCTCTTTCGTGATGGTGCAAGCAGGACTAAGCAGGAGTGCCACAGAAATGGCTTTGGCTAAGAGGAAAAGTTGACTGCTGAACAAGATCATATCTTCCTTTTTTATTCCGTGTAAGTGTTTTCTTAATTTGCAACTGGTATTTTAAGGAAGAGACACATGAAGTACTTATCTATTATTAGAGGAGTTCAGCAATATAATATGATCCTGTTTATGCCCTAATAGCAGCGAGTGATGGACTGGTTTGCCACAGACACCATTTTATTACTGCAGGGCCACATGTGCTGGGAGTTGCAGTGACCTTACACTCAGAGGTTCCCATCTTATTTCCTACTGCTAAGTGTTGCTTTTTTTCCATTTCTGGAGGGGAAGAAGGTCACTTCTCACTATTACTGTTCCATTAACTTACACTACAGCATACCCGTTCTTAATCCAGTAGCACCTTACACATTGTGCCTTTTAACTCAATAATGCATTATTTTCTCAAGTCTTGCCTACACTGACCAAATTAATACCAGAGGTTCTGCAGTTATCAAGGGCAGAGCAGAGAAGATGTTTAGTGAGGGTACTGAGGGGCTTAGGCATTGTCAGAAATCTCTTTTCCTTTCACCTTTGCAATTGTTAACACTGAGTGATGGGCCCCCCACACATCTGCAGATCTGCACTGGACCTGCATTCTCATTCTCAGACCAAACATGCCATTTTTCATCACTTTCTCAATAATGCTGATGCCTCACAACCTTTCTCCACACACATCAGACAAGACAAAATTTGCATTTTAGCAATGTTACATTTTCTAAGTATCACTGTTGGGTCAAGGTGTTCCTCAGAGCCAGTGGGAAAATGTGGGAATACAGGGTATCCATGCCACACACACTGCTGGGAGTGCTGGGGCTCTGTGTGGGACAACTTTTACTCTATTAAACAGTGGCTTTGCTCACCTGAAGGAAGAGTCACAGCCCTGACCCGTGATTCATGTATCACTGGAGCCCCTCAGTAACACTGTCAGTATGATTTTATCTAGCAATTGGTCTAGGTGCAAAAAGTGGCTCTGGTTCAACTTGTTCTGCCATTTCTAATTTATCTTCTTTAATAAATAAATAAACAAATAAGCAGGGATGTTTTATTTAAGAATTTGATTCTAGACATATCAATGCATTAACACACATCCCTGCAGATTCAGCCTTTTCTGATTGAATTCTGGATCATTTTTACTCAGTGAATGGAATAGGAAAAGTCCAGGATGCCAAGAGAATAATATACTACAAGCTGGTGTTACGATGACATGCTTCAAATAATCCCCAGCCAAAACGAAATTTAATTATAGCCATTGTTTGTATTATTCAAAGGACTATTGACAGTAAATCTATCCAGCATGACGTTTCCTCTTTGTATTCACCGCAGCCTTTAGACTGGAAGGAAAAAAAAGAAAACTAAGAAAAAGGAAATGTTCTCCCCCTGTACTCCTTCCCTGGTATCAGGCTACACAAGGCCACTGAAGCCCAGTTGATTTCCCAAGTCCAATTATTTTGCAGTACACAATCCTCCAGAACAGCACAGCTCACCTGGGGACTGGGGCTGCCTAAACACGCCGCACTTAATGGAGTCCCTGAAGTTGTCTCCATTTCATTGCTTCTAACTAATAGGCTGTGATTTTTTTTTTCCCCAAACAGACCACAGCTCTTCCCACTCCCCTTGCCCATCCTCCACGCAAAATCCAAGCGGCTAACGAGGCATTAGGAGACCACCTCCACTGCAAACCTCCACTACCACCTACTGACTGCAGGGCTGAGCGCCACAGCCTGCTCACCTGTGCACCTGTGCGGCTCCTCCCGCATCTCCTGCACCTCTTCCCGCACCTCCTGCACCTCCTCCGCACCTCCTGGGGCTCCTCCTTCACCTCCTGGGGCTCCTCCTTCACCTCCTGCTCACCTGCCACACCTATGAAGCTCCTCCCGCACCTCTCAGGAATCCTGCTGCA
This sequence comes from Corvus cornix cornix, assembly GCF_000738735.6. Lineage (NCBI taxonomy): Eukaryota > Metazoa > Chordata > Aves > Passeriformes > Corvidae > Corvus > Corvus cornix. The sequence goes on from NC_046348.1 coordinate 1,738,829, forward strand.
CCTCCCGGGCTCCTCCTGCATCCCTTCCCGCATCTCCTGGGGCTCCTCCCAGCTTCATCACAACAACAGAAAGAGAAATGAAAAATGCAGTCCTGTAGTGAGTGCCTGCCAGCACGAATGCTACTAGATGCCTTCCAGGCTTAATAAAAAGTGTTCTTTCTTAATGTCTTGATGATTTCAATGATTTTAATATAATCCTTCCTTTTTTTCTTTTTTATAATTTATAAAGAAAAAACAATTTTTTCTTTTCTTTCAATCCCAACCTATTGTTTCTATGCATGTGAAACAGGGCAGGTCTCCAGCAACAGATAGAAAACTGCCACTTCAGAAAGGACACTTGTATGAATTGTTCATCAAAATGTGATCTTCTGCCTCCCTTTTTCTCCTAAATCCTGTATCCTTTGGGTTTCTGTATGATCTCCCTTTCAGTGCCTGTCTCGGCCAGCCAAAGACCAGTTATAAAGCACCTGTTCTCCAAAGAAAAACATGAATCGGAACACAAAACCTGCCAATGTTTGCAAGTGCTGAGGTTCAAAAGTAGGAGGATTTTGAGGTGAATATGACTGTCATATTTAGAAAGCCCCACACAGCTGCTGGGGAGAAAGTACTGCTCACTGAGGAGTCCTGGCAGGGCTGGAGCTGAGCTGCCTTTTTCATTTGGCACTGGAAGGTTTTACTCCTGCTGAGGCAGGGTGCAGTGAAAGATCTCTTACAGTCATCCACAGAAAGCAAAACATAATCTTTCTTTTTCTCTGTCCCCCCCCCAAAATACTATTCTGAAGTTTTCTGGAATGTAAAATGATGGAGCGAGGGAAAAGATCTTCACATGCCTTCACAGGGAAGGGCTGACCCTCTGTGAGCCCCAAGGCTGGTGACAAAGCCCTGGGGGGACAGGAGGTGACACAGCCTGGCCTGGGAGACCCAGGGGAGCTTTGGAGCCCTGGGAGGATGAAACCCCGAGAAGCCTGGTCTGATGTCAGAGCCTGGACTAGAAACTGCCTGGAGTCCCTTCAGCCTGAATTATTCTATGATTCCCCAATTCATTACAGCAGCAGATGAGAACTGCACTGATGGTTTTGAAAAACAACAACAACTGAGGGCATCTGAAGGCTCCTCAGAGGAGGTGGAAGGGCTGTACAGGCACAAAAGGCTGCCAGGGCACAGCCAGCCCCGTCAGGAAGGGCTTTGATTCTGCAAAATCAGCTCCTGAGTAGGAACCTCTCTGAAAACTGGAGGTCTGAGGGGAAATGAAAGGCAAAAGCCTGCTCCTCCTCTGCCCTGCAGTTTTCAGGGTCAGTGTGCTGGAAGGACACGTCGAGACAGTGCCCTGATCCCAAGGAAAGCAAGGACACAAACTCCGGGGTCCCTGAGGATCTCTCTCATCACTTGCTGCTGCCTGACAGCTGCCTCCGTGCTCTGCTGCACCACAACACTGCAAGACTTATTAAAAAGCATTTGAAAAGAAAGTAAGGAATATTTTATGGTCAGGCTGTGATGGTTTAAGGTGTTTTTTGTTCATTAAATTACATAATTATTTTTAGTTACAATAAGTAAGTACAGAGAAGTAAAAATCACACTTTTTTACGACAAGCAGAAAACCCATCCTGGGTGGCTACTCCTCTGATTATTTAATAAAATTTCTATCTTGATAATCTGTTGTGAAGAGGAAATGAAACACTCCATTTCCTATTTAAAATCCAGCCAAAATACTTAAAATCATCAGGACTGTATCATGTGAGAGCTGTCTACACAAGATCTGAGCAAATAAACACGGTTTTGGAAATGAGAGAACTCAAATTGAAGCAATAAAGAAAACTAAACCACCAAAGCATTAATTCAGCCTAGGACAGTGGATTCCTGTGTCTTTCTCCTCAGTGAAAGACAAAATTCAGCGGAGAGAGGGCTGGTGTTGAGCTGGAGGTAACAGGAGGTCTCACAGCTCTCAGTACTCCAGACACCTTCACTAGTGGGTGTCTTCCTGCAATAAAAAAATGCAATATCACACTTTATGTAGCCTGTAAGCTGTCTGGGCACAGCAATTATCTTCCCTAAACAGCGGGGGCTTATGTTTCTTCAGATCTTAAAGAATTACAAGTGAGGATGAGGGGTGGGAAACTGGGCCCAGCCCCTCCCTGCTGGAGGCAGTGTGGCAGGGGGACGAGGGGCTGAGGGGCAACTGAGCTGGATGTGCCCCCTTCCTCCTGATTAAAGCAAAGGATCTCAGCAGATAATGTTCTGGACCCATTCAGTCTATTTCAGTTGTTTGGAAAGGTTTTGTGGCTGAAAAAGCATTCTGAAACAAACCAAAGCAAAATGATTTTAGACAACTCTTCTTTTAATTTTTAAATTTTTTTTAAACTTTCTTATGTCTGTGTGGGACAACTTTCTACCATCCTCAAAAGACTTTCAAATGTCTGTTAGAAAAGAGGACCAGGCCTACCACCTTTGTAGCAAAACTATAAATGCTTGGTTCTTACCAATATCCAGTGTACAGTCACAGGCACAACCAGAGAACGTGAACAGAATCATAGCATCAAGGAATGGCTTGGGTTGGAAGGGACCTAAAAGACCATCCCATTTCACCTCCAGGTGAATTTTGTATTTTGGGCAGTTTTCTTAAAACTGAGCTGTCCTGTATCACTAATCCCACCAGAAAGTCTCTGCCAGACACGTGGGATACACCGTGAATGCTCCAGGCTCCACATGTAACCAACTGTGTGATCAACAAGGATGCTGGAACAAACAAATCCTTGGCTCTCCCATGGCCCTTTAGAAGTGGTTAGTGCTTCTCTCCTTCTGCCAGGCTCTGGTAACATCACTTTTATCAGTTTGTCTTTCAGATTTTGCGTTTTTAAGATGGGGCTGATGTTGAGGGGCACCCATTACTGGGTTTTTCTGAATAACCTGTGCAGGTGAAACCCTTGGGTGAAAGATGGAAACTACTGTAAGCAGCAAGAGTGCTTCTGAAGGGAGCCCATGGGGGTTTTTTGGTGTTCTTTTTTTTTTTTTGGTTGGTTGGTTTTGGGGGTTTTTGTTTGTTTGTTTTTTGTTCTTTTTCTTTGTTTGGTTTCTGTTGCTGTTTTGGGGGAGGTTTTTTTTGTTTGTTTTTTTGTAAGAAACTTCTTCTGTAGAGGGCCTAACACAACACTGCCTGCATCCATCCCACCTCCCCTAGATAGGGTCCATTTGCCTGGGGAAAAGGGGCTGTGCTGTCCAAGGGTGACAGCACAACATCCAGATTGAAAACCCCTCCAACCAGAGATGTCTTAAGGGCTTGCAGCCACTCTTAAGTTCCTGTACTTTGTTACTTAAAGCACGACATGATAGTGAGGTTTAATCACACTTGACATTTAGCTTGAGGTACAGTAAGTACACCTAAATCACCTCTTTGGCCAAAAGTGGCTTTGATGTTCCCATGGGAGACAGTTATTGTTGTCTTCAAAGGTTAAGCCCTGACTAACTCCGGGAGGAGGAATGACAGAGCCCAGGGATGAGGCAGGAAAGCCTCTCAAGTGATCACCTACACGAACAGAATTTCTTCCACCCAACTTATCAGGACTGTAATAGTAACTTGCAAATATATCCTCTATTTGAAAAGATTTCCTGGAGAAGGGAGAGCTTTCCTGCTTTGCAGACACCAGTGGTACAGTGTTTTTGCAGCGCACATATTAAAATGCATTAAGACATAACTAGGGTTGTCTCCATGTTATGCTGCTATTCTTAAGCTGTTATGTTACTAAGCCACATTGGCATTTTTCAACTTTCCTTTGATGTTCCCTCTATTATCTTTTTATAGCATAATCACACATTTTGGTATGTCGGAGATCAAAGAGAAGCTGGAGCTTCTAAGGCTAAGCCTGGATATGGGGCCTGTAACTAACTGAATTCATTATATTTAATAATATTCTCTAAGGAATGGCAGGGTGAAGTCATATGAAATAATAAACATGAAGGTAAATAGTGAAAAACTACTGGAGTAAGTTTAATGGCAGTTTTGTTTTATAATTCTCTTAAGTTCCTGCATCAACCCTGTCACCCTCCACTTCAGGAGTGATGAGACTCACTGACACTCAGGCCCTGACACCTGGCTGTGACAGCTCTTAATACTCCAAATTCTTCACTTTAACAGCTCTCTCACCTAAAATTATAAAATTTTTATTAGACTGTGATACTCTTACAGAGATTGTTTTGAACAAATGTTCTGTATTAGATAAACAAATCGAGGCACTTAAAACTATTCTCAAAGTAGACAGGTGTAAATAAGAAAACAGGTCTTTATAAAGAACTTAAATCCTTTAGGCACCCTGGAACTCCTATGTCAAAAATACTCATCTTCTGGCAGGCTTGGTAAGATTAAAATTAGTTCTAGGTGGCGTCACCAGAAAGCTGTAGCACACAGCTGAATGACAGTCAAAAAGGTGTAAAATTCTCTTCTATTTTAGAAGGGACAAAGAAATGCATTCTAACTTGGTCCTTGTAGCTGAATGCTCACTGATGAGTGAAAGTGCAACCATATCAATTACCGAAGCACTGGCTCTCAGCAAACAGCCCTGAATTGCACAGCCAGATGTCATCAAGGGCTTGCTTTTCACACTTACACACTGGAAGTTAATCTGAATAAACCTGTGAAGTGTGCTGATTGAACAGTGCTACAAACCTGGGTACAGACACAACTGCTAAGGACAGCAGCCTTCCTCTGGCTAGAGATTTCTTGGGGTGTAACCCAAGCAGGGTGAGGAGTTACTCCTGAAGTGCAGGGACCAGCTTGATGCAACTGCTCCCACGGGCCTGCTCCAGAGGGAAATGGAGCAGGTCAGAGATAATCACCTTCACTGCACCTTGTCTCACTCCCCAGAGAAGGGCTGGAAGCTGTGCTGCCGAATCTTTCAATTCAGCAATAGGGCCAAGAGAGGGAGGGGTGGGAGAAGCAGCTTTTGCAGAGCCTGTCAGAAAGTAAAAGTGTAGAGAAATTAGGAAATTGCTGTCCCCTGTTTCTGCAGGTTTTTGGGACTATAGCACCACTGGAAGTATCAGCATGGGGAGACACAAGACATGAAAATGGGGCAGAAATGGTTTCACTTGAACCCGAAACACCCTGGAATGGCTTCATGGCTGGCAACTGCCAGCTGGGAACAGGTCATTTCCTAAATGATCCCAACTACACTGCAGGAGAATACCTGACTAATGTGGAAGCAATTTAGGATGTAAACACAACTGAATTAAAATGTTCTAAAGCTAAGGGTCCACCAAGGAGCTTTAATGTGGCTCTGCCAGCCCACTGTAAATCACACTCCTCAGTGTAACTTCCTAAGAGTCTTCTTACAGCCAAGCCCTAACCTGAAAATAACTCTGCCCTTTCTCCACTGGCATTTCATGGATCAGAAATCACCTTCATGTTGCTCAGGAAACACCTGCACATGCAGCAAGAGGGCAAACAGGACTCCCAAGTGCTTGCCAGAGGGGCACCCACGTTATGGGCAGCAGCTGCAGACCACACTGAATTGGGGGACTGGGAGATCCAGGTGGAACTCAGCCAGGACCAAGGAGATAACCACTGGTTACCAAACCCTAACATACAAAAGCCATCAGGCAATCCAGTGCAATCCAGCATCTGAGAGATGTCACTTGCAGAAAATGATTTGTGCTGAGCTCTACCTGTGTGTAACTGAAATTCTTGGTAATTATTGGAAAGAAGGTTAAAAGCTCCTGAAACTTCAGTACTATTCTGTTAGCCTGAATTTTCTTCTGAAGCCCGATAACCAATGACAAAGATTATACTGAACCAGCTTTTAGAAACTGCAGCTTAATAGGAGAGGCAAAAAGAAGTTTGCTTTTTCTTTTATTCCATCAGTTACACGAGATCCATCCATATCTCACGTGGATATGACACATGCAACTTTTTCCTTGAGCTTTCTTGAGAAAGCCCTTGAGTGCCTTCTAACACCCCAACACACTGTACACCCTTGGTCCTCTTTCAACTTAGAGCTTTTAAGATTCAGCATTTCAATCCACAAAGGATAACCGGGAAATCAGCTTAACCCCCCAAGGGTGAAACTCCTCTCACCCAGTGCTGCTCTGGCTTGGACACAAAACCACTGGATCCCCAGGCAGGAAACAACACGCTCTGAGGGTGGAGTTGGCGACTCTGAATCCTGTCCTAAGTGTTGGGATGCTCAGAAAACGTGAGAAATCCACGTGGAGAATGAACTGAGGGTTCAGAGCTGCCTGCCACTGATGCCAAACATCCCAACCCCTTCTCCCGGCTTCCCTGTTTATTGGAATCCAAACAGTGGATCCGGGGAGTTTATTTTTAGAGTGCTGTTCAATTAATCTTGGTTCTCTTGATAGACAACAGAGAACTAGTCTTGCAGCTCTGCATTAAGCATGCTCATTTTTTATCTCTATTTATTGTACAATAATTTAACTTTATTGAAGTGAGGGTTTAAGTCCCCAAGGCAGATTGAAGTGCTGAGCCTGGGTATTCCAGTGCAACAACAGTCCTCGTGCCTGTATTAGTGCCAAACTTCCCTGAAACACTAACTTTCAACCTAGCAGCTCTTTTTCAGTGTGTAAAATTTCAGTATTTAGAGTTGTACTTTTTGAAACATGCAAAACAACCACAATTTTCCACAGAATACCAGCTTCTCTTATAAGATTAACCATTATTTGAATGATTTCTCAGCACTGTTATTTATTTTGTAAAAAGGATTCCCAAACAATTCTCTCTGTGTGATAAGATCTATTTGATGAGACTGACAGTTGGCACAAAGTATCTCGGGAATATTCCAAACTGCCATTACACTTCATCTATGATCCAGTCAAGACACAGAATTCAATTGATTATTTTCTATCCAGAAAGAAATATATATAACCTTAAACATTTGTAAAGCCCAACTGCAAGTGGCTGTGTATGAAGATCACGAGCTCAATACTAGAATTAGTATTTCTCTAAAAAGCAGTACTCTAATCTTCTCTAAAGGTTTTCAACTCTATACACTGGATGTGAAACAAGACAGGAAATGTTATTCTAAGGCTTTGAAAATGAAAGTAGAGTTATACCCTTCCTCAAAGGGAGCTCAGATTTTAACAGGTTTTGAAAAGTATTGCAGAACACTAAAAGTTGCCTGTGTTCTTGGAGCAAAGCCTGTCTTAAGAACATGGAGTAGGAAATGATAATAAAGGGTAATACAACCTTCTGTTGTACACAAGGCTTTTAGGATGGGATTAAAAAAGATTTTGTGTGACATGTTCAGAATGATGCAGCCCCACAGTGGGGCCTGGGGAGAGCTAAGGTGGCACAAGGTAAAGGCTCTGTGCTTTCCCAGGAGCTCCGTGTCACTGCTGAAGCAGTGGGTCACACCATGGTGCACAGGTACCATGTAAAATGTGATCTGGTGGGTTTGGGTTGTTATACCTAAGTGGAAAAAACATTACAATAAGGTAGGAATGTGCCCTCCTCCAAAATAATGGGAACTGCAACTTCCAGCAGAATATTGCCTTGTTTGTTCCTGTGGTAAAACACTCCTCAGGCACCTCCTAAATGTGCTGGAAATCAACCAAAGAAAAAACTGGGTTGTTGTTTTTTGGTTCTTTTTGGTGAGGATTCAGAAGTCACTTCTCCTGCCATATCAGTCAAAGCACCACAGTCCAATCCCAGGAGATTGTTATCAATCCAGAGGGTGTTTTTTTCAAAGCTGCCAATGGGATTTAGATGCACAGCCCTAATTTATTTAAGAGGAGCTGTAATTCCAAGTCTGAACTTGAAAGCAGAGTCAGATATATATACACACACATACCTACGTGTCTGAAAACACAACCAAAGGCAAGGGAGGGTTGTTTTGACAAAAACAGTGAAGACAAGAACAACAAACCTATAGGGAACAATAAACGTAATGGATTACTGATAATGTCAGAAATGTCTGGATGGCTCCAGCTAGAGAGATCCACTACAGGCTTGTTTATAGTGAAACAAAGCAATATATAATATATTGGGCATTTGGGTTTTGCTGTTTGTGAAAGAAACTTGAGCCATTCTGTATTTTGCTTGCATCTCATAGTATCACTGGAGGTAACCATTAAGCTCATTTTACTTGTGAATAGGTTGAGACATAAATCCAAGGTTACAGACAAAATCTCTGATTCAGCAAAGCACTTAAGCACATGCTTAGCTGTAAACACATGTACCATCCCATAAAAGTAAAGATAATCATGTGCTTAAGTGCTTTGCTGAATCAGGGCCAAAGACAATAGCAGAGCCAGGAGGAGAAGCCAGGCATCACTAAAACAACTAGACAACTTTCCCTGCAACATAAATGTTATAAGAAGGAATAGATCATAAAGAGGATGGTTATGACTTTTTAGAAGAGTTAAGAACAGCTGTCACAAGGTGGGGGGTAGGGACTGAGAATAAACAGGCATTTTAATATCGGTTTTCACAGCATCCTTAAGAAAGCAGAAGGTACATTTGCTTCCTATTTCATCTCATGCCACTCTTCAAACCTGCTTCCTCACTCGAGGAAAATCACAGTGCATCACCCAGCAGCTCTGCTAATTGATTTAAGACTGATCATCCTTCCTTACTGTATCTTTGACCACTAAAATGATGAAGAAAGAGCAGACAGATGAATGAGAGCAGGAACTAGGTGACAAGTAGAAAACATCAACGTTTTTCTCACTGGGATTTTTATGAGGTAGAAAATGATCATTTCACCCAGCACCCCTTTATGTTCAGAAGTAACCAACACACCATGAAGGATACAGGCAGCGTTTTCAGCACATTAAAGCCCTGCCACAGAGAATTCAACCATCAGTCAAGTTGGGATGCTGCAATTCATACCCCAGCCCATGTCAGGCTGCCCAGTCCTTTCCTGGGCACAGGTGTCTGCCTCACACAGCCTCACACAAAGCAGCTCTGCACACCCTGATGGGCTCGGGGCTCCTGCTGAAGTCTGAGGGATGAAACTGGAGGTGCAGAAAGCTCTTGGGGAAAGCCCTGATTTGTTCAAACAAACCACTGCATGGTTTTAATATATTTTCTGAATACATTTCAAGAACCTTGCAGGATTTTTTGGGGTCATGTATCTGCTCTGCATTTCTTTTAGACTGGAAACTGTCTTAAACTATCCAATTCAATGTTTCTCCTATAAAGCCCTGACTTGCAATTACTCTCTCCTTTCTCTGGAGCCAAAAGCGCTGTTATCTGGATTCTCTGAGAGAAGCAGCAGGTACCACGGTGCTAACCACACATTTGGTTCACATTAACTTATCTCCCCCTTGTGCAGAGCCATAAAAAGTTAATTGGAATATGCAGCTCCAACACACACCACGACATGAGCTGGGCCAGCCAACACTAAAACCTAACCGTGTGGCAGCTCTGCTTGGAAGCAAACTCAAACCTGTCAGGTCTCATTTTGAGAAAGCAAAAAAGGCAAAGAAATTGAGCCAGTATCTTGTTTCTTCTGGCATAACCCTGTAACTTCCTGTGGGCCACCACGCCTCACACAAACCAAACTCTGCTGGAGGCAGAGATGGGAGGCTCCCTCTCCAGCTCTGCCCTGTGACACAAGGCAAAAAGTGATGAAATAGGTAAATCAGGGCTGCCAAAGCTGGTGAGGACCATACAGACAGAGCAGAACAGAGCCAAGGAGACCCTGCTCCTGCCCTTCACCAGGGGTTTTCCCCAGCAGCATTCCCTGGAGTCCAGGGCCCCTGACCAGAGGTGCTGTAAAGCAGATGTGCAGTTTGGAACTGGCTTCTTCAGTCAGCAGCATCAATAAAGCAAACATCTGGGCTTAGGGGATGTCTCACAGCCCAGTTTATGCAGTCATTTCCTTCTTGGCATCCTAATGAACAGCTTCCTACTCTTCAAAATTATTTTTAATTAGTTTTGATTAAAGAATAAATTAATAATTAACCCCCCATCAGGGATAATAGAATTTGAAGTGCTCACAAATCCTAAAGTTTGGGAGCCAGAGGTTAAGCATAGCTCAGTAAATCCATCCATCCATCCATCCATCCATCCCTCCATCCCTCCATCCATCCTCCTGCAGCTACACCCCTTCTTACTAACCCAACCATGAGGCTTTCATGAGTCAGACCTCAGGGACCACCATCCTCTCCTCCATTCCCACCCCCTGGTGAGTGATCACCACCCCAGAGAGCCCTCCAGGAGTAAAGCACCACTCAAGCAGTGACACAGCACCATGGATCACAAAGAAACCCCTTTCACAGCATCTGACACAAGCAGAGATTTAATGAGTTTGGCACTCAGACCTGCTAAATCAAAGCATAAAGTCTGAATTTCTGGTTTGTTTTTTCATGGGATAAAAGTGTTTCCTGTGCCCTGAGTGCCCCAGTTCCTTAGGCACCCCGAGTTCAGTCACATCAAGGCTCTCCCCCCGTGGTGCCTCTGTGCAGGTACAACACCAACCTGCCCTTTCCCAGGCTGTGCCAAAGGCTGCCGAGCTCCTCAGAGGAACGTCTTGCTCTGGCTGAGGAGACGCACAGCACTCTCACAATCAGTGCCACAGAAATACAAACTGGCTGCACAAAACAGAGCTCAGCAAAAGGCACTGCAGTGCTCTGGCAAGCAGGAGAAGCAGGAGTAAATAAGGAACACCCTGACAGAAAGGGAGCTGCTGACACCAGACGTGCTGTTCAGCACTGCTCTGGAGTCTGCACACTGAGCACCAGGGAAGGAGCAGATAAAGCCTGTCCCTCCCTCAGACACACAGAGCTAAGGTCTGGAATGCAGGGGCTCGGCTGTGCACTCTGCACAGAGATGCCCACCTGCCCAGAAGGGAGGATGTGTTTCATGGCATTAGATGGTGTGTTTTTATAGCCACTTCCAAAGGCACTTCCTCGAACTCCACTGTTATCTGTGAACACACAAGTGTAAATAACAATACCCATTATGTCAGGGCTTCATTCAACACACAAAGATAACTTCTCCCTTCCCAAGAGGAGGCAGTGTGATCGAAACTGAAAAGGCCACTAGAAGCCATGACTCCAACAAAGATGTGAACAATCTCATACCATCGGGTGAGCAGCCCAGAAAGGCAGATCACTGGACAGCCCTACCCACTCCTCGCTGTGTCACAGCACCATCCCCTCCTTACGTGAAGGATGGCACACACTCATTTCCCTTTTATTGAGTCAAAAATAAGACAGTAATTGGATTGAGGCTTTCAGGGGAGAGGGGAGGGGAAAAGGATCTCCTTAGACTCCCTAATGCCAATCTTCATGACCTGTCTGATCTCTCGGTAAATGCCACATATAGGTTAATCCTCACAAATCCTCAGTACGACCTTGTCAAATCAAACTGTTCATCAGTTTGTTCAGGGGCTACTAGATAAGAATAAACAAATGAACTCATGCTGCATGTCTCCCAGCTGTCACTTAGGAGTGCTTATAGACAAGGTCTCTTTAGTGGGCACCCTGCAGCAAAAGAACTCTGACTGGAAGATGTGAGAAATGAACAGATTACCTGCTTAACTAACACACCTGTGAGCACCCTGCACGTGAAGGATACATGCACTTACACATTTCTCTGTGTGCCCTAAGCATTCTGCTTTCTCCTTGATTTTCCTAGTTTTAAATAATATTTATTTGTAAAAAACATACATGCATCCAGAGTACAAAGTATTGTAACATTAAGCTGGACGAGTGTGCTACAGGGACGTGCCTCAGACATCAAATTGCTCCTTCTCCATCCAACCCAGTTAAAATGCAGCAGTTCCTCACTGCCTCCCACAGACTCTCTGCTTGGCCACTGAGCCTCTTCTGGGGCACAGGGGGTCATTTACCCCCTTTAACCTCAGGCCCATCAGAAGAGGCCCTGCTGTCTGCTCCACCTCTGCTGCTGCCTGTGCTTGGGCTGATGCCATTCATCTATTCCGTGCTGGCCTGCAGCCACCCACCAGATGGCAATGACTTTTAGGTGGAGCAAGGTAATTTTGAACTAGTGACCCAAAAGGCAGAAGGTTTTGTAGCCCACTGCCTGCCCTCTGGCCCTAACATCTGTGAACTTGCCCTTTTCAGAATAGTGCTGCAGGCACTAAAAAATACACACACAGCATTAGCAGGAGGTTTGGGTTTGGGTTTGGGTTTCTCCCACTTCTCACAGCCTTCAAAACCCAGCACTATTATGTCACACTCCAGCTGCTCACCTAACCACGGCCTGCCATTGTGTCAACACCCAAAAGTACAGCTTGAACTGTTGCTTGTCATGTGTCTGCTTGTCATCTTGTCTCTCTAGCACCTTTGCAGTATCTGTCATGCTTTCTCTTCATGAGCTGAGGAAAGTCTAGTCAAAATCTATTATCTGTGCCTCATGTCTTAGGAGACAGTTCACTGTAACACAGACATTGCTGCAGTCTACAGTTTGGGTTTGGTCCTTCTCTACCACAACCTTGTTTTGTCTATGTATGATTCTACCCAACAGTGTCATTGTTTCTACAAGTTCATCCTTGTTCAGGATGAACAATTTAATATATATTTTGAAGGTGAAAATCCGTGGGTACAAATACACTGCAAAGTACTTGAAGAACCTAAAAGCCTCTGTGCATGTATTTTTCTCCCTGTATATGATATCCCATTTAATCCCTAAAAAAGCACATGCCCTCCTGTATGGCCTACCTTCTGTGGCATTCTCTGTGGTTTGGGTTTGGTTTTTTTCTCCTTTTTTCTCCTATTGCAGGATATGTCAGATTTGCTTTCATGTACTTCGTCCTCAAGACCATGATCACAGCAGTTGGTCCTGAGGCCAAGAAGCAAAAGAAGTTGTGCTCTTTTCTGAACCATGGAGGTCTCTCAGGAATCAGAAGAAGATCCCCTCTTTCAGGAGCTGAACAAAGAAAAACGACCCTTCTGGTCCTAGGAAACTGTTCATTGAATTTCTAAATTATGTAAGGCTTTGGCTCAAAAAGCATCTCAGCAGAGAGACACAGCATGAATCGAGTAACAGGACTGCAGTGAAGGGCAAACCCCTGGATGTGCCAAGAGAATAGGAGCAAAAGGAAGGAGTGATACAAAGAGATAAAAAAAACAAACCAAAAAACCCAACAAACCACCAAAACAAACACCAACAAATCTAACATATCTGTCACCATGCTTTGTGAGGCAGTAAAACAGGCACGTGGAAAAGGCTGCAGTTCCTGCATAGCTGTCCCATCTGCAGACTTTTCCAGTTCCATCATTAATCACCGGGTCCCTCCTCCGCAGTCCTCATAACAAACCCCAGCCACCAAATCCCAGCGAAAATCCTGCGCTCGGCCTCGCAGCGTGAAACGCACAGTTGACTTTGGGATTATTCTTTATGTTCAGAAACACGAATAAATCACACACCATCAAGTTTATCTTTTTTTCTCCTCAGAGAAATATGAAATATTACAGATCATCTTCACTACATCAGTTTCTTCACAGTCTATTAGCAAGCAAGGTCTATTTTTCATGTAATTTACCAAACCACTGGCCTAATTTCTCTTACTTCTTTTGGAGCAGGAAACATACAGGGAGCATGTTCTCCTGTTACACATCACCCATGACCAACCTTCCTGTCTTCCATTCCAGGGTTCCAAGAAGTTGCTGGAGTTGGCTAGCAGCTTGAGGTGGTCCAGATCTTTGGCTTCTTCACAGAGATTCTATGAAAAAAGCTGACTATCAGAAATAAAACCTGTCATCAAATAACTTCAGGATGTTTCAAGCTGAATGCTCAGAAAAAGACCTATCCGAGCTCTGAAGGGCTGGCAGGTTTTGTGGTGTAAGAGAGGAGTGTTTACCAGTGGTTTTCTTAAATGAGCTGTGCCCTCACAATCTTACTTCACAGAGAAGATTCCTCACACTGAGTCCTTGCAAAAAACCCCACAAACTCAACAAAAAACCCCCAAACAACAAAACCACGAGCACAAAAAACCCCACAGACCAGGAAACAGGCTGAAAGCCCCCAAGAACTCCTCTCTCAATTTCAAAAAATACCTCAGACAGTTGCCTCAACAAGCAGACTGAGGGTACAATGGGCACGGGCCATGACATGCTGGTCCCTTTGTCCCTCCCCATCCAGTGAAGTCTGAGCTGCAGAACAGAGCACATCCCACTAGAACTGCTCTGAGAACACAGAAAGGACTCCACACCCCAAGGCCACCAGTTTGGTATTTTCACCAAGACCATGAGATCAACTATTACAATAAGAAAGGTACTGGAAGTTAAGGTGAGTCTTCCCTTACAACAGAACTCTTGTATTAAACATTTTCTGCCCAAGTGGGATGTGATTTGCCTTGCTCGGAACAGGGCAGAGAGAAACAGGTTAAATTACAGCCAAAATAATAGGAGTCAAGAGACATAGGACATAGGTCTCATCTTTTCCCACTGCAGCTCTGTAAGGGGAAAAAAAAAAATCACAAAAATCTGCAGTATGTCAACCTTCCCCCGCTTTTTTACCCCTAAAAAATTCAGTTTCCCTGGAGAAGCAAAGAAAGAGGCTGAAAGGATTTCACATTGAACCACTGCAATAATTGCCACAATTTCTTCCCTACCAGCTGAAGAGTGAATGGCATGAATCCAAACTTGGGCAAGGGGAAGGAGGTGACATTCACTTCTCCAGTCTCTGCCTGTAGCCTGCAAGAAAGGCTGGGCTGGAGAAACGCTTTGGAAGATCTGCAGATGGAGGAAACACTCAAATGCCACGACTGCAGCAAGAAATGCTACTTGTGAAAAACAAATTCTTAACATGGTTGCCAGGTTTGGACACTGAAATAACAAATATATGTGCAAAATACTAAGACTTCAGAAACTTCAGACCCCAATACTTCAGAATTTTCTTCTTCATAAAGTAAAACGGAGACCCAGCTCCAAGTGTAGACAGAAAATCTAATGGTAAATTGGGAATGGTTTTTTTCTGCCTCACTTGCATGGGCCAGACAAATCAAGCTGGCAGCTGCCAGCTCCTGGAGGGACTGGTGTGCTCGTGTTGGTGAAGCCTTGCATCAACACAAAGAAGGAACTATTGCTTTTCTTCTCAGGCCTTCTACTGGTAATAAACTGCAACTCTCCGTTCCTTTCCTCCTCCATTCATGCCAATCTCCAGGGGCATTTTCACAGGTGGATCTTGGTGGCTCTAACACTCAGTCCCAGTCACGCGTGCTCCAAACCCCACAAAGAGCATTGGCTGCTCCTGGCCCCGAAATGTGACCGGTCACGCCGGATCTGGGACAGGGCCCCTCCTGTTCCTCTGCGGGTTTAATCCACTCGAGCAGGATGTGCCAAGGCAGCAGAGCACCACAGGAAAATAAAATACACAAGGACAGTGCCCTGCATTAAAACATCACCGGTCCAATGACTGCTCAGGGTCAGGTGGGCTTGTAGTAACCTGAGTTATTTCTCAGGAATTTTTTTCTCATAATTTCCAATTCCCCTGACCTGTTGACTCTCAAAATCACTTAGCAGCACAAGTCCTTTGCTCCTTCTTTGCACAGGAACAACCACACTATAACATAAAACATTTATTCCAGAGTCAAACATGTATTCAAAACATTAGCTCCAGCAAAAGAAACAATCAGACACAAGAGCTTTCAGTTCCATTCCCAACAGAACACTTAGTAAGAAGAGAATGACTTTATCAACAAGCAGTAAAAACCTTAGTTTCCCATGTCTGAAAGAGATTTCATTAAATGCTTCCCTTGACTAGTGCAGATCATTATGTTTCTCATAGACTGTGAGCAATGTGAGCCTGTGTCTGCACCACGAGGCCTGAGCCCTGACTGACAGCTCTAGGAATTACAATAAATACTGCAGGAGCACAAGCAATGCTTTCCTAGGAGCCCACTGCCAAACTGAGTGCTTCCTTGCAGAGAAACAAACCAAACCAAAAAAATAAACCTGGAAAAGCTCCATTTAATGCTGTTTCTCCGATAAGGAGGATACTCATCAGGCGAAGCCACTTCCCATTCCCCATGCCTGCAGGACTCAGGCTCAGACCCCAGGACACGCTCCCTGTCCCCAGCCACAGCCGCTGAGCCTTCTCACCCTCCCAGCTCCTCCCAGGCCACCAAGGATGCAACAAAGGGAGGTCCCTGTCCAACCCTGAGGAGGATGAGTCTCCCCAGCCTGCCAGCCCACCCAGCCCTGTTTCACCCCCTGCCAAACCAATCCCCTCCTGGCACTGGGGATGGATGGGAGCTGCCCCAAATGTCTCCAAGGGTTCGGCTGCATTATCCACGCACTGACTCCCTGGCAGTGATAAAGGCCACAGTGATGGTGAAAAAAGCTAATTCACAGCCTGAGAAGGATTAATCTTGCTACGGTAAAATGTCTTGGCTACAGAGAGGGTTAGTCAGTCATGGGATGGATGCAAGCCAGAATTAAACCAAGTGCACACAGAAAATTATGCTTTTCTTGCAAAGACAGAAGGGGGCAAATAACTGTTAAATGACATTCTTTGCTACATTTTTTACTTAGAAATCAGTGATACCCTGAAAGGTCTGAGGGTGGTACTTTACTCCTCCTACTCCATTTCCTTCCACACTCAAAATGCTCAGACAGCCCTGATTCAGGCAAGGAAACAGCACCATTCTGGGTAAGAAAGGCAAACCCACCTCCAACTCCATTACTAACGAGAGTTCTCTTAAAAGAGAAGATTCAATCTTTTCCAGCCCAATAGCATTTCTCACTCGCAGATGAGTTAATCACTAATAGCTGTGACCACTTTCTGCCCCACCTGCAACACTGCTGTGTCACGACAGCTCCTTCCCAGACTCAAAAGCTGCAGCAATGCCCAGTGGATCAAGGAACATCCTCCAGCACGGCTGGAGAACTCACACACAACCTACACCATTTCCACCAGGAGGACCAGGTTACAGCTCACAGCCGTGCAGCACACAGGGGACCCTAAATGCTTAGCCACTTGCACTCAGTTTGCAGGAAAGGTTTGTAAAACAGCAAAAAGCAACTTGCAAACATCTGTGCAATTCCCAATTTCTTTGCAGCCCTTTGTAACCAGTGTGTTCCTCAGAAAGGAACATGGGCATTACAGGTACGAGGCAGTGCTGCCAGGGAAGGACAGCAGGACACCTGCATGAGCAGGCTGGAGTCTCTCCATGGATTTTTCCAGGCCCTCAGAAACAGATCAGCAGAAGGAAATGCAGATGCAGCAGTACAGCTGCAGCACTTTCTGGTTTAGCTTCATTTTTGTCACTCCTTAAGGCATGTTTGAACACTATCTGTGAATAAACACTAGTAAAAGTTGTATATGTGCATGAAGGAAAAGCTCCTTCCCTTTCTTTGGTGCCAGCCAACACCATCAAAACACTCCACAGACACCCACATCTCAGGAGAAAGGAAAGCACATGGAAAATAGTTCCATGTTAACATACAGTCAGTGATCACTCAGAGGCTCTTAATACTGCAGCTCTGATTGCCCTTACACGCCAGCAGAGACAAAGGAATGCAATTTGACTGTGCATTCCTAAGAGGAAATTATATTCCACTCTCTCTGTCTTTCTTAAGCATTTGCAGTTTTTCAGAAAATGACATCAACAGTATAAATCACCTGGGCCTAATACAATGGACAAAGCCAGAGTAATCAATTCTTATTTATTAATCAGCCTCTATCATGATGTTCCATAATCATTAAACCCCAGTTTGGACACAATAATAATGAAGGTAACAGAACTAATGCAATTTGTGGTGAGTAAGATGTTGGCAGGCAGGGGCAATAACATTTCTTGATAACAATACAGTAAGGCAAACAGGTCTTGGTTGTAAGAAAAGATATTAAAATAGACAAAAACATACCAAGGAAAGGAGGTATTAGATGCACATATTTCCAAGTTGTTATTAAAAAAAAAAAAAGAAAAAAGAAAAAAAGAAGATAATAATGTTAGAGACCAATCTGCATCATCAGAAATGAAGGGCTTAGGGTTATATAAAATACAGACGCAGAAACAACATTTGAACATCCTCACAGAATCTAAATACAGAGTGAGGTTACAGGAGTCAGATGAAGGAAAAAATGAACATTTCTCTTGGAAGAAAATTCTTTTAATTACAAAAAGTAGTCTGCCTGGGACAGTGCCACGGAAAGCCTGCAAATCCCAGCTATCTGTGCACACCAAAAACAAGAGCCACCCCCTAAACTCTTGGCTACTTCGTTTGCCTCGCCTGTGTGAATAGAAGAGCTTAAAAAATGGACCAGGGAGAAAACCACAAAGCAAGGAATGGCGCTTAGATCCTTGGGAGCAAAGTCTGCTGCAAACGCCACATTGCTGGGGGTGCTTTTAGTTCTCAAAAACATCCTTGTTCCAATGATCAGAGGAATTTCTGGGTGAGAGGGATCACTGCACCAGAGAAGGCACAGTTCAAAGGGACAGCAAGCCACACAGAATAATTCTGTGGCAATACGACCCCTTGAAATGCTCAGAGCAGCAGAGCCCTGCACCTTAAAAATCTCAACTGCTAAAAAAGACAGGGTGGAAAAAAAAGGAAAAGAAAGAAAAAAAACTTGTTTATAATAAAGACTACATTCTGTAGCAATTTCCTAGATTCCTGGGGTTAGAAATCTAGATTGCCAATGGATAAGTGAGCCTTAAAATCACATCCCTGCTGACAAAAATTCATTTCTTATAACCGTCTCCATTTACCGGAATGTTGAATCTTTCCCATGGGGAAGGAACAAATGAAAATGTTATTTCTCTGCTCATGAACTCATACCTTTCTGTCTGCTTTTCACTGCTGGCAATTTCATTCTCTTCCAAATTTGACTAAAGCCCATGACCTGAGGGAAATAATGTCTATATAATAATCTTCTGAAACTCTAATTCTGAGTCATGTTTTTTTGGATGTTGCCTCACACTTTATGAAAATTGCACTGAGCTATGAAATACAAGTGATGTGATGTCTCTGACTTAACATAATAAGTTTGTCTGGTGACCATGTTAATAATAATAATAATAATAATAATAATAATAATAATAGAGTCTCCTTTGAAAGCAACAAAACTAAAAATTAGAGAAAAAACAATCCATGCCTAATGGCAAAAAAGATGTTGTGGCACCCCATTCCGTAGGTTTATTTTCACTGCCCCGTGGAAAGAACTAGTCACAACTGGTAGCAAATTATTGGCGTGAGAGAGGCAAGCAGAAACACCCTGACACTGTGGCTGAGCAGCTTAAGAGCCCTAAAGCTGCCCTGACTGTGCTTGGGGGACCCCGTAAATCCTGGCACTCTGCTCCTGGGGCCCTGGCCTGGCTGAACCCCACATCTGCATGTGGGGAGAAAGCACAAACACCTCCATAAAGCATAATTATTGGCTGGGGCCTCTCGAGCAGCTTGCTGAGCAAACTCGGCAGTGGGGATGTTTGCAGTTGATCAACTCTTCCCCCAAAAGCAGAAATAACTTCAGTGTCTGTTTATTGGCTCCACAGCCACACACCCGCTGCATCCCTGCCCAGCTCTATAAATCTACCCAAACAAAGCTGTACATTACCAGATGTTTATTTTAGTTTTTTATCCACACTGACCCATAAAATCTACAATACAGTAGATCAAATGGTAGAAATCATTAAAAACTTGCTCTGAACAAAATTGGTACCGCCATATGTTCTGGGCCTTCCTCCATGTGAAGCTCCACTTAGCTCCACAGGTATAAATCTAGAATAACCCCATTTTGAGCAACAGCTATTTCACATCTGCAGAGGTGCAGCCTTACGGGTGTTGGTATTTGGTCTCTGATGTTTCTGGGATGAATAACATATTTATTTATTTGTTCATATATATAGATACACATATATATTACACATCCAACTGAGAAATTCAAAACAAATGAGGAATGGTTTATTGGTTGGAAAAGAAAAGCCTGGCAATGACAATCTGAGAAATTTTCACCTGGTATACCTGAACATTTGGTTTGCAGTGAACCAAAGCCCACAGCAATGCATGTTTGCTGCCAGGCAAACACCCTGTAACGTTTTTACAGTGCATCCTAAATCTGCAAATTGGTAGCCATAAAGTGCATCTTGAATCATGAGGAAGAGGGGGAAATGAGAGTCCAGACCTTCAACAGCAAACAACATGTTCCAGTGTCATGTGAAAATACATTCTGTCACTCTGAGACCATCTGAAAAACCAATCCCTCAGAGGCAGACTGAGCTCAGACAAGGCACAGGCCTGGGCCCCCACTGCCTTCAGCCTTTACAGCTGCCACATCTTTCTGTGGCTGCTCTGCAGTGAAATCAAGCCCCTATAGCGCTTGTGTTTAGTAGGCTCAGACTCTGAGCTCAGGAGTGCTGTCCATGAGTGTGTGCACGTGCCTGTCCAGACACCCATGAGGGAAACAACAGGCACTGGAGTGGGTGTCTCTGGGGACAGAAAAAGCAGGAGGAAGATGATTTAATGAAGGAGGACCCTCATCCATGGTCTACTGCATTGCTAGCACTGGGTTCAAAGATAGATCTGGAGCTAAAAGGTCAGGGCAGTGCACTCCTGCAGAGCTCCCCAGGGAAATGGGTCCAATCCCTGCCAGCCAAACCTCGCAGCAGTGAATCCCCAAAAATCTGGGACATGGCTCTGAGCGCTCTGCACGGGGCAAGCACTGCACGGGTCAGTCCAGGTGGGTGAATCCTCTTGGGAGCCTCACCCCCAGCCCCTGAAGGGACACAAACACCCCCCTGACTGAGGCACACGTGGGGATAGCACTGCTCAGCCCAAGGAGCTGCACTAATGGATGAGTTACTATGGACTTGTGCAGCTTTCCATCAGGCCTAGCACAGTTTCTCAGTTTTAAACCCATCATCTCTGCCATTTGCCTTCCACACAAGAACTTTAATTTGGATATTCTTCCTAAAGCACCTTTAGATCCTTGGATAAATCCATCTGAGAAGTGTACACTCTTAATTTGTTGTTGTTTTTGTTGTTAATGGTGGTAGTGTAACGTATTTTTTCAAAAAAACTTTACAACTTCCTTACATGACAATGGTAAAAGGTTCATTTTAAATAATCAAGAAAGAAATCATTTCCATTAGATAAAGCAGTCAATAGCATCAGAAATGTGGCTGCAATTACTTGTTGCACTTTACAATGAAATCCTTGTAGTATAATAACCACAAGATGATGAAACACATTTTGTCTCCATTTCACATGACTGACCCCAATTTTGCCAAGGACATCTGAACACATTTAACATACTGAAATCTTCCATTAGGATAATGAAAATACACATTATTGAATTCTGTATTTGCTTTATAGTGCTACAAATAGCAAATTCAATCTTTCTTACTTTTGGTAGCGACTACACCTGCATAATTGTTCACATTTCTCAGAGGCTGAAATAAGCTACAAAATGAAGAAAGAGAAAGATGTTGGCCCCACGATCCATTATGCAGCACTTAGGTGATTTTATTTGCTGTATGTGCTCAGTAAAAGGATTGTGTATAACTTAGCAACCTACAAAAGCTATACAACTGCCCTGCACAGGCTGTACTAAACCAGCTGAACTCTAATGAGCAGTTAACAAGAGGTGCTGGAGCGCTCCCTGGGAAGGCAGCAATTGCCAGTGTTCTTAGCCATGGGGTAAAATCCAGCTTTGCTTTGAGGTACAAATATCTTGCTTTAAAATTACTGTGTCATGGCCAAGCCCGGTGTGGAAACACATGGCCAGCCTTTTGCTATCCCTTTTCAAGAGGGGAAATTTCAGCCACAGAAAACTCGTATCAAAGTCAGCCACAGCTGTTACCTGTTCAGTGCAGACAACACCTACCCTCTCTTTGCTCCCAGGTCTATCTCTCCTACCTACAACAATTTGCTTTAGATCAAGATATTTTCATCTCTTTTCTTATCCATAGATCTCAAATCACTGAGACTGAAGCCCCACAACTGAGATGCCCAAGGCAACACTGAGAATTGATTTGTATCAGAGAAAAGGAAAAATCCAGTCCTTTAGGCTTCTGGTTGGATACAGTAATGACTTAGACTTTAGATTTAGACTACCAGATATAATAAATACTCCTGCCTCTTTTTTAAGCCAGTGGCTTGTTACTTTCTTTTCATTAGCTCTAAACTTCACTGCAGTGCTAGGATAGTAGGTTATACTTGCAAAGTCCCTAATGTTTCATTTGGCTTCTCTTTCAGTGGTTGGCACTCAGATCCCAGGAGGAATAGAGTAAAACAGCCAGTCATCACCTCACTCCTCTCCAGGAGCAATGCTCCAGGTGTAGTCATTTCTTACTCAAAAATAAGGATCCAGTCATGGATGACAGCTTTCATCTGTTGAGCTCTGTTCTGTGGAATCTGCTGAGACATTTACAGGTTATATATTTGTCATGGGTCAGCAAGCATAGTCCCGTAAGTGATGTTCTTGCAAAGGGGTGCTTACAACTTCCTCTGTGACCCGACAGAAACTATCAGCGGCCAGTTTGAATATGGACAATTCTTTAAGCCACTTAAAATTGTGACCGCCTCTGTGGTTCACATTTAAGAATAGACAAACCCCGGGCAGAGCTCTCTCTCGGTTCTGGCGCTGGGACAGGTGGCTGCGGGCCCCGTGTGGGGGCCAGGCCACGGCCATCCTGGAGCCGACGGGCCCTGTTCCACCCGCGGCCCCCCACAGCCCTGCTATGTGCAGATGGAGCAGCCTGGCTCCCCCTCTCCAGTGCAGCCAAGATTCAGCCGAAAGCTGCCCACCACTGCCTGGCAAAGATCATGTGAGCAACAGCGATAAGAGAAATTCCAGCTGCAAGGCCTGGTTAACCCTTTTAGTGCTGTGAAGAGCTGAAAACCTGAGGGAGGAGAAAGAGGAGATGCTTGAAGCTGATATTCTGTTGTAAAGCTATGATGTATCAGAGTACCCGTTGTAATTTCATGAAGGCATGGGGGGTGGAGCATTCAACTTGTCCTTGTGAGCAAAAGCACCTGCGCTGAGATAGGCAGATGCTGACGCAGCCGTAATTTCATGAGAAGTTTGGACAGGGAGAGATGGAAGCGATGAGGACTTTTGCTCCAAATGGGAAAGGAGAAGACCTCAGTTCCTAGAGATGCTCCCAGAGATAGTCCTAGAGATGAAGACGAGGAGGACCCTTTGCTCCCAGGGAAGGAGGAGGGCCACTATTCTTAGAGATGAAATGCTCCCAGAGATGGGTGAAGAGAACTTTTGTTTCTGAACGGCTCAACCTTAAAATTGTACCCCAAAAACCTTCAAGAGTGGATCCTCGAAAGCAGTTGTGGGAAAAGCTGCAAGTCGTGGGTAGGGACTCTCACATGATGCGAGCAGAGAACCAACCCGGCTGGCTGGCTCGTTGTGATAATGTTTTCATAGCATGGGCAAGAGAGACTCCTCTTCCTAAATGGACTGAACAAGGTTATTATGGAAGTGGTAAACAGACTGAACATCTCAAGGGTTGTCTTTTTACATTGTCACTGGGAGAAGGGAGAAAGGTGGGGGGGAGGAGAAGAGTTCTGAAGGTGTGGTATGATTTTATTTTTTCTTTTTCCCTCTTCTAGGTCTGTTAATAAACTTCTTTATATTCTTTCAAGTTTGGTGCCTGCTTTGCTTTTCTCCTAATTCTTATCTCACAGAAGGTAAATAGTAATGAGTATTTTGGACCAAACCACTACAATATTCCACAGTCATTGCTCAAAACAATGTAGTAAATCTGGATGGCAGTGAAATTTGGATCATTAACGTCAGCTCCCCTCAACTAAAGAGTGTCCCAGTCCCCATGTCTCCCCACCATAATTTCAGAACCTCAAGCAATGGTCCTCATTGCTCTGTGAATATGAGGGGTTTGATCTCAGACAATTTTGAAGTCTGCTTCACACACAGAAAGCTCCAATGTTGAAAATGACAACACAACAGTGAAGACATTCCACACTCTGACTGCAATCCCAGCACCTTTCTGTTGTACTTGGCTGAAAGACAGGTATGAAGTGACAATGAAATTCACAGGCCAAAGAGGAAGTCTGAGTCTCCAAAATTCCAGAAGTACATTCTGTAAATTGTTACCCCAGGTCTGCAATGTAACCAGAAAGGAGAGATGTTCAAAGATGCTGCAGCCTCTGGACTCAAGGTGCCTCCATTCCAGCCCAACTTCCCCCAGACCAGCTGAGGGGTCATTGTGAGGTAAGCACCAACAGTGCACGAGGACCAACAAGGCACTGGGGTCAGTAAGGACCAGTGAGGCCATGGGACCGTCAGGGTGCACAGAAGTGGTGGCAAAAGCCACGTGTTTGCTGTGACAGCTGGAGGCACAGCATGAATTCTCACAACACTGAATTCGGTGTACCCCTGTGGCAGGGGGTTCTAGATGCTGCTCTACTTCACAGTCACTTTTTCTGCACAGAGCAATAGAAAAGATGGAGAGGAGAACAATGTCCTGCTGATGACTTACAGCCCCTCCCAGAGATCACAGAGTTCACTGCTGTTTATCTGCATGACTTTGGCCTTGCGCAACCACATGGGACTCACACCAGCATCAGGGAGGCACTGAAAAACAAGAGCTTCCTCTCAGAGTCTAATGTTTTACAGTTATCACAGACAAATGTGCAATTGCAAACATCTAAGCACAAAGCACTGGAGACCTTGGAAAGCAAATTGCCTTCATTTGTGCTTCTGCGTGTTTTGAATCCCATGATCTGATCTCTAACTCGTACTGTTGTAACAGTCTGGAAGATCTATTAAAACTTGCAGACTCTGGTTTTCTGGCTTTCATCAGAATGCCAAATTTACCTCCATCTACTTCATCTGAAGGAAGCTGAATTACAACAGTGATGCATTTGGAGAAGATGCTCTCGAGGCAAAAACCTGTTCCATAAAACACAGAATGTGAGCTGCAACTGAAATGCTGGCTGGATTTCCAAAACCATTCAAGTTAAGTTGAATGGTTAAAGAATAATTTCCACTAAAGAAATTCAAGTTAGAATGGTTCTTTAGCAGTCATTTTGACTGACAAAGGATGGATTCTCCATGCCATTACACTGCTTTTACTCCAGTGCAGTTCTATCTATTTCAGTGTTTACTAATTCCAGTTCAAGGGAGATGATCAAAATTAGAGTCAATTGAGTCTGATATAAAGAAGTTCTCAGATTTCTCCACTCCATTAACATCAATTTCTGCACTCCATTAACAGCAGCTTTATTCTGGTGTAACTGCATTGATTTCAAAAGAGTTACACCATCCCGATGTCAGTGTTAAAGAAACAGAAAATCAGACCCTATTTCTTTAACAGTTTTATTATTCTGAAAAATATTACTTCCCTCAGACTATTAATGCAAAAGAAACACACAAATATTCTTGTAAAATGTAACAGCTGAACAATCTAGCAGATAAGAATTGCATTTAGGTTCTGACCCAAAGCCTACTGAAGCAGTGACTTTTACATCAGACCCTCTGCTCCCTCTTTAACCAAAGTTAACACACCCAGCACCAAGGATGCTGCAGCCCTGCCCTGCAGTGCTAAATGGACTGACCTTTGAACCCCAGCTGCTGAAAATAACTGCAATGAGCCGTGTCAGCTATTTCCACTGTTGCCCATTTTATAGTAAGCTAGCAGTTCCCACATAAATTGGATTCCAGGACAAGGAACTCCACAGCACAAGGCTCTGAGGTTTGCTGTGCCCATGTGCACGGACACACATTCGTGCAGACACATAAATACCAACTCCATGTATCACAGAGGATGATCTGCTCTATTAACTTCCAGTCACTGAGAATTATATGTACGGAGATCAAACAAAGAATGTGCATTGACTTCAATATGCTTTAAATCAGGCCTAAAATAAAGAGATTGGTAGGACTGAAGTACGACAGCCTCTTAAATATTTCAAAAGCTACAGTTTAGCAGAATGAAAATGTGCCATAGCAGTGCTGTTCCTAGAAAACACACGCACCAGTCTATGCATGTGGCTGTGAATAAACAGCTGACATTCTCTGCATTTACTCTGAAGCAATTGCTTAAATAAAAAAAATTGTCTGTGACATAAATAATCCAGTAGGTTAAATTCCCAGAAGTGTCAGCTTTTGTATTATCGATGTCTAATATTTTAAAATAAAATCAAGTACGATTAATCTTCTTGTATTACAATAACGAGTGGAAAGAAATCACTGGCAGAATGCATTAGTGGTTATCAAAAACAATCAACTGCATTTTCCACATTCAACCAAAATGAGTGGATGATACTAGAGGAAAGATTAAATGGAAAACTGATCATAGGATATGGAAGCCTCTCTCTGTTTTTAATGGAAATACATATGAAAATATCATTACAACTGTGCTGCTAATATGCAATACTGAGGCTGCTGAACCAAAATACATTGGTATTGAAATGCCTGACAAAAAGATAATAACCTTGAAACGGGTTTGATGGTTCACTTTGACCTCTAGTTCTACCCAATCTTGAAAAAAGATCAAAATCCAACAGAATACTGTGATCCCACCCATTCCCAATTGGGTCTGATGTAGTGTATATTCCCAGTAAGTCAGTGGCCCTTCAGTGCCAATCAGGGCGTACAGGGCCCATGTAATGAAAATAAACTCCTTTGACAATCACTAGGAGATGGTTCTCCATCAAGTGCTGCCACACAACTAAAACAATGCTTTGTTTCTGAGGTCAGAGGACGTTTTTCAGAGAGCCTAACTACAAAAAGCTTTACCCACACCATCTTAATTCACAACCACACAGAAATGCAAACCAGTGTAAGCACTACAGATTAACTAACTATGCCCAAAAGTTACCAGCTCTGCATATGGAAGTACAGGTCTGTCAAGATTGTATAATACCCACCCCGAAAAAGTGTTATCCTTTCCCAGTAGGGAAAAAAAAAGGTTTAAATCAAAATAAATGCTTAATTCACATGGAAATGTAAAATCCATGGGATTAGATTCAGCAGTATTATATCAGGAATGCAAAAGTTGTGTTTCAGTATTGATTAATGCCAGCAAGGGTTGAATTTGCATGTAATTTACAATCACTTCCTTCAACAAATGTCCTCATTTAGTATTATTATGAGTTTGGCATGACAAGATTATTACAAATCACTCTCTATCAGGAAGAATCACCGAGAACCCCACCATTTATTTGGAAATACTGCAACAGACATGATTGGGTGAGAAGGTATAAACATGGTTTATGTACAGAGTGCTGTACATTACTCAAGCGCACTCGTGTCACATGCAGATTAGGAAAATTATTAGTTCTGTTCTGGTGGTGTTCACAATATGCTGCAGCCAAACACATGGAAGGTGCAGTCCCTGCTGTCTGGAGATTCCATCTGGAATTGCTGCTCAGGTACTGGGCAGTGCTGAAGGCGGGAGAGCCCCAGCAGGGCAGGGAGGGCAGGCAGCAGCACAGAGCCAGCCAGCTCTGCAAGCAGCCGGGCTGTCAAGGATGGGACTGAGAGCTCTGATTTGCATGCAGCAAGGGATTAAAATCAGATGGGCAAAGTGGTTCGAATCCCCGTGACCATCTCCGCACCCCCTGATGGCAGCTGTCCTCTGCCACAGCGGAGACAATGACACAGCTCATGAAGCAGCTTCTGGAGTGCTCAGCTTTTTAGCTTGGAGTATTTTGTCTCCAGCTTCGGTTTAACCTAATGTGCTTGAGCAGCCATTCGTTCACCTGCCTCGAAGAGGAGTAATCTCCATCACAGGGGCAGGACAGACAGCCTGAGGGCCACAACCTCTGCAGCTGGTTTTGCCTTTAATTTGCCACAGCTTGCAAGTCAGGGACCTGAGGCAGGACCAAAGTCACGGGGCTGGATTTCAACAGAGCACTTAGGACCAGTGAAATCTGCAGAACAAGCGGTGATTAAAGTCAAGCAGGTGCCTAAATGCTCAGCCAGACTGAGATCATTTAACCTGCACCAAGACTCTGGGCTTGCCTGGACAGCTCAGCTGACAAAATTCATCCATCAGATGAATGCAGTGCCTGTCCCAGCCTGTGTGTTAATTATTGACATTGACTTGGGTAATTTTAGATTCTTATATAGAAGGGTTGTTTTAAATGAAGTGCTGTAACAACCAGTATCACAAAGCACACACATTTCCACTGAACAGGCCAGGACTGTAAATGCAACATAAAGCAGAAGAGAACATACAATTCTTCCAGCCCTTATCATTCACACTGAATTTGTAAACTGCAGATCATGGCAGACAAGGAAACATTTTCTCATTTTGAAAGAAGTCCAGGCAAGTACCACATGCTGTGAAATATTATCTTATGGGAGTTGTTTTGATAAAAACAAATGGCCAATCCGAAAGATTAATGCTTCATATGATGTGTTCAGGTTATTAATCCCACCTTCTTCTTTCCACCAGCCCCAGTAGTGAATGTTTTCTGGAAAACTGCATGGAGCCAGATGGTTAACTATTGGAAATCTATACTAAAAAGATTAATGTTACCCCATGACAGGGATCAGTCATTTGTAAGATTTCCTAATACAAACGGTGCCATTTGTTTATTCAGACTGGCTGGATGAGCCATACTCTGAGGAGAGCCTAATTAGTTCTCAAAGATTTTCAAAACATCGGGGCCCAGCTGCTGAGCTGCAGTTCCACATCTGAAGGGAAATTACAGGTGTAAAGAGGCATCCAAGTACCACCAACAGCCAGGCAGGCAGGTAAGAGTGACTGCTCTTCAGGCTGCCTCTGAGCTGTCCATTCTAACATGGTCTGGGGAAAGCTTCTGGTGTCCTGGACAAGTTAAATATTTACAAGTGGCCACTGGGAAGACTCCAGTGCCAGTCACAGATTAAATAATGCAGCGCTGGGTGCCATCACTCTTTAGACAGAAGAGCAGGGCACAGCCACAGTCTGAATGCCCACCTACCTCCATGAGCCTCAACACAGCCCACTCGAAGGCACAGGAAAAAATTCCCACCATCTCCACATCCTGCTTTTCTGTGTAAACTAAATATACTGCAAGGGAGATGGGCAGGAAAGAAACAGGCATGTTTTACACAAGGATTTCAAAGTGTGAACAGTGCTTACTAAATTTCACAGTAGCCCTTCTTCCAGATGGATAAAAGAACCAGTATGTGCAAGGCCCCTGCAATTTCCAAAGCACTCAGCTTAAACCCCCTGCATTCAGGGGAGCGGTGAAGCACATGCTTTAAAGTGAAGCACACACTTAAATCCCATTGACTTCAGGTATGTGTGTGTGCTTACATGCTCTCCTGAATAAAATAGATGTAAGCATGTGTTTAAACTTGAACCTCTGCTTTGTTGAGATGAGACTGTGAAGAGGAGAGTGGAATTTAAACTGATGCGAGAAATGGTGCTCTCATCCCCAAGCAACGAGGCCTTTCCATCAGCAGAGAACAGAGCCAGGTGTTTTTTGTGGGAAAAAAATCTACATACAAGTGCTTTTCTTTTCCTTCAAAGGGACATAAAGAGTGAAAAAAAAGCCAAAGAAAACCATTAAAATGGAATGTTTTTCCACAATCTATCCGAATGCTCAGTTCATCAGTATGAGAACACTGACAGTGCTGAGGCTGAGGCCAGGACAGATGTTGAGTTACAAACAGCTGTTGCAATTGAAGCCACTGCAAACTCCCCACTGGCTGTTATTACTCCCCCACAGAAGTTCCCACATGTGCCCTGCAGCCAGCAGAAGGGATCTGTGCATGCACCTTCCTCCACCACCAGCAAAATCAACCACATCAGCTTAAAAAGAGCAAAATGAACCGAGTTGTGATTAAATCCATTCAGTGTTGGGTGGGGAAGGAGGTGCAGGAGCACTCCCAGTACTGCCAGGAGATTTCAGGCAGTGAGAGCAACTACAGCTGACATGGCCTCAAGATTCACATGCATGCTCCATTCTGTAGAGTGATATATGAGGATTTCTTTCAAAAAGTAGCACCTGACAGAGAGGACCTGTTCAAAAAAAGGTGTGTCTCATGAATTATAACCATTTGGATCATTTTTTGGTGTAAAGAAAGGTCAAGTGTAATGGGCTGGGCTAAAAAACAGATTTAGGAGCACATGCAAACATCAGTTTTGTTGAACATGAACTTCTAGAGCAAAACAAGCAAAACCCCCCAAAATAACAAGAGAAGCATTTTCCTAGAAAGTCACACAGAACAATGTGATTTGTGGAGTATGTCACACATCTAGGGCCTGTCTTGTTACCCACTGCATCAGCCAGAGCAGGTCAGCAGCTGGGCTGGCCTGGCCCAGCTGATGCAGCCAGTGGAGCTGCTGGGAACTGGTAACTCTGGTACCAGACCCAGACAGTTTTCCTTTTGAATCCTGTGCCTTTGCACGTCCACAAACACACTGATGGCTATGGGCAGCAACTGTGAACTGGCTCCTGGTTTATAAAATCACATAGTAATTTACATAAAACATATTTTTTGCATGATACTCTTTTTTCTCCAATTGTGTTGGCAGGTTTTTTTTCATCTCAAACTTCAGTTAACTTCACTTAGGAGCTTTTTGAGACAAGCACTGTTGATATATAGAAACTAAGGAAAGGATCTGAGATTCTGCCATAGTACCAAAATCAAAATCATTCTGGCACTACACAGAAATCTAAACCAAAATCTAAACCCCAAAATCACCTCCCCTTTGATCCCGTCTCACTTATTCCATAGGTGTCCATTCATGATGCAGGAGAGCATCTTCTCCCAATGTATATGCAAAAGCTTCATGAAACAAAGTAGGATTAACTACACTTAAATCAAGTCACCTTAATTTGGAGAAGTGAGAGCTTTAAAAACAGGTATTTATTAAGAAAGGGAATTTCTAAGTAGTATCCTTCTTGGTGGTATAAATATCCAACATAGACTTAATCAAGAGCACATCTTGGAGGAGATATTAAAGCAGCATATGATTTGATAGCAATGAAAAAAAAAAGCAATCAAAGCAGAGCATGGCAATAAATTAATAGAAAAAGTTATCTATCCAAACCAGACTAAAAGTAATTTTGTAAGTCAGCAGTAAAAAGTTGAATAAACACTAATTTAATCTATTTTAGATGCAGCAGTCAATAGATGAAATACTTTACTGCTCTCTAGCTACGTGAACACAGTCAACTGACACAATAATTGAAAAGAAGGAGAAAGCAGGAGCAGGAAGCAGGAGCACAGGAACACCAGGAGACACAGACCTCCTGTGCCAGGGGAGCTGTCTGTCAAGGCAAAGCTGCAAAGCAGAGTTTTGATGCAATGACCTGCAGATAATGGTTGTGACCTATTTCTACTGTCCTACCTTTCCATGCACTTTTAGGCAGCACAATCATCCCTTTATAGGGAACAAGCATTTTCCATTCCTCTGGGGTATGCAGAGAAAGGGAACAATTAATTCCTCCAAAGGGGGATCCTGTATCATAAGCAACAAATGTCCTGGTACTGTGGAATGAGGAAGAACTAGATGGGAGGAACAGAACAGGTTGTCAGTAGAATTTCTTGAGATTGCCACTTCTCAAAGCCCTGTATTCCAATTGTTTCCTTAAATATTCATCACCAGCATCAGGCAGAAGCCCCTGGAGAGAACCTGGAGAAGTTTTAGGAAACCAGGCTACCAATAGCAAAGGACTGCAATGATTTATTTCCTATCTGACATTATTTATGCAAGTGAGCATGTGACAGCCTGAGTATCCCACAGCTCTGCCCCATGCTGCCTGAAGTTCTCTTTATCTTTCCAAACAAGCTGCAGCAAACCCACCTTCAGCTGAACATCCCAGGTGATATTTTCAAGAAATAATAAAGAGGCTTTAGTTATTATCACTCCAGGCATTTGTACTGCAGATCGGCAAGGAAAAGGACTTTATAACTGAGCTGAGAAACGAAGAGCAAATTCAAAGCAGTTTAATGACACTCAGGCAATGACAGCAAAGCAGAGGAAAGAAAAAGAAACACTGGGAACTGAACTGCAAAGATGAAAGCAAGGAGTAATCAGTGGTTAATGATGATACAAGCAACAAAATTAAACCTAAGCTTTGACTCTGAAAGGCACCTAAGCAAGTGAGCTCCTAATCCTAAAGCCAGGCTCAAACTTGATAAAACTGTCAGCAGGTTAACTCAACAACAAGCCTTCTCCAAATCTTCCTTTTAAACAAATGAATGTAGACATTAGAACATGGTTTTCTAGTTAAATACAACAAAGTTTCTACTGATTCAATGAGAATAAAGTCCTTTGAACCGATGAAGTACTCTCTAAGAAAGAATACAGTGCTCAGAGGGCTGTCAAGTGGCCTCTTGCTATGAATTCATAATGATGTCGACCTTTTATTTACTGTTTCTATACCACAGGCAATTTAAGTAAGCAAGATGTACTTAGTAAACCCAAACCATAAAAATATCTGCAAACTGCTGGGAAACACTGGGCAAATGAAGGGCACTGGGGATGAATGAGGAAGGTGATTAAGAAACAGAGTGGGAATCACAGGAAAGTGTGTTCTTTTTCTTTCTCAGGGTCAAGGAGTGCTTCTACC
The DNA here is from genome assembly GCF_000738735.6 of Corvus cornix cornix. Classification (NCBI taxonomy): domain Eukaryota; kingdom Metazoa; phylum Chordata; class Aves; order Passeriformes; family Corvidae; genus Corvus; species Corvus cornix. The sequence continues at coordinate 1,771,241 of NC_046348.1, forward strand.
ACAGAATAAAATGCAGTGTCACACCAGGTGTCATTGCATCAATACATCACAGAGCCAAGGAAGACACTCTGCTCTCACTATCATTTGCAGGCTTTTTTTTTTCTCTTTTCTTTTTTTAAACAACATTAAATTTGCATTAGCTTGGATGGGGAAAAAGGATGGCATATATAGGGAGAGAGGGCTGAATTAATATTCATAAGCAACACACTGGAAGAATGCAGAAAGGGTGATTTGAGGGAGCTTGGAAAGGGAGAGACAGACATCAGTCCTAGAGACCTCCTGCATCATACACTCTGCTCCCAAGCAAGAATTGCAGTGTCTCTTCCCCATCCACACTAAATATTGCCTGCTCTGAACAGCTTTTGGATTCCCCACTCCAGGGCACTCCAGGGAGGAAACTGTTTTGGCTGAAGTTGGGCAGGAGCAGGTGGCACTCACCAGCTGTAAGTAACTTTGCTCTTGTTGGCACCACAGTGGTTCTTGGACTGCTCACAGTTTGTGTTCAGTGGGGAAGGGGGGTGGAGAGGGAGCAAACAAGTCCTCGGTGGTGTTTAACAGCATCCCAGGCTCCAGGCTGCCTCTTCCAAGCTGGCAGCTCCAAGCAGGCAGCAGAGGACACGGAGCTTCCAGAGGTGCCTGCAGGGATGTGCCAGCTCGGGGTCAGGTTTGCTGTGCTTCCATCCTCTGCCTGTGAGAGCACAGCAGCCCTGCCACAGCCCTGCCACAGCCACAGCCCTGCCACAGCCCTGCCACAGCCCTGCCCAGCCCTGCCACAGCCCTGCCACAGCCCCTGCCACAGCCCTGCCACAGCCACAGCCCTGCCACAGCCCTGCCCTGCCACAGCCACAGCCCTGCCACAGCCACAGCCCTGCCACAGCCCTGCCACAGCCCTGCCCAGCCCTGCCACAGCCCTGCCACAGCCACAGCCCTGCCACAGCCCTGCCCTGCCACAGCCACAGCCCTGCCACAGCCACAGCCCTGCCACAGCCCTGCCACAGCCACAGCCCTGCCACAGCCACAGCCCTGCCACAGCCCTGCCCAGCCCTGCCACAGCCCTGCCACAGCCCTGCCACAGCCACAGCCCTGCCACAGCCACAGCCCTGCCACAGCCACAGCCCTGCCCAGCCCTGCCACAGCCACAGCCCTGCCACAGCCCTGCCCAGCCTGCCACAGCCCTGCCCAGCCCTGCCACAGCCACAGCCCTGCCACAGCCCTGCCACAGCCACAGCCCTGCCCAGCCCTGCCACAGCCACAGCCCTGCCACAGCCCTGCCACAGCCCTGCCACGGCCCAGCCCTGCCACAGCCCTGCCCAGCCCTGCCACGGCCACAGCCCTGCCCAGCCCTGCCACAGCCCTGCCACAGCCCTGCCACAGCCACAGCCCTGCCACAGCCCTGCCACAGCCCTGCCCAGCCCTGCCACAGCCACAGCCCTGCCACAGCCACAGCCCTGCCACGGCCCCAGCCCTGCCACGGCCCCAGCCCTGCCACAGCCCTGCCACAGCCACAGCCCTGCCACAGCCACAGCCCTGCCACAGCCACAGCCCTGCCCAGCCCTGCCACAGCCACAGCCACAGCCCTGCCACAGCCCTGCCACAGCCACAGCCCTGCCCAGCCCTGCCACAGCCCTGCCACAGCCACAGCCCTGCCACAGCCCTGCCACAGCCCTGCCCAGCCCTGCCACAGCCCTGCCACAGCCCTGCCACAGCCACAGCCCTGCCACAGCCACAGCCCTGCCACAGCCCTGCCCAGCCCTGCCACAGCCACAGCCCTGCCACAGCCCTGCCACAGCCACAGCCCTGCCACAGCCACAGCCACAGCCCTGCCCAGCCCTGCCACAGCCACAGCCCTGCCACAGCCACAGCCCTGCCCAGCCCTGCCCCAGCCCTGCCACAGCCACAGCCCTGCCACAGCCCTGCCACAGCCACCACTCCGAGGTGGAACAGTCCTGCAAGCCAGATGTTAATGCTGCACAGGAGGCAGGAGGGGAGGAGAGGAGCAGGGCTCCCACCAGGTGTGAGTGATCCCTCTGCAGATGGACTGTCAGCACCAGGGCTTTCCAGAGAGCCCCAGCACACATCCCTTTTTCCAGCAGCTGGGCCACCAATTCTCCAGCCTCTGCATGTGCCCAACTACAGAAACAGGGGCTGCAGCTGGAAAATTTCTGGGGCTACTGCTGCTGTGCAAAGGTACAATAGTACAAATACGCCAATTATTACATTTAATGGAGTATTTCATCAAAGAAAAGAAAGCAGAACCTGGATACCATAAGTGTGGCAAAGCCATCAAACTATTTGTCTAGAACTAGTTCCATCCCCAGAAGCCACCTGAGAAATCCAAAGTTAAGCACGGAAGCAGGACAAGAGGCAGCAGCTCTGTTCCCTTCTCCATTCCTCATCACAACAGAGGGAATGTGAACTTGCATGACCATCTCTACTGGAAGAAATTTTTTTACATGCTTGAAAAATCTTAAATCCCTCTCATTTCTTTCAGCTGTGCACCACAAAACCTCTTCCACCTGGGGTCAGAAATGATTCCTTGAAACTGCAACACATTCCTCTTGCATTCACTGATCCACACCAGTCCAGCACTTGAGTTTGAAAGGTTCCTTTCATTTCCAAATGGCACAAATGTCGTCATGTGCTGTGGTGATGCCACACCAAACATGAACTTCACACTGTGAACCAGCCTGGCACATGCACTCATCAGAACAGTTGGTTTTTTTCCCCTCCAAGCTCACCTTTCATCACCATCCCTTACAGATAAGTCCTCCTTGGCAAAGATTAACACTCTGCTAATGAAGTTATCTCCTGATCTTTTATTTTAACTGGTATCTGTTCTGCCATTTAACAACAACCTCTTTTCAGCTGCTAAGGTGGGACAATTAGTCAGTATTATTAATATTATGAGGTTCTATTACAGTAATAGCTTGGAATCTGTTTGCCCAGTACTCCTCAAACACACAGGCAGGCACTTGGTGATGAAGTGCTGTTGTATAGGCCACGGAATGAAACGAACAGCTAAAACATTCATAATAAATACTTGTAGAAACTACTTTCTTTTCATTCGCAGCCAACTGATTTTCACAGTCTCTTCCTATAAATTCTTTTACAGTGATGCTACACAACCAAGTCCACTGATATGACATGCCAACGTTGACACTGTCCCAAAAGCACACCCAGGAATGCAGAACCTGCTGGCACAGCCTCCAGCAGGAGTGAGCAGTCACTGCACAGCACGGGCAGGCAGCAGTGCCCCTGTGATGCATGGGGGTGACTGCAGGAGCCAGAGCTCTGCTCAGGCCTCAAACCATGGCACGGCTGGGCTGAGGGTGCGTGTGCCATCCACATCCCTCCGTGGGAGGGAGAATTCACAGCATCAGCAGAGATGAGATTTCAGGAGGTGAATGTAAGCTACTTCAGCTGAATGCACATTAACCCTCAGGTGGAGCGAGGATGAAAATATTTACCCTGAGTTGTTTTTTTTTTTTAACAGATTTACCATTGCTAAAGGAAAGGCCACAAAAAACCTTGACTTCCTAATGGTCTGAGAACAGCAATAACCGAATAATCATTTTCTTATGGACAAAATACTCCCAAATATTTCTAATGAACCATTACAGAATGCACTGCAACTTTACAAGCCTTCATTTAATTACTTCCACTGAAACAAACACACAAATCTTCCAGCTCGGTGCTGCCACATGCACAGACTCTCTGAGCACCAAGCCCTCAGCAACCTTCCTCTGATGGACATTTTTTTTCCAGGAAATGACACAGAGACATAGGTAAAAGGTGATTTAGATAGACTGCTGTGTCACAAATTGTCAGGATCTGATTTAAAGACCTTGCCTTTGTCAAGAAAGACAGTTGGGTGTCTGCTTTAAAGAAGTACTGGGAATATTTTCATCAAAGGTTTGAATTGAAAAACAGTGGGAGGTAAATATCTGAGATGTTGCCAAGAAAGACCGCTATATCCGTGCAATTACCATTAACAGGGGACAGCAGTGGTTCAATGAAGTAATTCAATCTGGTGTCCTACATTTTATCAGACAGCAATTTTGAGTTCTGACATAAAAGGCTGAGAAAGGGGATTGGACTCTTTTCTCTGAAATTCAGCCTTAATTCTTGCAATCAGGAGATGTGTTCTCTGCTTCAGGTACCAGCCCTACTATCCCTCCAAGGGACTCAAAAGAATAACCCAATATTCACCTTCAAAAGAAGAATAACCTAATATTCACCTCAACACCGCTCATTCGCATAGGAACAAGTCATACTTTGGGCAAGTTTCAGAACTGAGTGCCTGCAGTATTACAGCAGTGTTTTCCTCCTGACTTAACTATCTCAGTATTTCCTGACTTGTAAATTTTGCAAGAAGAAAAAGACCCATTGTGTTAAAAAAATAAACAATGTGATGTAGCCTAAATTAATAAATGTATTCTTCCAAAATATAAGAGAGAGAGAGACTGTATTTCTCAGAAAATGGCAAAATGAAAAGCTTATGGAAACTGCCATCAGAATAATACCATCACATGGCTTCTCCTTGTCATTCATCCATCCATCCTGCATGCTCCTGGTTCCTTAGAGGCTTTTGCATTATCTTTCTCCCCAGTAATCCTATCAGTCAGCCCAGTGACCGCACTGGTGCTTTCCAAGGTCACCAAGTTTGCAGTGCAGTGCTGCATTTCTCCTCTGCAAGGCAGCCCAGGCTGGCAGAGGGCACTGGGCTCCCATGCTGGGCTCAGGGTGAGCTTCACTCCCTCTCCACACAGCTCCCACCCAAACAAACACCACAAACCCCCTTTCCAGGGAAGTCACCACAATTTGCCCTTTTAGCTCCTTTCTACCACAATGCTTTTTGCCATAACCCCTTTTTGCATAGGAGTGTGCTGATCTATAAACTCTTGTGTTACACCATGCAGAGACCTTGAAAGGTTCTCCCATTAACTGCACATAGTTGAAAACACTAATTTTATATTTTACTGAGCAAAACCTCACCACAAGCAACAATGACATGAGATAATGTGCAGTAAGAACAGTCCTGTGTCGCTCTTTGCACTGGGCTACAAATTCCACCAAGCTCCAAAACATCACAAACAAGAGCAAGCTGGCTCTCGTGTCATACAGAACGTGGTCAGCCCCCTTTACACGTGGCACAAACCCAGGACTCACTGCAGCACTCCAGTGAGGGACTGCACAGCCCTTTCCTTTCATGAAACCACACAGAACCTCCTCTAGAGACCCAACACTATCTTTCCCCCAAAATATTAAACACACAACGCAGGCAATGCTACTGAGCATTCTCCTGTACTGATACGAAACGGAGACCCTTGGAAGATGGAGGCTCTGTGTATGACAGCTTAACTGCTTGCAATCAAACTAATTTGCAGTACGATGACCTGAAATGAGTTTAAAAGCACCATAATGCATGTTTAGCAATCAGTGAAGCAATCCTTTATTATTCAGGTTCACATCTGCAATTTGTGTCACGTGTTACAGGAAAGAGAAAGAGGGGAAACACAAAAAAGAATCCTTTTGCTTTGCAGGAGTTGATGAGCAAAACATGAGCCACAGTAACACGGGGCATTCAAGACCAAACTTAGACTGGCAGCAAATCTTAAGTCTTTCTGCTACTTACAGGAATCTTAAAATGTCCAGAAGAAGAAATTATTAAATTAAACACTTGCCTATAAATGATTATGTCTTGATTTTTCTAAATTGATTTTTGCTGGAAAAAAAATGATTAAGCAAGTTCACCTGAAATACCACCAAAAATGTGAACTAAGTTTGCCTCCAGAGTTTTAAACTGTAAATGAAGTTATCAACCAACCACTTTCGACACTCCCCTTTCTACTGGTTACAGAAGTGGGAGACCCTTCTGACAAATAATGGAGAGTTTCGTATCACCTCTCCAAATACATAAAACCTTCCTTCCTTTTTCCCTTTCTTTTTTTATGATGTCTCAAATCATCACACTTGTAATCCTTGGAAAAAAGATGGCTCCAACAAGGAAAGTGGGGAAGCAGAAGGAAAAGGGACCAACAAGCTGAAAAGCACTTGCTGAAGAAAGGCAAGAGCAATGAATGTAACACCATTCCAGAAATTAGAAAAATAAAATAAAAAAACCAAACAACATAGGAAAGACACAGAAGTGCAAAACTGAGGCAAAGCCATTAGAAAAAGCACAGAACCGCTCAGTTCTGAGAACTCCAGCAGGACTGGGCTTGGGCAAGGAGAGGGAAGGCCCAGGCCAGCACCCCCTGCTCGATCCTGAGTGACAACTCCTTGGGGATATCACCTCCTGAATCACCAAAGTATCTGGGGACCGTCCTAAAGAAATTAGTATAAAGTTATTAAAGAAATTTCATTGTTCAGACAGAGGGTGACAATCTGTATTTCAGCAGTGAGGGGACAAACCAGAAAGACCTGCAGCTCCGAAATCTGGTCTCAGTTCTGTCTGGTTGGCTAAGGAACTGCTGTGGTGCCCTGCTCTCTTCCTATATGATTTTGACAACACAGTTTCACACAATTCAAAGAACTGTACAGATTCATATTTTAAATTCAAATAATGTTATTCAAAAAGCATGAGCATACATTAGGGCAGGGTTCTACAGTGTTTGAGGAAATACCATCCTGAAGGGCTGTAAAAATAACCCAGACCTTCACCATCTCTGTTCAAAATGGTCTGAGGAGAGACCTATCCTGACCAAAATCCAGCCCAGGTCATTTATTCTGCTTGCCTAACCTTTCCCCAAATACCAAGTCAATAAAATGTGAAATACACAGTTTTCTTCTCCAAAATCTGTTGTTTTGCTCCATCTATTCTTACTGTGATGAGCAGGATGCTGGAAATGCAGCTGCTCTTGCTCTTCTTCTTGCTTTGCTGGTCATGTTGTTAGCAAACTCTTTAATGAGTCTCAGTTCTCCCTAGGAACAGCACTACAGTTTATAAATGCTAAAATTAATAGACCTGGGGTAGACTTTATTACCTGCAATGTATTTAGTTGGCAATGATGATGCCTCCCTTACAGCAGCAGTTAGAATAAACTGCATTTTTAATGGCTCCTGGAAAACAAAAGACAACACCTAAAAGACATCAGATGAAGAAACACCAGGTTTCCTGGTCTCAGTGCACCACACCAAATCTACTCCACTGAGGGCTGCAAACACTAATGAGTAATTACAGCCCACAGAGAGATTTCTACTGGGGATCTTGTCCACTTCTGTCGAATCTGAATTTACTATCAGAAGATTCATAACCTCTGTTGTCAGCTTCACTTCTGCAAAGAATGGGCACATGGAGAATTTTAAGTGAAGCTAAAATGGATTTCAGTATACCCTTCACAATAATAGTTGGTAAAACTAATTACAGTGAGAAAATTGGAGATCATTCATTACCCTACTAAGCAAATTAGGATTCGTTAACAATGATTTATAGTGCCAAAGAGAGGATAACAAGGATCCTCTTTCCAACTCTATTCACAGGGGACGTGACTGTTCGTGGTGTGGTGCCACCCCAACAGCCACTGTGCAGTGCCTTTGTGGGCCTCAGGGTGTTTCAGATGGACACACACTTTTACATCAGCAAAATGCATTTCAATGTTTGGCTTCTAAAGCCAAGCACTAAAATTAACTGAGCAGCTTAACCTACTTGCAAGAACAACAGCTCTTTATTTACCAACACCACTGTGCATATGATGTGCAGTAAAGGACTACATCCCTTCTGTAGCTTTAGCTGTTGGATTTACTGGACCCCTTTCAAATGATAATTTTGATCTAATCTGTTTCTCTCCTGTGGAAGCCGATGGGCCCTACTGCACTTCCCTGGAGTGGAGTCTCTTCACACCCTCTTACCGAGGAGAGTCATCAACATCACAAACCCGACCACCTCAAGGAACAAAGCACAGCTCCCTAGGATCACTGCCAGAGCATATGGACCAGGCAACGAGGGAAAATCTACTCTTTGAAGGGCTCCCTGAGCACAGAGAATGTGCTGGTGCAACTAATTCCACATTTCTTCTGCAAGGTAATGTCTCAGGTGAAAATCACTCCCATTGCACAGCGAAATAGCTGGCCTTATCTAGGCCAAAGACTGGTTTTCCATCATATCCATACTGAACACCACTGGTGCTCCCCTTATTCTCCCTGGGATGGGTTTTTAGAGCTCTGAGTAATGCAATGCAACATTGCACAACCCAGTGTCCCAGTGGCACACTGGAACTGCGCAAACATCTGCTGAACCCAACCCACTCAGGGCCAAATTGGATAGCACAACTGATTAGCCAGAGCCTCTGGGAATAAGCTCACGATTTATGTTTGTCTGAGTCACCAGCCCATGTGCAAAGCAGAGTTTTAGCTTTTCTTTCCTTTTTTTTTTAAGGTGGAGCAAGAGCACTGTTTGGAAAAGAAGGGTCACAGGGGTCTTCTGCCTTCCCAATGTTATTTCCAGCTCCAGCTTGTTACCAAATTCTACCCAGCTCTGAAAAATTCACAAACTCCCTGCATTTGGAGGAAAAGAAAATAACACAAACCTGCAATCCAAAAAGAAAACATTAAAAGAGGAACAGAAAACCCTCAGAAACTGCAACAAAGACTCGAGAAGCAGACCCATACTGAAAATGGAAATAAGTTGCCAAAAACAGAGAAACTGTACAACTGCCAAAGAACCTGACAATCTTGGGAATCAGGGTTGTTGTTTAGAAGCAAAACATTCAGTTATTTAAGTTTTGATTTCTGCTTTGTTTTGTGTTGGAAACCAATGAACCACTATCTACTTTAACATGAATTTGGCTGGGTGCAAGATACACAAATGAGCAAAAATCATTCTTCAAAGCAAGGTAAGAGAAAAAGCTTTACAATTATACAAATTCCAATCGTATTCTAAAACATCTCAACCTCCTGAAACCTTTAAGACAGCTGGATAACATTAAAAACTCCCATAACTCAAACAGGTTTCCTTTTAAAGTTAAAAAGATGCTGAATTTTTTCTAAAATTCTAACTACTTTCCAATTATCTGATCTGACATCTTGATGAGATGTAATCTACCTGATGATCTGTCTTTGATGAGAGACAATGACAATTTGCAATGCAAAAAAATATCAAAGACAACTGGGAGATCTTCCAGGAAGTACTGAGTTATGATTTCTTAGGGTGCACCAATATTAACAGCACATCTAATTTTTTTTTTTCATATGCGCCAATCATAGACTGGACTGATCCCACAGGAAGCAGCGAAGTCTGGCCAGCACAAAAGGCTTACAGGAGAATCAGAATGATTTTTACCTCTTCTTTTCTGACTACTGATTTAACAATACGCAAAAAGGATGGGAAAGTGTCTCCTCTGACAAGGAGCACCAAGACAGGCAAAACAGACTCTAGTAAAAATGTCTTTTAAACAGAATCTACAGAACATACCAACACCTGTGAAAGGAGTAGAAGAGAGTTGTTCCCCAGTGAAATCCAACCTTGAAGGTGTCTTTAGAGCTCCTCAGCAACACTGCACCATCACCTGTCCCTCAGTGGCCACTCGCACTGGTCCCACTTCGCTGAAGGCACCTCATTACAAAGTTTGTTTAATCAAGGGCATTTCTGTGACCCCAGCTGGGTATGGGTTAGGCTGAATCACTTGATGGAGATTCCCAACCCTCTCCATTGCCAAAGCAGGCTGCAGGAACGCCCTCCCCAGAGCATTTTTCCTTTCCCTGTTGCTTTTCCAGGAGCACTTACACAGAGGCAACAAGAACAGAAGAATTCAGTCTCCAGCTTTGCCGTTCAGAAATTTATCTACTTACTGTATAAAATCAGGTAAGGTTTCAGCCTTCACCTCCACTACTGAAGGTGCATAATGAATTACTGGGATGGAGCTATCAGAGAGATATTAGAAGAACAATTTTGTGTTACTGGGAAGTGTCAGCTTTATAAATGTTTCCTTAAACACTCAGTGATCTCTGGAGACTCTATAGAATAACAGGATCTAGAAGTCATTTTAGCTTTGCTGTAGCATGCACAGCATCCACAAACAAACACTGCAGACACATGACCCACCACCCCTCAAACCTGAGTGCCTGTCACGAGCACGGTCCTCAGAGGGGATTCCGAGCTGGACATGGATTATCTCTATGTTAGGCAACATGGCCTAAACACATGAAGATTCCAGTGATACTTGATTTAAACAGCAAACATGTGCTACTTAATCCATACCTCAGTGTTCTTTCATTTCTGAACACAACCTGCTTCCCTCTGCAGTAGATGTCCATCAGTCCACTTTCACCTACCTGGTTCCTATGTTCCCTCTGGTGAGCTGCAGTACATAATATACATCAAATCATTTCCAAGGGCCAAAGCTTTATTATTACCTATTAAACTAGAAGTTCTTTTTACCGTATTTGAGACCAATGACCCCAGTTTTGAAGTTCAGGGTTAACACCAAACACAAAAACTAACAGTCTTTTCTAGTTAAAGGCTTTGGAAAAAAGAAGTCAATTCAAGTGCATATTCTTTTGCACTTTGATAATACAGTAATTACATTGATCAGAAACACATGCTAATTGGATCATTCTGGAGCATTTTTCTCATTGTCTGGTACCGCAAAACACATCTGGGTTTTATTTGCCCCATGTAAGTTAATAAGAGTATGGACTTTTTTAAAACAACAAGCAAGATAATCCTAAAAACAATTTTCCAAAGTGAAAAGGGAGGAAAAAAACCCTTCATGTTTCATCCAAGACTGTGTAAGTGCAAAAACAACTTTAAGAGAGAAACTGAAGGACGTTTTCTACCTACTTGGCTATTAGTGAAGGAAAAAAAAAAAAGAAAGTTAAAGATTTAATACTACAACTATAGATAAGAAACAGCTCAGTTAAATATATTAATGGCACCAACAAGGGATGTCTCCCCCACCTACACAGATCCAAATTGGAATGATTTAAGGTGCCAACACATCGGCCCTAGAAGATGTCAGGCTTCTTCTTGTTACTAAATCCCTCACTCAGGAGAGCTGGAAACTTTCAAGCTTTCCGTTGGAGCATAGGGGATGTTGACACCTTCCAGATTTTCACTTTAGTGGACCAACCCACAGACAGTATGGTGCAGGGAACAGCAGATGGCTTCTCTTCTGTTACCTCTGCTGCCTAGAGATGAGGCTGAGCACCGCTCCCAAACCATGCATATTCAGCTCTCGCTGCAAGGAGAACAAGGCTTATTTATCCATGGTACAGCCCTCCAGCCCATATTAGATCTGTTCCATTCCAGAGTATGTCTACAGATGTCCATATGATTGGAATTTTCCCAGACAAAGGAAAGAAATTCATTCTGAACTATGGAAAGACATTCAAGGTTTAGTTTTAATTCAAAATGAACATTGAGCCATTTGATATTTTTCCCTTCGTCCCCTCCCTCTTAAAAACACATATGACACAAACCAGGGCAAGTGCTGAAAAAAGGAAACCAGCTTGTTTTTTGGTTTCACAACTTACCTTACACTGATCTGGGCTTTGATATAATTAGAACAGCTACCACAAAACTTTTTCAGTTGAGGATGCTCTTTTCACACCTCACCACCAGCAGTGTGAACGTTCTGTTTGTGCAGAAGCCCAAGGTAAATCCAGCAGGACACAGCATTTCTCCATGTATTAAGCAATTTTTGTGCAAGTTTTGTGAGACCACATGTACACAGTTTAATCCCATAACTTTCTTACGGGATCACAGACCTCTATGACAAAAGACTAAACTCACCATGTGTTAATAGAAGAAAATTACTCTCTGGGAATGTGACAAGAGTGCAACCAAGTTTTTCCATCATGTAATTGAATACCATAGAGTTTACTTTTCCCCAGAGTTCAGTGAAAAGATAGAAGCAGGTTTTGATTATACTGATAACTTCAGAGCAGTGCTATGGGACAAGGCTCACTGTATTTTACCCACCTGGTTTGGGACATACACAATGCTCTGCTTCTCCTACAGTGATTATAAAGGCAGAAAAGATTTGCTTGGAGAACACAGCATAAGTTACAAGAGAAACAGGATATGAGCAATTTAAATATAAATCTTGGAAGAAAATAAGCAGTACATTGAATTGACTGGAAAACATTTTTTTACTCCCAAACTTATCTGTGCAAGTAAAAGGTATATTGATTAATGTGGGAATGAACAGAAAGGTATGAATATAGACTGTTAAATCAATACAGATGCATGCAAATAGATCACAAACCCAAAAAAACCTGATCAATTTTCAAACCAGCTGGGGCTTGATCTGCTTCTCAGGACATAAAATGTAAATCTGGCATAAATATAACTTTTGTGTTTTCCAAGAGTGTCCATGAAGCATGGGCTTTTAAGCAACAGGTAGAAATCACTGTGCCACGTCCTCTGGGCTGTGGTACACAGGAGATGAGGCAAGACACACTGTAACGGGCTCTTTAAAATCTGTGAATCAACAAGAACCGGTGCAAGGGAAAATCAAGATCCTAACCATCTCACATTAGAGAGCTGCTGAGACCATGGCTCATTTTTTTTGCTCTAATTGTGTAAATTAAGTGCTGTTCAAATTTATGTAGTAATTAATACGACACCTGATTAGCTCAAGAAAACACTGACCACCATGTTGGAAATATTACTTCCAGTGCATTTGTGGAGGAAGAAATAAAAAGGACCATTAAGCTCTTGGGCAGAGTGGGGCTGGTGGGTTATCCCTGTGTCCATGCACTAAGGCACTTTTGTTTGAGGAACACTCTGCTGCTCAGAGGCACACGTGTGAAAGTGGAGATACACTTACAAAGTAGCCTGTTCCCAAGCTGGAAGGAGCTGAGCTCTGCAATAAAACACAAAGACAAAGTGGAAAGTCAGTGATGGTTTTTAACACGTTCCAATCCACACAGCTCATTACCAGCCCTTTCCAAGCTTTTCATCACCACATCACAGCACCAACGTCCTGCCCCTTGTCATCTGCTACTGAAACAAACACGCTGTTGCTTAATTTTTCTCTTTACATCTCTCAACGACTCTGAGATGGTAACGTGCTATTTACTGAATTCCAAGCTTCTGCGGTGGACGTAATTGCCAATTTATTTGACAGGCAGCTGGGTAATGAATTAATGATGGCATTTCGCCCTGCACTGAGACTAAACAGACACTCATCAACCAGCCTCCCTGACATGCTGACATTCAATGCCCTGGACTCCAGCTCCTCAGCTTCGTGGCCACAAAGGGGCAGGCGGGAGGGGGAGAAGGGGAAAAAAAGTAGACTGACTTCAAAACAAAAAGCCCGGTGGGTTTGGATGACTTTTTCAGTGTATGACCTGTTTGCCAATTTATTCCCGAAAGGCCCTGGTTAGTACACACATAGTGCTTTTCTAAAATGAGACATTTTGTAAACATAATTAGTAGTCTGAAATGTAAAGAATGCGTGGGCACAGAGAAGCTGCTTCAGTCAATGTACCATTTTCTGGAGAATGCAGTCACTACAATTTCCCATTTGGATGTCCACACTGTTTGACAAACCAAGGATTTAGAAACAACAACAACAAAAAAAAGCAAGCAGCAAATATCTACAGTGTGAAATAGATTTCAAAAATCAAACCTATAAAAATAATTAAAACTAATATTACTGCCATGGAAAATAATCAATTTTTTTAAATGCTTTAAAAAAAAAAAGCATCCTGAAATTCAGTTTAAGTGGGACATGATCACAACCTCTATATTCACAGGAATTAAGGAGATAAAGGGTTTTGTTTCATTAGTTTTTCATCTAAGCAATGGGGATTACACAGCAGGGTCTCTCAGAGACATGGGGGAGACCGAAACATCTCGGTGCTAATCCAGGTCAGGCTGTTCCATTAGAGGGTGAGCTTGCAGAGCCCATGGACAAGGAAGCAAAAAGCAGAGGACCATTCTCTAGTGAGCACTGGGTTGTCCAGACAACCAGTGTGTAACTCCTGTAGCTCAATTCCCATTTCTGTGCCTCAGCACAGCCTCACTCTCGGTGGTGACACAGCTCGGGGACAGCCAGGAACTGCAGAGGGGCCCCAGCAGCCCGGACACACCCCTGCGAGGACACAGAATCTGCATCTGTTCCGAGACAGGGGCCCAAAGAGCAGCTCTGCAGTGCCCAGCTCTGCCTTAGCAGCAGGTAAGGGAACTCCACACAAATACAAGCAGCATTCCAAAGTCCTCCTGTCCCCACTCCTGCTGCTCCGGGGCCTCAAGTTCCCTGTGCCACCATCACCCTCAGGTGACCCGCCCTGGTCCCAGTGAGGATGTCCCTGAGCAGCAGTGGGCTCAGCCTGACCACTGTGCTTCCCTGCTGGCCCTGTGTCCATGCTGCTGGAATGACCTGGAATGCCACTGGCACAGCCAGGCCACCGCCCAGCCCGCCAGAGCCCTCTGTGGGCCTAGGCCCTGCTTTGGTGATGCCAAAAAGATTTTTGCTTTTTATACATTTTTCATATATTCGTAGCTCTGCAGACTATTATTATAAAGTTATATAGCTCCTTAACTAACTCTGGTATACTTTTCCTACCCTTTTCTCTTAGATTTTAGAACAGGAAGCTCACCTTCCTGGACTCTTATTTCATCTTGCCTCTATAGTGAATCAAGGGCATTCTATTTTTTCCATATATCATAGTCATTATAAATGTGGGGCTAGAAGCTCAGGGATGAGGGGGCTTCAGTAGGGGGCAGAACCAAAAGTGGGGATTACTTAATTAACTGTTCCTCTAACTGGATAGTTTCTGTAAAGTATGCTAAATTGTTAAACTTACAAAATCGTCCAAGTCCTGTATCACGTGTTCATTTTGCATACTTGCACCTGGAGGACTTTCATTAAACTGCTTTTTATCATCTTAATATTGTTTGGGGCTTGTGATTTTCGGTGTCACTGGGAGCCCCTGTGGCCCTGCAGCCCTGGCACAGAGAGGCATAGCACACCCTGCTCAGTATCCAACACGACACACACTGCCTTCCTCTTCACCCATCCTGCTCTCTGCTTCATGCCATGTAAATTCCTTTCATTTAAGCTGGAGATCTACCCATAAGTACAACACGTGCAATCATTATAACCATTTTTGTTTCAGCTATGTACAGATGCCAAGTGAGTCCCACTCTTTCACTCAGTTTTTTTAAACTTACTTTACTGGCTGAAAGCTCCAAAGTTTGCATTCTGCATCTGTGTGTAATTTTTGTCTGCTTTTTATTCCAAGTTTTGGAAGGATAGAGTATCAAAACAAAACAATAAAGAGGAAGAAAAAAGAATAAGCAAACAAAATAATTCCCACTGAATATTTTCATTCCTTCAAAAGCAATGCTGCAATGGCTATGGGAGGACAGTCGAAACATAGCAGTCAAATGACTTTCACTGAACAACTGTGCATTTTCAGGGAATTTGAGTTTGCTGGATGGAAATATAGCCCTTCACACATTGCATGCTGCATATGGAGAGTACAGTTTGCAAACTCTGTTTAATTGAAGTATGAAAGACTGTGTTGCACATGCATGAATGAGTACGTCAGCTGTGTTGTGAACTGTGTGTTGACAGAGCACAGAGGCTGAAGCGAGGGCTATGCAAGGAGACAACTTCTCACCTTTTGGGTAACTCCCAATAGCGAAAGGATCCCACTACCCAGTGCCCAGCCTTGGTACCAACTGTACAGGCATCTTTACAAGCCCATGCTGAGTCGTGATCCTGCACTGGGTGGTTCTATAGCTCTTATATAAAGTGTGCCTATAATAGAGGTAATGGTTTCACTTTCCGAAACCCTTTGCAAAATAGGACATTAGAAATACTATTTGATATTCACACAACCACCAGCAGAAGCCTGCATCAGGTGCCCACCAGCAAAACACACTTGCTTCAAATTGACAGGGTTTTGGTTTTGTTATTTTCCCTCTGGTTTTTTTTGGTTTTTGGTTTTTTTTTCCCCCCCATCCTTTCTTAAAGAGAAGAACTTTGGCCCAGAAGCAAAAATGTAGTAACCCTCGTGTAAGCATTGGTTTATTGTGTACCAAAGAAAATTACATCCTTGAGGTCTTGGAAGGCACAGTTATACCCATTTTGCATATATATTGTGCATTACTTGGGGAGCTGGGTGGGGAGAAAGACTGTGTTGTACATATTTGTTCTGGCTATTGTTTATGCAGGTCTGACTGAATGAAGGAACAGTGGGTATCATTTCAATTTCTGATGTCAACATCAAATTACTTATTTAATTTCATGCCTGGCGAAGCATTGTATAGCTACACGCAGAATCATTTCACTTCATTTGTTATGCTGTGTTTTCTTGGCGATTGGCTTGCCTTCCAACTGACAGCTTTAATTACGACATGAATTTGATTGCACTGCCGAGGAATTAACATAATGCAACAAAGCATTTAAGCACCCAACCTTAGACACACAAACACACACATCCCCACCCTCGCAGCTACACGCACACAAAGCACAGCCACTGCTGCTGAGCAGCTCCTGGCACAGCACAAACACAGAGCTCTGCTCGTGGGATTCCACTCCACGCACAGAAAGATCACTGGCGATATTCTGGAGAGGGAGCAGCACTGAGGAGCTCAGAGCACATCACCCAAAGACTGTCCCTCAATTTGTCTTTGCCTCTGTATGGGTGGGAGGAATGGGAGACAAAAGAACTGAAAATATCCCATATTTGGGGCTGAAACCAGGAGATGCCCACAGGATTACACTGCTGGAGGGGTGTAGACATGTCTCTTCCTGAAGCAAACAGCAATGGGCCTGGTGGGCAGGGGACTTCAGAACTTCAGGACTTGATCCTCATTGTGGCCACCTCGCTGTGGCCTCCTCTCAAGCACAAGGGACACAGCACAGGAGGAGCACAGAGCTACAGAGCACTGGGAACAGGGCAGCACTCATGGAAAGTGGAGCAGCTTTGATGAGAGCACAAGAGGAGATCTTTAATGTAGGGACAAGTGGGAAAATTCCTGTCCCACTCCCTGTTCAGGAACTGGAACAACATTCCAGACAGAAAGGTGCCAACTGCAGCAAGAGGGGATGAGGTGCTGAATCCCATCCAGTGATCCCATGGGAGAGGCTTTTGCTGTTCATCCCCTCACTGAAAGCCTGCAACCAACACCAGAGGCACCAGGCAGGGCTGAGATCAGGTAGATCAGGAATTTAGGAATGTGCTCCAAAGGAATCAGGTGTTTTGATTTTTGATTAGCAAAGAGGTGGCTGCATCCCCGAATATTCGGTGCATTTACCGTCCAGATCAGCTGTAATTCTCATGTTTTCCTCAAATAAATCTCCTGGCTGTTTTGCAAAACATGAGTAAAACGTATTCCAAAGAGGGAGGACTCAATTAAAAATAAGTACATACAGAAAGATGAGGAAAACAAGTTGACTGAGCTCCAAGCTGAGCAAAAGAGAAAGCACTGCCATCTTGTCTCCAAGCAAGTTCTCAACAAAATGAATTCTACTACTGGCAAGATTTTGATGAGATTAAACTGACTACAGCACCCTATATATAAAGGAGGAGCAGCTCTCCAATTTCTCTTTTAGGCCCCTGGAGCTACCTCTGCCCATAAAGGAAAAAACAAGTTGTCATTCTTAAAAAAAAAACTATATAGGAGAGGAAGGCAGAGAGCCATGGGTTTATGAAATTCAGAGGGGGAGCTGGATCAGGGCACTGCTTGCACTGGAGCGTTCGAGCCATCATTATCCCTAATCTAGCAGAGGTCAAATTCTCTGCTAATTATGTTCTCTCACAGAAGGGTGGGTGTGTGTGCACACGTGTGCGAGATGAGGACAAAGAGAGGAGTTGATGGAAATCAGTCTCACTGCATTGCGTCTGACAAGAGCAGAGGATATTCCCCTTCCTACTGTCTGATGCTATTTCAAGCCTCATTATGAGAAAAGTCTCCTGTTTAACATGGTCTTTTCATTGAATTATCTTCTTTTCATTTTTGCCCACCTCTCACAAATGCTGCAAATTACCTGCTTGGATCTCATTAGCCTGGAAAGGAGTCAGCCCTTGTAAACACACTTTGCATCACTCTGCATTATCCAAGGACTGCAGGTACATTTACAATAGGCAGAGTTGAAAGATTCCTGACAGGAGAGGGAAAGAAGCTACTGACATGTCAGTTTGCAACTGGATATTCATTATCCCCTCTGCTTCATTCTGCATCTGTCACGAAGCTCTCAGGCCCTGCACTAAGGCCTGTGAAGCTCTAACACTCCTGTTTCACCAGCCTGCTCAAACTGGGGCTGGCAAAATGGATCATCCACCTGGAGAACACACACTTCAGCCATCATCCCTATTTCCATACAGGAGCCATGCTCAGTCTTACAGTGCTGTCAGGCTACAGTAGTGGAAATTTGTTATCTTTCATAGCCAAAATTTGCTTTCTGACCTCAGGGTTAATCTGCCTGCAATGTTTTATGTTTTTGTTCTATCTTCTGTTGGATACACAACTTTTTACATATATTTTTCTGAGAAAATAGTTGTACAAACAGGAGCAAATCTTCAGAGAAAACTTACTCTATTGTCTGTAGCTTTTTCTGGACAGTAATTGGTGGGTATCATTAGACAGCTGACTTCAAAAGATATTATTTAAAATAACCTTATTAAGCTCTTGATGCAGGTTTGGGTTCAAGATCAGGCTCCCCTGCATGTGAAAGTGGAAGCATCACTGGCTCTTTGGAAGGTCCTGTCATTTCAGCACAAGGGGTGTCTGACTTTGGGACTGGGGCCAATGGGATGGACAGTCCTGAACTGACTTTGGGATTGGGGGCAATGGGATGGACAGCCCTGAACTGACTTTGGGATTGGGGCCAATGGGATGGACAGCCCTGAACTGACTTTGGGATTGGGGGCAATGGGATGGACAGCTCTGGACTGACTTTGGGACTGGGGCCAATGGGATGGACAGTCCTGAACTGACTTTGGGATTGGGGCCAATGGGATGGACAGCCCTGAACTGACTTTGGGATTGGGGCCAATGGGATGGACAGCTCTGGACTGACTTTGGGATTGGGGGCAATGGGATGGACAGCTCTGGACTGACTTTGGGATTGGGGGCAATGGGATGGACAGCTCTGGACTGACTTTGGGATTGGGGCCAATGGGATGGACAGCCCTGAACTGACTTTGGGATTGGGGGCAATGGGATGGACAGCTCTGGACTGACTTTGGGATTGGGGGCAATGGGACGGACAGCTCTGGACTGAAGGAGCCTGGGAAAGGCCACCCAGACCCAGGCACCATGAGAGCTGTGTTGTGCATGTTTTTCAAATCTCAGCTTAACTGGTAATGCCAGAGCAGAGACAGGCTTGTATTGCAATGAATTATCAAAGCATAAAGGAACTTTCCTTATTAAGCAAAACATAAATTATGTATAACACTTTAAAATATACATCTCCACATATATTTACATAACGTTCCTTTTGAGCAACCTATGAATCCCTCTGTCCTCTCTCTGGTGCACTAGGGAAGTTGTATTTGCTCTCTACTTCCTTTTAATTTGCCACAGTGCTGAGACAAAGGAAAAGTATTGTAAAACATCAGAGAAAAACTGGATTTGATGGGTGGAAGGGGAACCAAGACTCTGCTCTCATTGCCAGGTCTGGCAGTGCAATGCTGTGAGCTCCTGAGAAGCCCAATAAACCTCAGAGCTCTCCACTCAGTACACTGCAAGGGAATGACAAAGCTAAATTAAAACCATGTTTGTAAGGAGCTGTGAAATTTTTTGCTGGAAGGTGCTGTGTAATTGTGAAGTTGGTTGCAGTGACTTCCCAGCTGCCACAGGGCTCAGACAAGCCAGGGTGGTGACGGTGACAGGCTGACATCCAGCTGCCATCCACTGCTACCTGTACAGAGCATTTACTTTCTACCTCCTCTGGTTTCACTCTCCTCTTCCAAAGAGATCTTACAGCCCTGAGACTGACCTCAGCTGACAGCTATGAAGGGCAAGCTCTGAAGTGTTCAGCTGAATGTAACCCATAAAGGCTGGCTCTGGGGAAGAAATGGACCTCTAAAATAATGTGACAAAGGGATGTGGAGAGAGAGTGCTACAGATTTCACACTTTTGCAGAAAAAAATAAAAAAAATCAGGCATCTGTTCCAGTGATATGCACAATTCAGCAAAAATTGCTAGCTGTGTGCCTTCAGGCTTAACAGGCACAACGAAATGTATCCTTTACAAAGGTATTTCTTTTAATGCCTGCTCAGTTCAGTTTTATTGGATTGGCCTATAGAGGACACCATCTGGTATCTGTCATCCAAATCTACACAGACATGCTATCGATAAAATCCCCATTTCCAAAATGTGGGTTAGTTAAAAGTAGGGCCAGATTGCTGGCTGGTACAAATTGGGCTGACTGATGTAGCTATCCATGCTTTTACCAGCAAAGGATCTGACCTACAAAATCCCCAATTTAGATACTCTTTAGGGACAGGGCTTTCTTTATATTCTGTGTTGTAAAGCATGTGGCACAGAGGACACAGAGCCATGAATAAAACACTCAAGGATTGTGATGGTACACATAATAAATAGTAATCTAATTGCAGCAACAGAAAGATTTCTGTAGTCATTGCTCTGTCAGAATAACTCATGCGTGTCACTCGGTGAATGACCAGCATTCTCCCCTGGAGAAAAACACTCTCCACAGAGCTGCCATCTTAGGCCCTTCCACAGCACTTTAGGTAGAGCAATAAAGGCAGAGCTTATGCTATTGTTGGCCATGTTATATCAATTCATTATATATAAGTCAACTGAGTCTCTCTAGACACTCAAATACTTCTCATAAAGACAGTATATAGCCCAAAGAAATACATTCTTTTCCTCCACCACTTGGGGTAAAAAGAGGCCATCTCACTTCTCAACTATGCAGAACATTTTAACTTCATTAAATGGCCTTCAACTGTTTCCAAAGAACTGAGTGTTTGCACACAGAAAGACATTGTACCAAACTTTAAGAAGTTTACTGAACCTAAGGAGACGTAAGTCACCTCTTCCTCTCCTGAACCCCCCAAAGGGAAGGAGATTTTAGCAACAAACCATCCCAGAAACTAAATCCTGCTATGCTTTACACCCCTCAGGGAACTACAGCAGGGTTAACCAGAGTTACTCAGCTGCAGGAGCTGAACTTACGTCGCTGAGTCTTTCCCGGGAGCTGCTCCGCTGGAAGCCCTTGGACTCCCCGCTGGCGCTTTCGCTGTCGCTGTCTCGGCAGCTGTTCTGGCCTGGCTTGAGCTGCAGCAGAGAGGAAACACAAAGAGAGCAAGAGTTGAGCCTGGTTCAGGCGAGTCCCCTTGTGCCCTGCTCTCCTTTAACCCCTCCCAGGCCCCAGTGGCCAGGGCTCTGCCGCGCTGCCACCCGCACCATGCGCCAGGGCACAGCCCCAGGGACGCCACCAACATGGGTGTGAGCTCCAGGTGCTGCAGGCAGGAGGAGGCAACACTCGTGTCCCAAGGAAATCCCAGTTTGAGACCTTCATTTGGGAAACTTTTAGACTTCTCAAGGTGTTTCTGCCATGGATGAAGTTAAGAGTTTCCCTCACATTGCAGCACTCACAGCGTGGGTTCCTCTCTCATTACAGCATAAGAGCATTGAGGATCTGAGATCAGCAGGAGACTCCCCAGGGAAGGAAGAGGTCATGACTCCAGAGAAGCCTTTGTTTTGCTGGACTAGCCCCTAACCACATTGCCTGGTACTATAAACAATTCTCAACTAACCAAGCCTCAATGTTCATAAAACAACAGGATCTACCTAAAAGGTATCAAATTGCTTTTGCCTTTCAAACCAGCTTTAATGAACTTTACTGGCATTGTAATAAATAAAAAGTACCAGAAACCCCACAAACTATATTTTCATTACAATTGAGAACACATCTGCTTTCTCTTACACTGTGGACTGTTCAGGTCACCACATTACACAGCAGTGCACTGAGAAAAACATTCACCACAGACTTCCATTGCATGTGTCCACGAGCACATACACACCTGGACAGCAAGAGGAAGTTATGATCCACATCTACTGCAACGCTGAAAATGCATATCTTTGTTTTAAAGTATCCTTCCCTATATTTTGCTTGAATGTATTAAAATTGTCATTTAGCCTTGCTGATGCTTTGTTTGAACTAACTTCCTGTAAACACTGGTTACTCTGGAGGTTAATACCGGCAAGAACTCCCTTTCAGAAATTTAGACTTAAAATCACACACATAAATACTGGAAGCAGAGGTAAATGCACAGAAAATACTTTGTGAGGTACCTAATGAAATATTTTATGAGAGCTACCACATTTATCAATATTCACATAACAAACACCAAACAACTCCTCCTAACTTGCTTTAATTGTTAATATGATGATGGTAAGTTCCATTCAGACTGTACTGGAGTAGATATTCATTCATCTCCATGCCAGGACTGGAGACCAAAGGTTCCTCCTCCCACACTCTCCATCACCTTTTTTCCCCTCTCTCTCATTTATTTCCAGTTCTCCCAGAAACAAGCACACACAAAATTTCACACAAATGCTCTTTTACAGGTGCACACAAACAAATCCTACACTTCTGCTGATGTTTCCCCACCTGTACACTCTGCTCCCTCCCAGGGTCACTGAAGGAGCACACAGAGCATCCTCTCCCTCAGGTTATCACCACTTTTCCCTACCACTGCCAGAGCAAACTGCATCTGCAAGTTTGGTATTTGTGTGCCACTTCCCCTTCATCCCTCACTCCACTCACAAGTAAAAGGCAGTTTTGGGTGCTCTATCAGTCAAATCAAAGAAAGGACATAAAGTACATGAAACTAAAGGTTCCAACTCACAACTGAGTTGCAATGCACGAGCACAACTGCAAAAAATGGCACAGGAGTACTCTCAGCTCAAAGAAAATGCAGCAAAAGGACCAGAGCTATTTGTCAGACACTTACAATTCAATAAATAAACTAAATATTCCACAGCTCAGCCAGAACATTTCCAGTAAAATGATTTTTATTTCCAATGGAACGGTTTATCGGTCACATCTAAGAGATCTTGGGAGCAGTTTCTGGAGGCAGAGGGGAGGATAACGAATTCAAGAAGTCTTACACTTCATATATAACTCACTGATCTTATCTAGGACCTCCATGTCCTGTAATTTTATGGTCCCAAGTTTAAAATTTAACCACCCAAAGGAAAATGGATCAAGTTTCCCTGACTTGGTCTTTTGTCAACATCACCCAGTGATGGAAAAACTCTTATTGCAAGTGGGGCATTAGGAATTTTTTTCCCAGTCTCATATTTTATTTCTAGAACCTCAGTTTGTACACGATCTTCTCACATTAGTTATTTGCTAACTAATCATAACAGCCTAGTTTTATACTTCTTCTACATCACGAATTCCAGCTATTTACAGAGAAGAGAAGACAAACCCAGCAGGTTTTTTTCTGGACACAATTTACAAGGAGTAAGAGAATATGGCCAAGATATCGGAGCCTGAAACTCTGTAGAAAAAAAGTGAACTGCATGGACTAGACAGCAAACTCAGAAATAAGTCCAAGTTAAGATTTATAAGCTCTCCATATTTTCCTTTCTTTTTTTCCAAGCTGAGTTTCTCCATGTGCCAAACTGTTGAGGGTTTACATTTTATTCCAGAACCCATCAATCTGTGTTAAATTAAAAAAGTAAAGCATGGAAATGGGCCCATTGTCTTCTCTTAAGAACCTAAAGTTACACTCAAACGCACATGAGAACACTTAATGTGGACAGGCAATGGGTCATTTCAAGCTATTTGCACAGACTCAACTGCTTAAAACAACGCTGAAATAACAGAGTGCTGCTAAAAAGGTCCACAGATAAAAGACTGGATCTTTAGTTACACTGTGTGCATCTGCTGCATCACTTGGGGGCACACAGGAACCCGAAAAAAAATTTCCTCTCAAAAATGTAGCTTTCCTTGGAAAAAAGGTGAAGTGCAACGTTGCCAACTCTTGTTTCTCTGTCGTTCCTGGCCCCATGCACACAGCAACACCAGCATGAAAATCACATGATGCTCAAGGCACCCAAGGCCATGGGACCCAAGGGAGCGGCTGGAGCTGGGTTAGGGAGGCTCAGGATGGGCAGCAGGGAAAGGTTCTTCCCCCAGAGGGTGCTGGGCACTGCCCAGGCTCCCCAGGGAATGGGCACGGCCCCAAGGCTGCCAGAGCTCCAGGAGCGTTGGGACAGCGCTGCCAGGGATGCCCAGGGTGGGGTTGTTGGGGTGTCTGTGCAGGGCCAGGGGCTGGGCTGGGTGATCCCTGGGGGTCCCTTCCAGCTCAGGATATTCCAGGATTCTACAAAGATCTCATTGAGGAACTTCCCACATGAACACAGCATCAATCTTCTAATTTGCACCAAGCAAGGAGTGAAAAAGGGTTTACAAAAGGTGGGTTTGACTCCATGCTTTCACTGTACAGTGGGAATGGATTTATCCATGAAGGGATCCATCTAAAGGGTCTCACAAAGAGGAAATACAGACATTTTCTAAACTGAAAGCACAAAACCCTAAAAACTCAGAGTGCCTCCAACTCACAAGGAATGTGCACAGTCTTGGGGACTCCCCTAGAAAGAGATGGGGTACATGCCAAAAAAAAGGGGCAATCAGCACCTCAAGACCACTTGCTCAGGTTGAACAACACAGAACTCAATCCTGGGGCACACCCACGGCTCCAAAACGTTTCTAGGAGTTTTTGGTCATTCTAAGCATTGCATTTTTTGAAATCTTTCATTGTACTACACAACCTATTAGTTTGTAATGCTTTTGAATCTGTTGGAGGACACCAGAAGTCAAGCAGAACTGGCTGAAGTCATAATTACATTTCTATTAAAAGAAAAGGCCAAAAAGCAGATCTGGAAGGGTGGTTGCTGGCTGATGGCTGGGCTGGGGCTCACTAGAGGGTTTTATTTCTGATTCTTCACCATGCCTGCCCCGAAGAGTGAGAGGAGTAGGTCTTCCCTGCTCTCCAAACCTGGACTTCTTGGAGGATTTTTCTATCAGGGCAGTTTCCCAGTGGGTGATGCTGAATTCCACTGCACCACAGCCAGGGACACAGGGGTGGAGCTGAGTTGGGGGGGCAGAGGGTGGCATTGCAATTTTTGTTGTCTTTTTCACTACACAAATCTATTTTAATGGACAATAAATTAAATTTCTTTTCCCCAAGTGGAGATTGTTTTGCCCATGACAATAATGGGAGACTCCCTTGCCTTTACCTCACAAGCTTCTTCTTCCCTCCCCTGCCCTGCTGAGGAGGGGACTGTGTGAGGGGCTGGGGGGAGTTTGGCCTCAGTCATGACGTGGTTTGGAGCACTTGCTGCTCATGGACTGAGTCACAGAACTTCAGTCACAGCACTGCTGCCCTGCAGAGTAATGAGGAATAGAGGCAAAGCTGGAGCTGGCATGAGGGACCCAGACAGCATGAAGGACACAGAGAGAGGAAGCACAAGATATGGAACACCACGAGTGACCATTTGATGAAGAAAGACAGACTAGCTCAGGCCTGAAGGTCACACAGAAACCATCCAGAAATTATGAATAAACCAAAATAGATGCAGAAACATCAACATAAAACTGCTGTCATAGCAAGTGCTAACAGGAACTCTTCTTCCAGCACATGGAGAGATTTTCAGGTGACTTGGAATCTAACAGAACTATTTTTGCAGCAGGGAAACACTCAGCCCTACTTTGTGACAGTGAAAGTGCAAACTGAATATTCATCTGTGTCCGAGGAAAGCAGCTCTCTGCTATGCTCCTTCTGCCATTCAGCCTTAAAGGGAAAGTAGAGCTAAACTCTCAGGCTTAGGAGCAGGACAGATGTACAGAACAGTGCCATAGTTACTGTGCTAGCCACATGTTTCTGTGACCTGAGAGGAGGGGGACAGAGCCATAAAACACTCCCAAGGATAACCCGTGACAGCAAGGCTCTCTGCTGCCTTTTCTCTCAGAAAGGAAAAGAAGGAAGGACAGAGAGAGTTGATCATGTTAAGAGGTGTAAGGGAGGCTGGAAGGGCAGCTGAGCCCCAGACTCCAGGGATCATCATCCTCTCGGGACCACAATGGGCTGTGCTGGATCCCTAAGCTATTTTAGATAATTCTATACTAGCAGTGCCTGGTTAGCACATAACAAAAAGCAAAATAAATAAACCCACTGAGAATTTGGCAGAAGCCTTTTTCACAGAGTTCATATATATCATGTCAAAAGAACCCTAATGTGGTTCTCCTGAGCTTTTTTTATTTTAAAATATATTTAATTTAAAAACCCCACACCATTTGCAGCACTAAATCTATAGTATCATTTCGAGGTGCCTGAGCTTCTATGCCATATGGAATTAAAGGATTACTTCACTACATTATACTTTAAAGTTATGAATACTAACACCTCTCCCTGCTACAGCACAGCCAGCAAGCTAAGCCTTTACCAGAGTCCTAAAGGAAGGGGACACGTGTTCCCTGAGAGATGGCAGAACCCTGCTGTGGGGAGGAGAATTCCAGGTTTTCCCTCCTGCCTGTCATCCTTTATTTATACAGCTTGTGCAGGGGCCAGGCAGTCCCAGCTCCCACCTGGATGAGTGTATTCCCTAGCTCAGCTCAGGCTGGTGAACTGACTCCTACATGTGCCCTTAGGACACTTCCCAAGCCCCAAAATCCTGCGCAGGTACAGCCCAATCCCACCCATGACAGGAGTTTGTCCTGGGCAGGGCACCAGCCCAGCACAGCACAGCCACATTTCCACCTGCTCCTTAGGGCTGCCTTCATTTGCTCTCTGGGCTTTTCCCAGCATGGAACAGGACTCGAGCCAGGCTCTGAAGATGGGAAGTTTTGTCACTCCTGGCAGGCACACCCTTTTCCCCAGTGAGGCACACACGGATCCAGGCAGAAGCACAGACAAATCAGGCAACTGCTGATGAGTGCAAGCTGCTCCAAAGGCCAGGGAGCAACAGCCTGGCTGAACCCAGTGAGATAGATACCAGTTATCCCAGTACAGCCCAGGTCTGCTGGGCCATCCCCAGCCCGCAGTGTGACCTCCAGTGTGGCAGGGCTGCACACACACAGCCCCAGGCCCTGCCCTGCCCAAGCAAACACAGCCCTGACGAGTCTCCTGCCAGCCAGAAAAGAGCAACAGCAGATTTCATGCAGAACTGAGTATCAGATTGCAAAGAAAACATATTTTATCAATGATCAAGAACAAATCTGGCTGTATGAAAACAAATAAAAGGAGAACTGCATAGCAAGAAAAAAAAACCAAAACAGTATAAATCAAGGGTTGTTACTTCTGATTCCCATCATGATTAACAGCTGTCATTTCAAAACTTCTGTTTATACCTCTCCTGCTACTGACAGAAGTTAGACAAATACTGCTTATACAGCACTCCCATGTCACCCACAGCATTAAAGGTGGCTCAACACAGTGGTTTGGGTCTGGAGCAAGACCTCTCCACTGCATTTCTAACAAAGCCATGCATACCCTGACTGCCTAAACAGGGGAGCAGCACAAGGAAAGCAAATCAGAGCTGAGATAATGTGGAGGAAGAATATTTACAATACACAAGTTTAGGCAGTAAATATGAAAAAAGAATTCACACCGTGTGTGGACTCTGAACATTATTAATACAAAGACATTTTTCACCTCAGGGAAGAAAATTCTTGTTACCTGAGAGATATAATAAAACATTAGGAGAGGCTCTCTGTTTACGTCTTGATATACAATCTTATGACAACCAGTGCAGATGCTCCAAGAAATTGCCAGCTTCTGAGGATCCAGGCCTCCATGCCATCATCCTGGGATCTGACATCCCAACCACAATATGAAGCTTTATTTCACTTGTATGGTAAAAGTGAGGTAAACCAACAGTGTCTTATCTTTTGTTTCCTTCCCACCTTTAATTAGAAGAAAAAGTAATTTTTCTGTTCCAAAACTCTTTTTATGAAAAAACAAGAACAAACACATGTATATCCTTCCAATTTCCTTTTGGAAAAAAAAAAAAAATCTAAATTGAACAAATAACTACAAACAATTTTCTAATCAG
Source organism: Corvus cornix cornix (assembly GCF_000738735.6). NCBI lineage: Eukaryota > Metazoa > Chordata > Aves > Passeriformes > Corvidae > Corvus > Corvus cornix. The sequence goes on from NC_046348.1 coordinate 1,799,241, forward strand.
CTCGATGATACAGAACAAGGGTGTCTTTAACTCACTTATTCTACAGCACTGCTGGCCATTTCCTGCTGCCTCTGAGCTGATCCAGAGGCTGCTGCTGCACTTGCTCAATAAACTGGAGCAGAGGAACTCATCCCCTACAGCCTTAAATGGGGGAGACCTACCAAAGGAGCAGAGCTACCCCCTGTGCTCCCGGGGAGAATTTGGCTATTTAGCATTGTTATTACAGACACACCAAGTGATGGGGCTCTGCTGGCAGCAGCAGGAGCCGAAGCAGCACAGGCTAAGAATAAACAGCATCCTCGCCAAGCGGGGGTGGGGGATAAAGAAACGGGCATTTATTTCCAGATCCTCTTCTCCTTCATTATATGCTTGGGCAACCTTAGATCCACAGCACACAGAAGGTACTCTGAAGGAGGTCTGTAGCTCTATTTTATCTAAGTTTCACAGAGAATGCAGCCCATCATTTTTTCTGTGCTGTTTATACAGAAATCAAAGATAAATTTGGCATAAATTCATCACACCCCAGAATCATACATACATTATACACCATAGAAAGTGTAACAGACTCACTCTGTTCCCCAGCTCCTGTTAGGAGTGGTATGAAACAGCAAGCTGTTGGCAATTGCAGCAAATGAAGCGTATTTCAGCACACTTCAAAAGCTGAATTGCAAAAAAATATAGGCTTCTCCTGACCCTTTGCATTTTCATGGTTGCACAGTGAGAAATACGGCCTTTAAAATTACACCTTGCAAAGCTCTCCATTGTACCAATCAATCTCTGCAGCAGCCTGCACAGCCCAGGCTGGGAGCAGAGCGGGATGACGAGCCAGGCTCCGGCTCCTTGGGGACAGCCAGAGCAGCTGCAGCCAGGGTGGGACCCATCTGCCCTCCCAAGCTTTACTCAGCCTGGCTGCTGAGCTTGTTTGTGTCCCAGCCTGGATTTCCAGGGCTCTCCCTAGGCCGTGTGTAAGGGAAATTCGTCTTTGTGTAGTTAAAAACCACCTCTGAAAACCACAGATGTGTAGTGCCACAGCAGTGCCATCCTTGTCTGCACAGGTATCCATCCATCCATCTATCCGTCCATCCATCCATCCATGCATCCATCCATCTGTCCATCCACATTCTCATCCATCCATCCCACATCATCCATCCATCCATCCATCCCCCTTCATCCACCCATCCATCATCCATCCATCCATCCATCCATCCCCCTTCATCCACCCATCCAGCCATCATCCATCATCCATCCATCCATCCCCCTTCATCCACCCATCCATCCATCATCCATCCATCCATCCATCCCCCTTCATCCACCCATCCATCATCCATCCATCCATCCATCCATCCATCCATCCATCCCTCCATCCCTCCATCCATCCCTCCATCCATCCCTCCATCCCTCCATCCATCCCTCCATCCATCCCTCCATCCCTCCATCCCTCCCTCCATCCCTCCATCCCTCCATCCCTCCATCCATCCATCCATCCACCCACATCCATACCTGTACAACTTCTGGCTGGTTTTCAGCCATTTATACCACCTATGCTTCTTGCTTCTGCTTTGTCCATCCCCAGAACAGATTTTAAGGGTAATGGGGAGAGTCATGTTCTCTTGCTACAGTGCCTGTCCCCACCATTCCCCAGAAATACCCAACAAGGAGCAGTGCACACGCATTGGCTGCAACGCTTTCCACCAGCAGCTGCTTTTTGTGGTCCCATCTAGCCTTGCTCATTCAGAAAACGGAGAACCAGGCTGGCAGTTTTACCCCAACATTCTGTGCCTGTTCCAGAGCACATGGCAACGATGAGCTTCCAGATCCTTGATAGACCATTACCAGCTCTGGTTTTGGTGGTGACAGGCACAGGGAACCCAGGGACTCTGTCCCAGCCTAAGCTCTGGACCTGGGAGGAATTCTTGTTTCTATCATACAGGAAAGGTCAGGTGAGGTAGGAAAGTGAAGGCAAACACCACTTTTAACCTGAATCTCTGGAAAGGGGAGAGAACAGAAATATCTTTCCATTTAGCCCAGTGTCTGATACCCAACTTTCTAAGGAAGGCCTTGTCTTGGGGTGACTTTATGTTGTACTCCCTATCGTTGCTCTACGCCCAGAAATTAGTTTTATGCCTTTCTGTGCTTTTAAACTGAGCCTGAGCAGAGAGAGAGAGAAAACTGAGCAAACTTCCTAAAGCAGTGCTTTTCAAGGACAGACAGAGATAACACAGAGATGACACTCTCTGCATTTTTTTTTCCTCCAGCTGCTGCTGGGCTGTGGGCAGAGGAGCGGAGGAAGCACCCTGCTTGCTTGTTCAGCCAGGTTTTTGGTTTTCTTTTTCTCTGGAGAGAGATGGAGAGTTGAACTTTTGTTTTCCTGGGACTTCGTTTTTTTCCCTTTTTCTCTGCTGGGCTGTTTCAACACCAGAATACATCGGGAGGAATTTCCACCGAGGCCTTGGCCCTGGAGGTGGGGCCACCACCCCTTCCCAGCTCCAAGGAGGGGGAGAGAGAGATCTATGGAAGGACTCTGAAGTTTTCCCAGGTTTTCTTTCTACAACGAGAGGTTTCATTATTTAGCATTAGTATCTTTTTTTCCTATGTGTTTGTTAAAGAAATAGTTTTTATCTCTTTCACTTTCCTTCGAGGAAAATTCAATTTTTCCTGAAGCTGGTGGGGCAGGGCTGGTTGTAACCTGCCTTCTCTCAGAGGATATATTTCTAAATTTGGCCAAACCGGCACAGGCCTCCAGTTGAGTTTGAAATGTGTAACTTAGTGGAAGAATACTTAAGTAAGAAGATGAAATGAATCACGTGATGGAACAAAAAGCAAATAGGCCAGGTTGAAAAACTCTAACAGCAGTGCAGCTCTACAGCTGTCCACAAACCCAGCTAAGAGCCTCTACCTGCTGCAAGGAGGGGAAACACAACCCCAAGGTAGCTCCTGTAGAGCTCCACTTGTTTCAAGCCCACAGGATGGTTGCTCCTCACGTGCAAAGGAGATGCAAGATGGGATGAGACCTTTTGGAATATCTAAAGAGGCGAAGCAGCCTGAGAAAGAGCAGAGTGCCTGTACTCACTGGCTTGAATTGAGTCATGGTGACCACCATCCTTTTCTCCCTCAATGCAGACCACTAATGTGACACCCAGCTAACATTACAGGAGTAAATAAATGTCTTGAAGAAGGAAGTATCAGTATTCATGGACAGACTCCAAGATGCTTACCACTGCTAACATAAAGGAACCCTGTTATTCCATCGTTCGATATAAGCCCAGAATAAATATTTAATAATTTGGTTGCATAAATAATGATTTGAAGGTTGAGCTATTGGCTTAAAACTATAATACTATTTTAAGCCGTTTAACTGCCCAGCTAGATAAATTATTCAAGACTTAAAAGTCATCCTGTGGTCTCTGTACAAGGAGAAAACTAGGAAGTTGTAACAATAATGACAAAAGCAGGGCAAGATCAATCAAACCACATGATCGCTAACACAAACAAGCAGCAATTAAGCAGCAATCAAGACCAATCTGACTGGGGTTGATGTCCTTTAATGCCAATACTCTCAGTCCAAAGAGCAAAACTTAATAATGTTTTGCAATTTATCAAGGGAGCCATAACTCTGCTCTCAGTGACTTGGCCAAGAGGCTATTACGATAGTATTTCTCTATAATTTAATAATGCGAAGGAAGGTGGGGGGAGAGGGAGTAAAAGCATTTTGACATATAACTCACATCTATACATCTTGTATTTTCCTCTTGCTTGAATGATAGAAGCAAAAGTCACAACAATATACCTCAGTACCAATTTGTTAGCAGGGAAGGGAAGCTGAAGTATCTGGCAAAGAAAATCTATTTGAAGCAGCACAGAAGGGAAGGGAATGAAGCATCTGAATTCATTAGCAGCTGTCATTGATGTGGAGATGAGTTTAAGTCATCACAAATATCTCCGGAGAAAAGCAAAGGGAGGAACTATTGTTGAAGTTGTTTAAATCTGGATTAGTTCTGATAGGTGGCAAGGTGCCACTTGGAGGAACACTTGTGGTGCACCTCCACCCCGTCAGAGGGAAGCTCTGAACAGAGTCAGCATCCCAGCATTGCCAGGGAAGCTCTGAACACACTCAGCTATCCCCAGCATTTTGGATTTTCATTTTCCTTTTTGGATACCTCTGTTCCTCCCTCATTCTAAGCAATAATGTAAAATATATTGCAGCACTGTGCTTTCACCTTGGACCGCTTTTGTCAATTGAAATAATGAGTCCTCCTGTTTGCAGATGTCAAAAAAAATCTCCTGATCAATCTTTGTAGTCTGTCCCCTGTCAACAGCGACCAAGGGTGATTTAATGCTTGATAGATCTGATGAGCTGGTTGCCCCAGTCCAAGTTCAGAACCATCTTCATTCCCAGAAAATCATTCTGCCAGCCAGTGCTACTCTTCCCTGTGTTGGCAGCCTCGCAGAGAGGTGGCAGCAGGGTAAGGCCCAACACCCACCAGAATCACAGGGGACAACTTCAGGATTGCCACCGACTTTGAGGCATGCAGAAGCCATTTAGGGAACTGGGTGTCCACCACAGATACTTGACAGATATTTCTGTATCTTATACTGATAAAACCCCCTAATTTAACTTCTCTTTTCTATGCTTTAAAACTGTACTAAACTTACCCATCTTGAAAATACAGGCCTACATTAGATAAGTGGAGCTTTATTATTGTTTTAAGATAAGTGCAAAAAATCTGTAATAGAGGACTGCTATCAAATTACGGTTACTTGAATTAATCCTCATTCTGGCATTTAATAATTTGTAAAGTGCTTATTCAGAAAAAGGTCAAAAATCACTTGGAAAGATATGTTAATGGCTCTCTAAGTAATGTTTAGACTTACTGAATATATTTTCACAATTGAATCACGTATAACAAGCATTACAAAATGTATTATAAATCGTGCTCTTCACACTGGAGAGCTGTGTGTACATACATGTTACAGCCTCCCCACCACACAGCACTTCAGCACGTGGTCAAATTCACCTCAGCTGAGAAAAGAAGTAAGCTTGTCTTTGCTGTTATGCCAGAGATAGATTCAATGTATGTTCTCATAAAGAGGAATATTTACCTGAGTCAGGGCCCACAGGAGCCCATTATTGTTCATTTACATGATTTAAAAACCCATCAGAAATGATAACCCAAGTAACTAGCAACCCCCAACTTCCCCAAAACTCAGTCAAAAAAAAAAAAAATTTAAAAAAACATAGCTGTAAATAATTGGAAATGGAAGAAGACAAAGCCCAGTGCTGATAGATCAACATGGAACCCCCTCTATGCTTTGAAATACTTGGGTTTAAAATGACCCACAAGACTTAAAAACTAAGTATCAGCATGTGAGAAAGTACCATATTACAGTTTAAATCAACCATTATACAGGCTCAGCAAGCATCAGCACGCTCCTTCCATGCACTAAAAAACGTCAACTTCTCCTTGGTGAATAATAATTTGTGAAATAAAGCAGGCATGGAAAATATGGGTGGCAGGCAGCAAATGCTGAGATTTGGGGCACCAAGGTGTTTTAAAATTGTTTTTCACTTTTGCATCCAGCATCCACTGAAATCTCAACAGATCAAAGTTTTGCAGACAAGGAAAAAAAAAGCCTACAAAATTAATAACTATTTAAGTATTCTGTTTCATCATGATAACAAACAGATGGTTTTAATATTCTAGAGGCTAATTTCTGAACAATTAAAAACACAGCAAGACATTAACATCTAATGAAACATTTTAACTACCAGTATATGCATCTGCCATTAATTTCCACACAGTAAGGTCTTGGTTCTCTTCAATCTGTTCTTTATTAAGGAAAGTTTTTCCACTCTGAATTTAGTGAAGTAGAGAATTAACAACTGTTTTCAATCAGCAATCAGCATGATATTTCGCCAGTGTGTATTGAAACCGTCCACACTATCAGACATAAATTTACTCCTATGATGGCTTTGATCTGCACACTGAGTGGAGATGTTAGAAGGGAATTCATTTTCTAATTCCATTTTCATTTAGAACATACGAATTAACCCCTCACAGATCTCATGTTCCTTTTTAGCTACTGTAGATAAAGGACATCTTCTTAAAATGTTGTGCCTTATATATTTACTTTCAACCCAGCCAAAAACAAACTCATTTTTTTTAAATCAGTGAAAGCATTCTCATGCAAACCGTATGGAAATAGAAGTTCTTCAAAGGAAAGGGGAATCCTATATTTATGAGCTTCTAATTTCTATTTCCTTTGCTCATCTGTGATAAGAACATGGGGTAGTATTCATCAAAGCTCTACCCATGCAAACACTAGTTGCTATAAAAATATCTCTATGCCACATCCAAGCTAATTCCCGTGTTCCCTCTTCAGACACGCAGCTTAGAACTGCTGATGAATTTTTCTGCAGGTTTTCCCCCATTTAGCAGGTTTAAATTAAGTCGAGGCAAGTCCTTCTCTTGGCTCCCAGGGTGCAGCAAGAGGCTGATGCTATTCAATATTTGTTGTCGTCACCTGGCTACTGTAGGAATGAAGCCAATAAATAAATAACTTGGGGAATAACTCCAAACACGTCCCTGGGGGGCTGGAACCCAGGCTCCCTGTGCATTAAACACGTAAGCACCTCCCTAAGTGTCTCTGGTTTTCAAAAGGGTTAAGTTAGCAAGGAACTGGGAATGATTTTAACAGAAACCACATTCTGTCCAGGTTCCTGTTTTGCTTTTAATCATGTAATTTATGTAAACATGGAACTGCAAGGCTAAACTAATAAACATTGAAAAAAGCCTTGAGAAAACATAGATTTAGGGAAGGAGCCAGCTGCAGGACTCTGCCTCCTGGATTCACTTTGTGGTGCTCAGTAGGGATTTCATGGCGCACCAAGAAACGTCTGTACTGCAGTTAAGCAGAACAAGAGACATTCTGGTTACTGCTCCAACTCAGGAGAAACAGGGCCGTGAACGTGGGGCTTCTACCTGCAGACTGATGCCCTACCAAGGGGATATTACCTGCTCCTTCTCCCTCCCTCTAATTTATGCCAGAAATAACATTCTGGGCTCAACGTACTTCCAACAAGAGCCAGGTATTTCCAGAGGAATTTCCATAACAGACCACCTACAGCAAAAACACATCCCATCCCTGTCACACCCTGCTCTGAGTGCCTCTACCCTTCTCAAAGGCTCAGCCTGAACAAAGCTGGCTCTGCCTCAGTGATTGCTTTTTTCCTTTTTTTAAATAGGCTCTTACAGGTTAAAGGCCAGATCCAGAGAGGCTGAGAACACCCACAAACCTATTTGGAATGTGGGTTTCCAAAATGTGGAACCAGAACAGTAGTTAGGTGAGAAAGGACATGAAAGATTATTTATTTGACTTCAAGCACTGTCATCACTACGAATTTCAGGGATTAGGGCTGGGAGTTTCCGATGTGCTGAGCAGAGGCAGGGGTGTAACCTCACCGAAAGACAGTGAGCTCTTGGCTCATTTTATATCCACTTTTGGGGCAGTGAAATATGGCTGAAGTGGGGTCTCAGGAGATGCCAGATGGGATTTCAAGAGACCTTTCCAGCCAGTCATATCTGGTTGAGAGAAATGTGCACTCTGGAATGACTGCACTGGGAGTTTGCCATGTAACCATTAGCTCTATAACCACCATTAATATACCTTGGAGGCTTTGCCTTATTTTTATATGTCAGACAGTTTCAGGCTAGCACTGTATTTAGTGAGGAGAGCACAATATTAAAATGTGACTTTCATACTTTTTATGCTCCAAGTGCCTGGATCTACTCTTGGCACACTACAAAAATAATACTTTTATGATTCAGTTTTTCCATGAAATATTTATAATAGAAGTATTGAGTGATGGAAGTGCCATAATATTACGATTGCTGCACTTGAATTCCTGGAGATTGGAAGCTTTTGTTTGGTCTAGCAGCGTGAAGGAAAAGCGTCCTGCTAAACATCTGTCTCTCCCTGCAGAACCACATGGGAAATAAAGACTTTGGGGCAGCACTGCCTGAAGTGTTTGAGTCCTCAGCTTACCCACTGCAGCCTGAGCACTGAGGAGCCTCAGCATCGTAAAACCACAGATCAGAGGGAGGTGCAGACCCAGGTGGTGCCCCAGCCCAGCCCTCTGAGCCCAGAGGGACCAGCCTGCATCCCTCCTGACACGCAGACACTGAGCTAACCCAGCCCAAACCTGCTGCAGACACCCAGCCAGCTCTGCAGCCCTGCAGGTGCATTGGTGCAGTGCTTCACTGCCTCTCCCTCGCAGGAGTTACCTTCACACCCCCACTGCATCTCCTGCCTGCAGCATGGCCTTGTCCCATCTATCGTGGAGAGGCTCAACAGATTTCTCCTCTGCTCTCTGCAGCACCTTTCTGTGTTTGAAGACTGTTATCAGTACCTCCACTTCACTTCCTCTTTTTTAATACTAAATTGCCCCAATTCTTTCAAGCCTCTCTTGCAGCCCACGCTTTTACACTTTCTCCATGTACTCCCCATATTTATTGCACCAATTGTTTCCTATTCTGAAGCGAAACTCCTGCAATATCCATTTGGAAATTCAGAATCATACAAATTGTACTGAGGTGAAATGAGTATTAAATGAAATACGCAAGGATGAAGTATGTACTGACATCTGTGGCCTGCATTTAGCAACTGCCTGGCCAGGCAGGTTCACTTCTGGGTGCCCATCTTGAGACACCTGAAAATATCTGAAGTGATCACCTGGAGTGTTCTCAACACAAACCTTTTGAATTTATGCTGCTATTTCCCTCCTGGAAGTGCTGTTAACTTCTTTTCTAAATAATACCGGATCTGGAAAAGATATTTCCGGAACAAAAGAAAAGTAGTTACAAGTATTGATACAATTTATAGAAGAACTGTTCAGGAGAGGCTCCGCTTAGTTCACTGCACCCTGATTTAGATCTCTCCTCATTCAAAACCTTATCTGAAACAGGTCTGTTTCTAAATATTAAGAGTTTTCAATAGAAATTTTTCTTCTTAGTAGGTTATTTTTTTCTGAGTTGGAGCTGCAGGGACCTCATGATGCTTCCACAGCTGGAACTCATCTGCTGTAAGAAGCTGCTGTTGAAGTGATCTGGAGAAACACTTCTCAAATCCATTTCAACAGCTTTCAAAGATTGCTCAAAGATGCCCAACAGCCCCGTTTTCCTTGCCAGGCCCTTCTTCCTCACTCCTCCGTTTAGTTACAGCAGGAGCATAGCATTAAATTAAAACTTAATTTGCTGTTAAGCATCCTGGTTAAGCAATCCAGAACTGTGAAGGTTTTTCTGGTGTTCATAAACGTATTTTACAACAACTGAGACGTGGAATGATAGAAGGAGATGTTGATGTTCTTGTGACAGGCTGAGGACTGGCTTTGAGAGCTACAGGAAAACTACAGGAAGAAAGAGGAAAAGGAGCAAGGCACGGGAGGAGCTGCGGGGTGGGTGAAAGGCAACGTTATTACCTTCTTTTTAAGGCCACAGAAATGCCATGCTGTCAACCTCTGGCATCCCCAGCAAACCATGGCAACAGCTGCCTGGCTCTGTAGTAATAAACTGAACCAATTTAATAGCTTTTATTGTTCTGCTGTGATGTTTGAGCGCAACCACTTCTTTCCTCCCAGGACTCCTGAGCCCGCAAGGGCAGCAATGAGAGAAGATCTCATTTACCTAAAAGCGCTTATAAATTTTTAATTTGCTTTAACAAGTAAATTAACAAGTCCCTCATTCAGGCAAGTTTTATGGCCTCTTGCCACTTGGGGAGGGCCATAAAAGTTTTATAGATAATCCAGAGCTACCGAGATTGCTCATAATAAATTGTCTGTTTCCTGTTATTTTATCAAACCATTGGGCTTCTAATGACTTAAAGTCACAGCTTTTTTATATCTACACTTTTTATGAGCCCATATTTATAAACTGTAAAGAATATCTTAAATTATACGGGGCCCCTGCTAATCATTACAAAGCCAGTTTTTTATTGGAGACAACCTTTTTGCTCACACCCACCTAATAAATTTTAAGAGATTTAAGGGAAAAAAAATCTTTTTGAAAACAGCACGCTGATTGCACATTCTATTTTAAGATGTTGCTTTAGCCAAACTTTCATTAATGAACACTTTGAAGTACATGGAACTCCCTACACTCTGATTTCTAAGTTGTTGAAAAAGTTCTCAGGATACCAGGCACCTTGGGAAGCCTGGCTCTGGGATTCAGGCCTGGGAGGAGGGAACACTTAGCGGAAAAACACCGTCTTTTCCCATAGAGAAAATGCTGCCTCCAGCGGGAGCTCAGTGCCTGTCCCCTGGAGCACCACTGGTGACCCTGGGACAGAGCCCCAGCCCCGAGCTGTCCCCACCATGAGGTGCTGGGAGCAGTCACACCGAAATCGGTGCTGGCAAGGACACGGCAGCACTGCCCAGGCCACCACCTGCCCTGTCCCCAAGTGCCACATCCTTACATCTCCCAAACCCTCCAGGACAGTGACCCCACCACTGCCCTGGACAGCCAGCGCTGGGGCTGGACAATGCTTTCAGGGAGAACATCTTCTCCAATATCCAACCAAAACCTCCCCTGGCAACTTGGGGCCATTTCCTTTTGTCCTGTCACTTATTCCTTGGGAGAAGAGCCCGACCCCAGCCAGAAAGGGAGAGTAAGCACTGAACCTGAATGGCCATAAGAGCTTTGTGGGGGTTTGTTTTTTACAGACAAACACAGAGTGTAGTGAGACTAGACTCTAAAAGAGATGAACTCTCACTCTTTCAGTGAGATGAACTCCCCCTCTTTCCCCCTCTGCGATTTCCGACACAGGAATTATGTGACAGAGCTATAGGGAAAATCACTGGTCAGGTTTCCTGATGTAACATATTTGGGGTAGAGGGGGAAGGAGAAGCGAAAGAACAAAGCTGCTGCAGATTCTGTCCTCCAGAGACTCCAATATTGTGACTGGATTAAAACCTGGACTTGCTCTGAAGTTTAGGTTGATACAAAGCTACAAGAAATGGGACTGTGTTAATAATACAGCATAGGTAAAAACAATCACTCTTTTCTGTAAATACAGAAATGGGACTGTGTTAATAATACAGCATAGGTAAAAACAATCACTCTTTTCTGTAAATACAGAGTGCTATGAAAGCCTAAAACTACTTCAGCTAAACAGGGGACAGTGAATTTGACTTTAAAATTCCCCATTATCTTTCTGTAAAATACAAGTCTATGGAACTGGAAAATCCATTTATCCTAAAGGAGAAAAACACTGCAAGATAAGAATATCATCCTTTACTCAGCAGAGCTTTCCTGCTTAATGGCAAATTCCAGCAGGATAGGCAAGCTGTAAAAGCTCAGGATACTATTTTTGAGAGAGATGCCAGAGCTGGTGCTAAATCCTGGAATATGCCCATTATCTGAAGCACTGAAAGTGCTTGAAGTTTTATTTATTGATTTTTTTTCAGTTTGAAAGTGCCATAGATTCATATCTCACAATATCAGTCCAGATTAAGATCCATTGTGTAATTACAACTGTGCTCATGTACTTTCATTCTTCGGTGTTATGGTTACCACAGGCCAGTAAAAACAGGCTGCTGGAGAGGATGAACCTGTTGTTCAGACATCATTGTACACTAAAGGAGAACTTGTTCAACTCTCCCGGCAATAACTGTAAGTACAGTGGAAACAAAATAAGAAAAACAAGCCACGAACCCCTCACCAAATGACAATTATCTTGTGTTTCAGGTTACAAATTCATTTGCTCCCTCAAGATCAGAAATCCTTGAGATGGAATGAAAACAACTGTAGAGCACCAGAAGGATCACATTATTCCAGTTCTCTGGAGTCCTTCAGTCCTGGGTGGCCGAAAGCCCAACTTATTTAAGAAGCAGAACTTAACTCTGTATAAATTGCCCACCACAGCAAATCCAAAGACCCACCCATCTGTGCTCACTGAAGATGCATCTCCCTGCATCAAGCACTAACCACTGTCTCATCACTCCATAAAAGAATCTTAAGGAAACAAGGAGAGTCATACAAAGATGATAAAGGAACAATATCCAAAGGATTTTACATCATAAGAGATCTCCAGCCCAAAATCCTGTTATCTGCTTCCAAAGAGAAGAAACCCTAAGGCTTGTCGTGTGCAGAGCAAAAAGAGGAAAAGCAAGTTCTGTGAGCACTGTAAAAGATTGAGGATGACTCAAAGGAGACAAACCCATCGTTCACAGAGCCTCTGTCTGAATTACAGCTACCCAACTGCAGTATTAGGGAGATGTCAGCAAGAGGGCATGGGTGTAACCAGGACGGAGCCCTGTCAGACTGGCACAAGCTTACATGGAAAAGACTGACCCCAGAAGTATATTTGCATCTGCAGGTAAAGGTAAGATGTGAAAATTCCATTTCTGCTGACAAAAGCTACATGTATTGTCAGCACTAATATCTACCAAAAATGGACAAAAAGATCGTGGCTCAGAGGAAAGGGTTATTCTTTTTTCCCCTACAGCTCTATCGAAAGTGACAGTAGATGTTCTGCCCATCTCTGGAATCTCCTCATAGATATAAATGGATGCAGAAGTGAGAAATAAGAAATGCAGCAGAAGCCCTTTTTTCCAGAAATCTCTGGAAAAGCACTGACCACATATGATTTCCAGACTTTCTCTGATAACAGTTACAAGTCTTTCTGACTCTGAAGAGCATCCAAACAGCCAGAAACTAATCTTGAGGGAATTGCTGTGCTTTTAAGAGTCACCTACTCGAGCCCTGGCTGTGGCTTTTATTTCTCTATAAACACACACACACACACACACACATGCACACATTACTTCTCCAACCAAATCCTTGCAAAAACACTTGCCCGCCTCTGCTACAAGACAGAAGATATTTCCATTAAAGTAAGCAAACTCATATCTGGTGCACCTAAGGCCTGCAGAGTTCCTAAGTTTCAGTTCACATTTCAGGTTAATCTTTTCCTTTCCTAAAGAACAGAACATCCTTTTTCCTGATCTCCCCGAGGGCTCAGTATTTGCAACATCAAACAGAACACACAAACCATCGCGCCCCCTCCAAAAGCCCATTATACTGTCAACTGGCTTCCTAACTGCAACCAGGGGAGAAAGCTTATATACTGACTCCAGAGCTCTTTTACTGCTGGAAAGTGTCCATGATTTCTTCAAGCTACTGCTGCATTTCATTTCTCTAAAGAACTCATAATAAGATGGGCAAAGTTCCAAGAAAGAAAAAAGAAACCCGACCAACTCTCGGTGCAAACCGCGCGCTCCCCCCGCTGCTGCTCCCAGCCGCTGGCAAAGGCCAAAGCCACAGGACTCTCGAGCAATCCTGCCAGTGACCCTCCTTAATAAATCAGATATCAAAATACAGACACGTGAATTAGGCTGGAAAGAGAGCAGGACAAAAGTCTGCTAGTGAAGATAATGGTGCATCTTGAGGCGTATTCCATACCCACCAAGCATGGAAGGAGTGAGAGACTGGGAGGAAAGTCCTTAGGGAGGACAAGCTACACGAGTTCAAGAGAAATCACTGTCTATTTATGAATTTTGCAAGGACAGACCAGGCTGTTATTCTGGGAGGAAGGCCCAAGTGATGGCTGTGACTGGGCTGGGATTTGGGTCTCAGCCTCCATGGCTCAATAAATGAACATTTGCAAGGCACAATGTGAACCTTGGTGGGAAGCTGTTGCTGGAGAGCAACACACTATTACTCTGATTAGGAAATTTCAAAAAAGGCAGTAAGAGAACATAAATCAAAACCAGTGGTGTCTGTGCAGCTCAACTGCATTGGGAAAAAATGTTTTGATGTTGACAGATTTTATCAGCTATTTACATGTTTTCTTTCACTCTGTTTGAAGAGTTCACATCTGCTTTGGCAGATTATTCACTGGCCCCAAGCCTGGCTTAACAGGAGAGGGGTCTCCTTTCCTGCTGGAAGAGCTCATGTTCAGGGACACAGTCCCAGAGAGGCACCAACCTTCCCCATGGCCCACCCCAAGTGCCCCTCTCCTGCCATGGAGCGTGGTGGCTTCTATGCAAGGCCTTGACCCGAGCAAAGCTGCACAGCCCATCCAGTGACTCCCACAGAGCTCACTGCAGCTGGGTGGACAGAGAGGCACTAAGTGAAACTCCCAGCCAGACAGCCAGCACCACCCACAGCTCTCATCCCTAATTTCTCAGTGAACCCATGGTAAACCACAGCTGACAGCGGCCGCAGGTCTGGCAGGCGATATTTACAGCTGCACTGCTGTAGAGTCAGGAGGTTATGTCAAGCTGCAGCATCCAAGTGATGGTAAATGGAGCCCTGGACCGTGAGGAAATGGCTGGAGATTGGTTACAGCCAGGAGTAATTGATCTGTCTGAAAAAACAGCCCAGGAATCACAGGATTAATGTTCAAATTCCAGCTGTGTTGCATTGTTCCCTTTCCTCCAGCTCTCCAACAACAAAGACATGCCTGCTCCTCTGGAGACCAGAAAAGTTTTATTAAAAATCTTCATACAACTGTTGCAGCAGAGGCCCTGTTAAAAGCATCACCGGAGAAAAATGCAGGATTCATAAAGAAACCATCCTACAATTTCCTTTCGATCTGGCATTGATTTCAAAGGGGCTACCTGAGCCAAGTGGCTGTGGCCAGCTCCCCTCCCTGCCCGGGGCAGGCTGAGCCTGGCTGGATGCGGGCGCGGGCACGAGCAGCACGGGCGCGCACGCAGAGCGAGGGGGAGTGCGGAGGGGAAAAATAACAAAATGGGAACACTTCCAAACCTGCAGCTGTGCTGGCCCATTAAAAAGCTGAAACTCGTTCTACTGTTCGACCTCATACTTATCACCACATAACTATTCATCAAAGAAATTTCGGTGCAATTAATTAAATTATTCCCCTGCCTGTGCCACAGTCATTATTCCAATATCAGCTTTCACTCGCACTCTCTTAAGCTCGTGTCTCGATGCCAAGTGACATCTCCAGGGCTGTCCAGCCTCAATAAAGCTCTGCTCCTCACCGCTCACAGAGCCGATCATTTCTCTCTTTTATTGCCATTTATTTTCCACTAGGATTTTGCTGCCAGTATATTGGCAGGACTTCCAGTATATGGATGTAATGAAATCTACCACAGACACTTAACATCGGGTCAGGCTTCAGCTCGGCTCATGTGAAGCTGTAATATGATAAACAAATGCTTCCAGGAGGAGGATTTTATCTGCTCCAAAACAGAACGAGGACTCCTTTGGTACCCAGACATGAACTAGGAGGGAGTCATTTCAAAATCCATATGATAATTAGCTTTATAGCCAAAATGTGCTCAACATGAGAAACCTGAGTTACAGCACAGATCAACTTCTTTATACAAAAGCCCTCAGTATCACAGTTTGCATATTCCACCCTTTTTGTGTGTGCGTTTTGTTTCTTTGCGGTTTGTTTTTAACAGCACTGTTAATATAACTCCACTGGCTCAGCACACCAAAGTGTGGGGGTTTTGGTGGCCACTTTAGGGGCCCTGAGTTGACCTACAACAATATCTAAATGTAAATGCCCTGATGTCATGTCGTCCTCAGCTCTTCTGGAACTTATGCAGGACCTGATGGCGCTCTGAACGTGGTCTGCCTGTGTCTACTGCCACAGTAACTCATGTGATGGCACCAGAGTATCATATCTGCATCTCTCCCAGTCCAGGTCAGGACTGCTGCCAATGGGATTAGGCTCTAAAAATGTGAATGACACGAGATACTGATAGTCATTGTCCCAGGCACCTCTAAGGGGACTTGCAGCTGGAGTTGAGAGATGAAAGAAACACAGAAGGAAAATAAAGCGTTACTTTCAGAAGGAGAAGGAAAAGAAATCAAACCTTAGAACAGTTTGTATCTGGCCACAGCAAGTCTTGCACTACCTGGAAGGCTGTAAATCAATAACGAAGACATGCTATCAGAGAGGTTTTATTTCCAACGCGAGTTAATGGACATAAATCTCCTCCAGGCAATGGATGTAAAACATCAGGCTGTGATCAAAGGGTGGGGGTTTCAGCCTGCACTGATTTTGTGTCTAAAATAATCTTCTCCCAGGAGAAATGGAATTTTGCTGTTCTTCCAGGGAGACAGAGAAGTTTGGTTCTGCACCAGCAACTCCCCTGATGCTCTGTTGGCTTTCCAGCTAAGGCATCAGTTAGAGGAATTCATAGCATCTGTGTAAAGGCAGCAAAACTCAAGTGTTACAAGATAATTAGGGGGAACCCAGAACTCTCCTGGTAAAGAGGGCAGAACTTTGTCAGAGTAGCACTGATCTTCAAATCTGTTGGCAAAGTTTTATTTATATACACACTGCAATGTAGATGTTTTTCCTGCTTGCCTTGGATGAAGGCAAATAAAACCTGGCTCAAACCAGGTTTGAACCAAACCTTGTGCACCCTCCACCTCATCCTTCTGCTATCCAGCAGTCCAGGTTCTCTCCCAACATGCTGCCTTTTATTTTGCAGACCACACCAGGTATTTTGCCATTTGGTAAACGAGATCTGGATTTGCCTCCCCAAGCACGCATCAATACTTTCCAAATGAATGCAATCTAGCCCTTAGATCTGTCGTTTTCCTTGGATCCTTCATTACAGCATGTCCGTTCTTTCCTAAAAATAAGGAAATGCTTCTGCTCTGGCATTGTGGCACATTACTCCACAGCTGTGGACAGCAGGAAAACAAACAGGCTGCTCTACCAGGGAACATGAAAAATCCAACGTGAGCAGCAGGGGCCAAGGCAGTGGCACTGTGGAACCTCCTCCCCAATTCTGTATCAATAATTTAGCTGTAAATAAACATTAACTATTGCCTTCAAAAAAAAAAAAAAAAGGAAAGGAGCCAAATTTCCAATGTCACAGATATTAAAAGAAGTTTACAGAAGGCACTTTACAGAAATCACAGAAGATACGTTTTATCACGGTTGCTTTCAACTTTTTGAAACATTTAATCCCTTTCCAAAAGCTACTAAAACATCTTGAATCCTTCACTTTCCCGTTCATTATCTACCCTAATTTGAAGATGGCAAACAGACCATATTGATTCAGCCCAGAACAATCCAGTGTAGGACTAACCCGTGCCCTTCAATACCAAGCAACACACTTGCAAGTGCTTCAATAAAAGAAGTAACCACGTAACAAATATAACTCTAGATAATTCTTACCTTCTGTTTTACAAGCACATCTGAGTGCATGACATTTTGTATTTTTTAATTTTGTTTTAATTTTTAATAGGAGAAGCCTAAGATTAATATCTCGTGGCAACAAATCCAACTACCTACTCCCACTGAATGATCTCCTTCACCCCTGGAGCACATTCCAGCTGCACAGAGCACCACCCCAAGCTCCTTTGGGCAGGAATTGGGCCAATGTGGCAGGCTGGAGGAGTGATGCCTTCGGGAAGGCACCATGGGTGGCAGCACAGACAGTTCATGTTTTCACATCCTTGATTTCAGTCATTTCTTCCCTGCACCAAGGCCACCGTGCCAACCTGAAACGCCCCAAACACACCAACTTCTAAGGGCATCTGCAAACCACTTTGTCTGAAATAGTGGTGATGGTGACATGTGCCAGCGGGTTTTGATCCTTCCCCAGTGCCAGGCAGTCGTGGGGCAGGACTGCCCCAGGTCATTGTTGCAGACCTGCAGGTAAACCCAGGGCTCTCCCAGCAGGCCAGCCTGCAAAGCATGCCCTGATCACTGTGGGCAGTGAGAAAGGCAACCAGAGGCTCTGCCAGGCACATCAACTCTTCCAACAGCCAAAAGGAGCTGCAGCACTGGATTATCCCAGGGATATGAACTACCTCGAGACCTCTGACATAACAGGTTTGCACCTTATCACAAACTCTGGTCTCACAGCCTATGCAGGATTTCAGAGAGCAGATGTCTCTCTCTGGGCTGTGCTCAGTGTGAAAAGCCCATAATATGTTTGGTTGACTTTCCTATAAGTTGCTCATGTCAACAAAATTAATGTGACATTTACAACTATTTTGAGGATAAAATGAAGTTGCTTAAATTATTCTGCGGAAGCAGTGTGAGACAGAATTATTCAGTTGACAAAATCTAATTAGGTGTAAATTATTTCAGGTTATATGAATTATAAAACCTTTCAGAGAGAACTCAAACTCAAGGCTCAATGTGATACAGTGAATTAACATGCCAGGCATCTGTTTGTTGGAGTTGGGTTTCAGTTGGGGACAAAGTCACACAGGTAATTAATTTCATCTTTCTACCAGCCACCACACTCAGGCAGGCAGAGGCAGCCATGCCCCACACAAGAGACATTTTCCTACAGCTGGAAGGCTTTTTTCCTCACAGAAGATTGGAAGAATTTGAGAGCTGGTCAGTAGATGCAAAAAAGCCACTCTTAGTCTTAACTCCAAGGCAGAGATAAAGTTCCTGGTGCCTGGGGAGAGCAAGAAGGGAATATACTGGCAGCAAGCTCTCCTTGGAGCCTGCTGTCCAGCTCCCTCCTTCCTGCAGGAAATTCCTGCGTAGTGACACTGAGAAACATTTCAACATGTGATTAAGTTCAATAACTCATTTTTGGAAGTGTACTTTGATGCTCTGCAGGATCAGCATGTCCAGAAACCTGCCTAATTACCACAGTGTTTATTTCTCCTGCTAAGTTTAATTTTTGCTGTTTAGATGCAGAAATGCCATCATTAACTTCTACAAAGCCAAGCAGGGCATCTTTGAACCCAAACTGTCGGTGGTTTTAATGGCTGAAAAGCATGATGCTGAGAAGCTCCAAGGGTGACAGGGTGTCCTGTGCTGTGGCTGTGGAGGAGAAGGATTGGTGAGCAGCTGTGTAATTGAATATTTGGGTGGGAGAAAACAAGTGCTTTATGAGTTGAGCATCAGCTTTGCTCACTTGCTGTCAGCCTGGTGCAGAGGGAGGGTCTGGGCACTGTGGGAAAGAAGCAGATCCAGTTCCCACAGGGGGTTTAGAAATACACACTGGGATTTGACATGATCCTGATTTTCCATTTAAGTGCACCACGATTCAACATGGATTGCTACATCTCATCTGAGGCTCCAGCTACCTTCTCACACCGCTTTCCAACTCTGTGAACAACCCACTGCAAGGAGACACAAGTTATTTACTATCACTCACACTCCCTCTGTAAGGATCAGAGAAAATTACTGGAAGCAAAGCAGAACATTTGGTCACAAAGCCTTGAGAGGAGGCAAGCAAAAACCCCACAGCCCTGATTTTCTCTTTCTCTTTAAAACGTTCAGCTGTGCTGCTAAGCTCCAGCTGGGGCCTTTCTCAATGGACAGACATTGCAGCTTAGTTAAAAATGATATGCAATGCTATCAGCTGCTCTCTTGTTCCATTTCTACACAGAATGCATTTCTTACACGCTACTGACCACAATCCCTTGAAAAGACTGGTGAGAATTACATATTTTAGATGCCACCTTTTCTGCTACCTCAAACAGACAGTAGTGAGTGCATTGGGAAAAAAACACAAGCAAAAAGGAAGACACAGAGAGCACATGTACCTCAAATGTTTAACCATTATTTGCTCAAACTGACTCTTTGTTTGCCTAAGAGACTTAATGAACAAAGCTCGATTCCTTGCTGTCTCACACTACCTGGAGCCAGAGGAGCACACGCTGCCATTCCAGGCAGCCAGGCAGTCACCAGCTGGACCTGAGGTGTGGGGTGGACCTCTCCTCAGGAAATCCAGCTGGCTTTCCTGCATTCCCTGAGGTCCCCATGTTGCCAATTTTCTAACTGAAGGCTTTACTACAAAGAGGTTGGAAATAGCAAGAATGGCCTCAGATGCATCTGAACGTTTAGGCAGTGTCAGTACCCTTCTGCATGCAGATAAACTGCATATTCAAGAATAGATCAGAATAGAGAGAATCTTGCATTTAGATGGGACAGAGAAAGTCATCCAGTCCAACTGCCATGGGCATCTCCTCTTCCTTCCCCCAGTATATACACGTAGGAGTACATATATATATATAAATAAAATGTATATTTAATAGTCAGTCCTAATCCTGCACCAAGATGCCAGGGAAGATAAAGTCAAAGCAAGATAAATCCGCCACTCTTCGTTTCTATCTTTGTAACAAGAGCTGGTGGCAGTGACAGAGATCTGGGGATAAACACAAATCTTCCACGGTTCACTAACCTTCACTCTGTGGTGATTGATAACTGTATTTTTAAGTGCTGCAGGTATCAGGCTCAGCTCTGGCTCTGTATCTCTCTCTATCCTGCTTGTAAGAACATGTTGCAATATACTCTAGGACTGAGGGACCAGACAGCTTCTCCAAGACCTCCCATGTCCATGCCAGGATTGGAGATGGCGATAGAAGAGGCAAATATCAACCCGATTTCCCTGCCTCAGCAAAAGCAGCGCAGCTGATGAACACAGCAGGGCGAAAAGTAAAGGAAATTAAACCCAAGACAAAACACAGAGCAGGAAAGGGCGTTTGTAACTACAAAGTGATTCCCTCCCTTCTGTCAACGCTCACTCCCAATTCTGCAGGAGTTAAGGCTGCCACGTAATAGGCAGTGCCGAGCTTTCCCCGGGGTGGCAGCCAAGGCCACTCACCCCACTATTAGAGGCCTGACAAGCTTTGTCAATGCAATCTACTGAACGCCGTGAGTGACAAGCGATCAATATTCCCCACTCTCATGGGTCATCACAGGTGACAGAGGTCTAAGTAATAAAACAGCCCTGGCTGCCTCCTCTAACTTAAATGCTTCCCCAGCCACAATATTTCTTTTTTGTCTAAGCGCCTCTAGCTAAATTCCTCACAGATCGAACCATCAGATGGGCTGCAGGTTCTGAGGAACTGCAATGTGCCAGGATTGATGCCGGCCCGGGAAGGCTCAGCAGGCTGGAGACACCGGTTCAAATAAATCACAAATGACGAGCTCAGGGCTGTAATCTGCCAGCACCAGGCCCTGTGGCAGCCCGGGGACACAAGGAGGGTGCGGGGACTGAGCATGGCAGGGAGCCACCTGCCAGCCCGAATCAGCCCTCTGAAAACACTCACCACAACGCCCCTCTTTTCCCTAATTTGTGAGCTGTCCTAAAAATTACTGAGAGGAACTACATCAGTTGGCATTATGGTGTTAGCAGAAGACAAAGGCACTCTGCTGCAAATCCGAGGAAGTGCTGATGGGACTAAAGCTCATGGGGCTGTTGAGGCAGTCAGAAGCACTGACCAGGAGGGTCCTTATGGCGTGAAAAAACCCTCCTCCCTCCTAAACATTGGAAATGAGTGTGCAGGTTTTAAGGGAATCCTTTGCTCCATTCCAGTCACCCACCCTTACCCTGCCACGCTACGAGGCACCTGGTGGGGCAAGCAGGGGTGGCCTGGATTTGCTCTGTACAGCTCTGCCGCAGCCAACAACCACTGAGAATCTCCTGCTTTTCTAAACCCACAGGCTATCTCACCCTTAAATAACTTGTTTTACAGCTGTGTGCCAAGGAAGAGCTCAGGCTTCAAAAAAATGCAGTGATTTACAGCTCAGAACCCAAATTTAAGGCAGATGAGGAAACCTCCCATGTTTTAGCCCTTATGAAAATCCTGCCCCAGTTCCTGCTGTCAATAACCACTATGGACACAAGCCATCGATGTCCATCTGGAATCTGAATGTTGTCCAGTTTTTTTCAGCTGTTTAGAACCAGCTTTTATTGGGAATAATCTCTTTAACCAGACAGCTTTGCAAACACCACGTTTCACTACATTCCTGGGAGACAGGCAAGTGATACACACCAATTTATAGGGAATAAATGGAGACACAAAGCAGAGCCAGAGGCACAACTGGACACAAAACCCCACGGGAACGTAATTTCACACCCTAAACTCTGGACAACAAATATATCCTAGAAGAGAGTCTCTTCTAGGGGATGACTGTCAGTTGTGAAATTCTGTTTAAACAGGTGGCACGACGATGCTGTGTTGTTTGGAAATAATTGGGGCACTGTTTACAAACCACTCTCAGTGATCTAAGCCAGGATAAAAATAGACTATAATGCTCAAAATCTGTATTTTTACACAAGTTCATCCTCTTTCACTACAAAAAGCAAACCAAACAGCTAATTCTGCTGAAAACATGCATTCATTCTGTCAGTTATTTATAATAATTAAAGATTTTTTCTAATTCAAGAAAAGCAACCCAGTTCACCTACGCCAGTGTGGTTCCCCCAGGTAAATGTTTGAGAGCTGAAATAATTTATCAGCAGGATTTTTTATCCGTGCATGGGACACTTGATCCGGAATGGCTTGAAACAGAAAAAAATAACCCAGGACATGGGATTATGTCAGAAACCTTTAAAGGCTATCAATGAAATCATCTTCTGTCCAAGGGAACAAGGGGTCTTTTTATGGCAAAGGAGAATAAATGGAGATGGGAACTCTGTAGCAACATCTTTTGGAATACACAAAAACTGATGAGGAAGCACATTTCCTAAAGAAAACCTGCCCTAACTCTTGGGATAAAATTAGATGTCTAATAAAGAAAAGGTCAGTGTTCTAATGTAGGATTTTGTTCTCTAACACACTTGACTACTGGCCAACTCAACCAGCTGGACAAGCACTGCAGAAGAGCATGTGGGAAGTATCTATTTCAGACCAAAGTAATCTTTTTAGTCACTGAATTCAGCTGATTTTCTAAATGATTAGACCAAGGCTTGGCTGTTCCCACATCACTGCTGAGGAAAGGCTGCAGCACAGGAGCTGCACTAAGATGTGAACCAGCAGATAAACACAGCCAGCCTGGGGACAGCCCTGGCGTTCCCAGGACAGGGTGGTGGCAGCTGTGGCCATGAAGGGGAGGGCAGACTCAGAACAGAACAAACCCAGCGCGTCTGGCGAGCGCCAGTGCCCAGCCGAGCTCTGCCTGGGGCCCGGGTCAGCTCTGAGTGGATTCTGCCAGCAGGTTACGGAGGGGAAGCCACATTTCAGTGCACACCTGCCCTCCTGCTCCTGCTGTTTCCAAAATGCCCATTTTACACTGCACTGTATGAGCT
Source organism: Corvus cornix cornix (assembly GCF_000738735.6). Lineage (NCBI taxonomy): Eukaryota > Metazoa > Chordata > Aves > Passeriformes > Corvidae > Corvus > Corvus cornix. Next base: position 1,822,237 of record NC_046348.1, read on the forward strand.
CAGCTAACTCCACGCTGCACGTTCTCTCCGTTTTTCAGGAACACATTCCTCCTCACACTGGACTTTAGATGCAGATACAATACATAAAAATAGGGTAAGAGAGAAATAAAAACTGTGAAACTTTATTTCTTCTCTCCAGAAGGTTACCGCTGTTCTCTCCCAGTCAGCCATCCAGCTTTTTTTTTTTCCCCTCTGGCCTCAGAGGCTTTTGACTTTCTCTAAACACAACTCAAGTCATTTAAAAACAGAGAATGAAAGCAGTATGGCTACAGCGATCTGATAGCATCACATACAGATCTTAACCTAATTTATTACTGATGATGTAGTCATTAATGTACTCTGAACATGCACTATACACTCCTCTTTAATGAAAAAGTAGCTGGGGAAGCTCATCCAAGTTGCTTCAGAAAGTTGAGTCCCTAGAGGCTTACATGTCATCTACCCTTAGATTTATCCAAGGCTGAAGGAGATATTTTAAAACATATCTTCTTGTTATTCTTTTAAAAGATAGTTCCCTTGATGCTGAGCCTTGAAAGTTTGGCAGATCTTATTACCAGGAGTGAACTAAACTGAAGCAATTGCTGTAATGGTTGTTACACTGTGGGTACAACTCACTTGCCATGTTCTCTTCTCATCCACTTTCATCTCAAAGTGTTTATATGAGCAGGAAAAGTTACTGTGATTTTTCTTCTCATCAGCAAGGAGAGAAAAAAAATTGGCAAAACTAGACTGGGGAAAGCACAGGAAAAGGAACTATGGAAATAAAAGTCATTGGGACAAGTTCATACAGAAGTCTGGGAAGATAAGAGGGACTGCAGGGACAGAGAGGCAACATGGCCCCTATCCAGACTCCCAGCAAGGATGGTCTGTAATTGGCTAACAGTGACTAACAATGGAAAGGAACTTTTTAAAAGCCATCACACTTCTCTCCTCATGACCCCACTGATCTGCTGGAGCCTCTGGCTCCAAAAGCTCCCAGCACACACCAGGTCTGCAGCCACGGCACTGGGATGATCCCATCCTTGAGAAACTCTACAGCAAGCTCAGGGCTCAGGAAATCATGAGCTCCAGGCCACAACAGTGCAACAGCAACAACTGCTAGGGAAGCACAAGGCTTCCTGGGGTATGAGGTAGAAAAAAAATTTAAAAACTCAACAAACCCAAAAATGCAAGAGAAATATAAACCCTCTGTCCCAGAACTGATGGGAGACCATGTCTCATGCAGTGAGAAGGCAAATCATTCTTGTGGAAAAAGACCAACCACAAGGGAAAACAAATGAACAATAGGGGAAATCAACAGGTGTGTGAGCCTGGAAAGCGCTCAGTGGGAAGAGCTGCTTTCATGGATCAGCCCCATCAATCATCCCTCTCCTGTCCTACAGGCATGCTAACACCTGTAGAGGAACCAAAGCTTTTCCTGTGAAGGAAAGAGCAGTAGGGATTATCTGATGTTCCCTTCTTCATGCCAATTATAGTGCTAAAAGGCCAGCAGAAATATTTAAGATGATGGAAGTCAACACCTCCTCATTCCTGTCTGGTGAGCAGCTCTTCATACTTTTCATGCTTTTATCAAATGTGGATCGTGTCTGCCCAGGAAGCTTCAGTGCAGTGTTAAGATTTCCAGGTTAACTGCAGTGAAACTTTGTCAGCATTTCCATTCCTGTCTTTCTAAAGGATTTAAATACTCCAATCTAAACATGCAACTCAAGGCCAATTTCAGCCTGCAGGATCCTAGGCTGGGGGCAACTTCCTCCCTTCTGTGGACACAGAGCAAATTCTTACTATTAACTGATTCTAGCAGTTCTTTTCTTTCTTCCAAGGTGTTAGGAGCAAAAAAGACAAAGATTGAGTTACTTTGAGTGTAGGAGCTCAGGCGTGATCCAGTCCAGCCAGACTCCACCCCTGTCTGGAGGCTTTGTCCTTAGTGAAACCTTTTGCTGTGACTGCTGTCGCAGGAGCTCCAGGCCGGAGGAGGCATCACTCCTGCTGGAATCCTCTCTGCTGACACCAGGAGGACCATTAAATGTGCTGTGTTAGTCTAAATGTCTTTCAGGTCCGTGTTTACCTAAGATAGCATTATTTGAACGTGTCTATTTGTGATCCAATTCACCTGGAGCGCCGCCTGATCCTACAGGAATAAGACAAGGACGTCCCATATGGTGGCAAGGTAGAAAATCTCCTCCAATGCAAACCACCTCTGACCTCTGGGATAATAAATTCTTCTGCAAATGACTGGGCAAAGTCCTGGAGCCTGTGTGCAAGGAAGATAAACAGCCCTCTTTGTCCTCGGGGCCAGAAGTGGCCATTGTGTGGAGCGGGCCCAAAGGATTAGCACTGCCATGATTATTTGTGTTATATGAGCTATTTCAGGAGCTAATTGACCCCGGCACAAAAGCCGGGTGAGAAAGGCTTTTGTAGCTAATAGAATGAGCAATACAGAAAAGGGTAAGGTGCTTTGAGCAATTGGGCCACAGTATACAGACACTGACTCAGTTTCAGCTGACAGCATCAAGCAGGGCAATCTAATCTCCCCAGTTAGCACTAAATCAGCCTGGTATAAATGAGCCCGTGACAGAACACGGAGAAATGGGACTTGCTAAAAGGATAACTGAGGATAACTGCCTTGTGAAGCATAAATATTGAAGATGTTCAGAACTCTTCATTGCTTGAGCTAAGCATGCCTGGCAAGAGCTGTACAGACAGAGCTGTTGGGTACTCAAATCTCTGCTTTTTGAGGGCATGGTGGTAAATGTCAGTATCTACATAAGGTATTCTGAAATTATAGATATATGTTCCCTCCTTCCTTCCCTCTCTTGAGTGCTTAATGGCAGGGGAAGGTATTGACACTGAGAAACTGATGGGGCACTTAAACATTAAATCCTAAAGCAACAACAACAAACAACAAAGCCGTTTTCTCCATGAGGAGGAGGACAGGTTATGGCTGTAGGGTACAATCATCCCAAAGTAAACTACTTGCCTCTAAATTCACTTGTGAAGAATCATGGAATCATTACGGTTGGAAAAGACCTTTAAGATTCTTGTGAAGAATTATGTATTTAAGGGGGGGAAAGTGAAGCTGAATTTAGAACTGAACATATTTTTTTTGGCATTTAGTCACAACTTAGCAAGGCCAGTTTTAGCTCAAATTCAGAGCTAAACACACATAAAGGACGCAGTGAAAAAATTAAATCACCCTGACCTTTCTGAAGCCACTAGAAAAGCTGCTGCAACATAATGCATTACAAATTCTGCACTAAATGTGGTGCAGAAGAGAAAACAGCCTTCTAAATATGCAACGGAAGAGAAATAATCATATTCATCATTTATTTATTGAACCTACATGGACCCCTCACTGCACTATCCGAGGCCACCACAGGCATAAAGGAATTAAACAGCACAAAATCCCAGCCAGGAAAAGCAGAATTTATAGGTGCTGCACAAATGGGGTAATGAGGTAGAGAAAAGAAGGTCTCTGTGGACAGACTGAGCCTAAACCAGAGACCAAGTCAAGTCCATGTCCCCTGAGCCGACACACTTTAGTGTAGGATTATTATTCCCTTCATGTGTTTCAGCAGTGCCCATGCCAAGGAGGAGCTCCCTGCCCAAACGTGCCCCAGCCTCTCCATGAAGCAAAAGGCTTTCCAGACCTCTCTGCAATCTTACAGGACCATGCTGAGGATCAGCAGGAGGAGAGGACGGGGCAGCTCCCACGACACGGTGCATGTCACCGTGATCCCCACTGCACTCTGACAGACCTTCAGCTCAAGACACCACCCCAGGGGTGTTCCCCAGGGAGAAACGTTCATCTCCAAGGCCTGCATCTACAGCTGAGAGCCAGCAAATGGATGCTTTGACTGTACCCAACACCCCCACACACCTCAGGGGCACAGGCACCTTCGAGCACGGCCTGGTGAATGCACAGGGCTGAGAAGGGCTTTGAACACAATCTCACCCCGTCCTACACCAGCCAGCTCGGCATGGAGCCACAGGAACCAGTGCTGACACACCCCAGAGGCAGCAGGTTTTTGAAGTTACCTTGTAATTGATTTAATCTCCTCACACAGAACCATGGGTTCGGAGCAAAGGCGATGTGAAAGCCCCCATGTGGGTGGTGAGCACACCTGCCTTAGACCCACAGCTCCACTGACCTCAGTGCCCTGTTCAGGGACAAAGGCAGCCACAGATGGCAAGGGTTAAAGTCACTTATTGTTCCTGGACCTCTTCAAACAATGCAAACCTACTTAGCAGAGGTAATGTTTTAAGCACACTTATTTCCATGAAGCAAATCCAGTGTGTAATTCCAGGATTAGTCCAGAAACTAAGAAGCTTTCTGTTTTCAGCAAAGTTAGCTCCCATTTCAAAGTTTAGTTAGGCCTTAGAAGTTAATCAAAACACAGAATTTCACAGTTTCACATACACTTGTTATAAGCAGAGAGACCACCAAATTAAAATACATGCAATTGTAATGCTGAGAGAGGATTCTTTACAATTTCCTTTTATTCAAATGGATGAGGAAAAAAGAAGAGGAAAGGAGGAGTCCGTACTAACACGTGCAGGTTCACCACTGACACTGCAATTCTTGTGGGAGAGGGTTTTATAGGCCATGAGACTTGTAAAGATCTACAAAGATTAAAGAAGATCTATTTTTAATGCCTCTGTAGGCATTAATACCTCTACAGACATTAGACAACAATGACAGAATCTAAGGAGGCTCCTCCAGAGCACCAACATGTGTATGTACCTCAGCTTCCAGGAAGGACAAGAGAAAGAACCAAAGCTGGATTTATCTCAAACTAGGTATGAACCGAGAAATACCACAGTTGGTTAAAATAAAAATGTCTCAGGTTCAATATTAAAGCTAGAACATTCATAAAAATTAAGGGTCTGCTTTTTTTTGTGTATCCTTCTATAATCAAAACCTCAACTTTTTAAAAAGAGTAACACAGCCATGAGCACATGTCTTCTATTCCCATAAACTTTTCACAGTACTACTAGAAAGAACTCGGATACTCTGCCCGGATTAAAAAAAAAAAGTATTGATGTGTTTTTCTACACACCCAAACCAACGGAATCACTACTTACAATCCTGTTTTAAACAAAGAAATAATTAATGCTCAAGTCCAAACACCCTCATGGACCAGGGAGGCTGCTGGCAGCAAGGCAGGACCATCAGTATTTGGGACCATGGGCTCTGTGCTCAAGAGGTGGCAGTTTATAAAGGGTTGTTCAAGCAGACATGAAGGACAGTACAGCAAATACAAATATTACAGATGGGGTTTTCACAAGGATGGACGTAGTTCTTGTAGTTCTCTTTCTGAAGTGCTCACAAACTTTTAAACATCTCATCCTAAACAGTGATAAAATAAACACTGAATCGAGTGAAGAGATTAAAAAAAAAAAATGGAAAAAGAAAGCATCTATTCTTGAGTCACTTACTGATGTCCTACAGGTCATTTCTTCGGTGAAATTCACATTTATTGGCCTAAAACTCCCTGAAGAGCAGCTCTGGCAGTGGAAGCAGCCAACTGCTACTGCTCCCTCTGCACTCACCAGGGAGCTCAGCCGTGCTCCACCACAGCAAATCATGTTCCTTTGCTTGAAAGGTTTCCCTGGAAGCAGCAAAGGACCTTGCTCATTTTAGGCTGCACAGACTGTGAGAATTTTGGGAAAGGCCTTTCCCGTCACTGCTGAGGCCTGCAGGCTGCACGCCACTCCACACGACGTTTTTCCCTGCTCCAAGGTGCCTGGTTTCTGAGAAGCTCAAGACCTTAATGGCAGGTTACACGAGGTTACTTAACGATTTTCCATCCTCCTCCCAGCTGTCTCAATTCCACAGGATAAAGCTCCCTTGGCCCAAAGCAAGGCTTGTTCATGCTAACTTTAATTGCGCTCTGTCCAACAGCTCCGCTGCGTTCCCAACTGCTCACTGTGTGCCTGGAAATCAAAGGTAGAAATGCACACTCCACAGAATGGCTTACATTAGTGCCATTAATTCCTACTTGCAGCATAATCCTTCATCTGGGAGTTATTCCAAAACATAGGAGTTAATGACACTAATATAAACCATCCCAATGTAGCATGTGTTTCTTTAGCTTTTATTCCCATGACTAAATGTCTTTTTAATGCACTTTTATTTACCGTGATGGAAATAGTTTTTCCTGCTTTACTCCATCAGAAGTCTGGGTCTGTCACATTAACCCTTTTCTGGGCAAAGCTCTGTAGACATATTTCGCATTATGACTCCCAAATTAAAACCTTCTGCTGGCATTCCAGCAGTGCACTACAGCCCTTTCAAGAGCTGAGAGACCTAATGGAAACCCTGAAAGAGGGATGTTAATGGCCTCAGCGGGCTGTGGAATCTCCTGGTGACACAGTGCCCAGAGCTCAGCCAGCCTGGCCATGGGAAGCCTGGAAGCCTGGGACTGAAGTGCTTTGGGATCAAGGAACAGAGCTGCAGAAAGGTTCTGTCCCCTGGTGCACAGCAGCCCTCAGTCCCATTCCCCGGTGACACTCTTACCCAGCTGGCGAGAAGTAGGGAATGAAAGGCCTCTGGATTTTCTCAGAGGTGTGAAATACAGGCAGAGGGGGGGAAGTGGATTAGAGGGATGGAGAAAAATACTGCTACTCCCCAAGAAGGTGTGGAGAAATTCCTGATGAAAAAATGGTCTTTCACTGGAGGAAGTGGACGAGGAGGGAAAAAGCACATAAAAAGAGTAATAAAAAGAAAGCAAAGTACATTATTTCACCTCCATTTCGCTTTCCCTCCACTCCACAGTCCCCCAAAGCAGAGCCCATCCTGTTCTTGGCCTTCTAAGCTGGAGTAACTTTAATGTTCACAAAATTTTCCTTTTCTTTTTTTCAAAATTATAACTTTTATAGGGTTAGTTTTTCTAATCCTTTTGTATTCTCTTATGTCCTCCTTCACTGCTGCTGAGTACAGGGCAGGTGAGGAAGAGCAGGTAGGCGAGGAAGGACTGAAAAAAGGCTGAGAAGTAAAACAAAAGCAATTTGCTTCTGAACACTATATTAAGAAACAACGTTTAAACATTTTGAAATGTTCAGTTCTCACTTCCAGTTTACCTAATGCTGCTCACTATGTAATCTCCTTTTTAAAGCCTTTAAAAGGAGATATAGAGAGCCATACTTAAACAATCCTCGAGGATTTTCTAGATTGTATCCACGAAGGAAATACCTTCCTGTAGTGACACTGCACTGCATTAACCCAACAATTCAGCAGACAACAGTTCTCCAGAGTTACACAGTATATAAATACAGGGCATGTGAGCAGCATAAACACGGGACACTTGCCAAAACATAATTCTGTTTCATAAATCTGAGACTGTATCTGAGATGCTCAAAGAGTCATAAATAATACAGGGGGACCAGCTGCCCCCAGAAGTCAACAGGCTCAGGCCTAATAGATGGATTTCAATAAATTCAGGCTAAATCCTTACCACAGAAGATGTCTATTGATACCTTCTGCTAAGACTTCAAAAAGCACAAAAGTGTTTTGAGGCTCTCACTTTTTATTATCAAAAAGATCCATTTCAAAAAATTTCTCAATTAAGTGAATTCCTCCATCTGATTAGTTTCTTACAGTAAAGATCATTTACCCTTTGGTTTAGATTTGAAGCATAAGAGGTTGAGCCTGAGATTTTTGTGGGGAACGGGGAGATTAAGGATAAGTAAGTTTTTAATTTAAACAGAAAATGTTTTGAATATTAACTGGTTGATCTGAAGGTTCAACGATGAGTGCCGTAGGCAAAGAGCTTGTTCTTTGGCACGGAACCCCTGAGGGGAGGGGGAGCTCAGAGGGAGTGCAGGAATGCAAACCTCTAAACATCACAGATCTGTCACCACAACCACCAGAAAATCAGTTAGCATCAGTATGATTTTAATTTTGGCAGTGAGATAATAAAGCCACAGTGAGACTGAACATAGTGAATTCTGACAGAAAATGAGAGGAAGAAAGAAAAAGATGTGAAAGTAAATCTAGTTCTTCTAGAAAAGCAATCTTGGCTACAGAAGTTAATGATAAAAACATGCATTTCTACTCAAGTGGTTTTCTCTTACCCATTAGAAGCTAAAATGGAACCTCCTCAAAAGAAACAGACCTTGTTTATAAGAACATCACATTATGAACATTCACAAGCATTTAGCTTCCATAAAGTCCCCCTGATTCCGAGAGGGCTCTGGAGCTCCAAGGTCTATTCCTCACTCAAGGTAAGCCTGGCACAAGGGAGAGGTGGCGATTCCTCATCCACAGGGCCTGGCTTTGCTGGCAGCTCTTTGTGCCTGGCAGAAGCACCAGTGAAAAGAGACATAATAAAAACCAGGTTCGAATTATTCCAGCACAAGATATTATCTCTCCTTCCAGCCCTTGCCCCACTGTTTCCTTGGACCACTGCAGCTCCAACACAACACAACTACTGGAGCTGTGTGGAGCACTCGGCTGAGCTGCCTCGGCCTGCAGTGGGCAAAGACAAAACCAGCTGATAACCAGAGACAGTTGCCAGCACAGAAGACAGTCTGCAAATATCCAGACTGTATTTTTAATGACTTTTTTTTTTTTTTTTGGATGCCATGAGAGGAAGATGAAGCATTTAAAACCACCGTGAAGCACAGTTTATTTAACCTTGGGCAGTGCAGCAATGCTTGAGATGCCGAAGCTCCAGGTGGGCAGGCGGAGACAGCTCCCTTTTTGTGAGTGCAAAATGACTTTCTGACTCCTTTTGACCACCAGTCAAATTGTTCTAGCTCTCCTGCTGTTGCAGTTTGAGAGTCTGCAGTGCATCCTCTCCAAGAACCATCTGGGAGCAATATAAATGGTGACCTTCTTTGGGAGGAAGAAGCAACCTGTAACAAAGGTCTCATTAACCTCCAGTGGGGGGACAGGCTCACGAGCCTCTGTGAGACACTGGAAATGTCTCCCTTAAAAATTAACAAAGAACCTCGTGATGTTGTGGAGTGAATTACACTTCCTGATCTCTTGGGACCACAGTTCTGGACTTCTCAGAAAGAAAAACTTTCATGAGAAAAAATGAAAAGGCTCAATCCAAACTGACACAAGCACTTGTGGGTTTTCTTTTCAGGGGCCAAACACATCAAGAATTAAGACTGCATTTGCCTGCTAAGGACCAGGAGCCGCTTGAAAGAGGAAAGGAGCAGAGTGGGAGCTTGGAATACCACATGCATGGGTAAGAAATAACCACAGCTCAGGAATTTTCTCTGGAGAGTGCCATCCAGGCAGTGCTGTACAGCTTTTACACTACCCAGATGTTACACCAGGTAAGTATGGATCCCTAAAGCAACCAGAAAATGGAGATTTATGAGCCTGCTACTACTTCAAAAAACACATCCAGCCCTTGATCAAGCAGTACAGACTTAGGCTTGAAGAAGTAGAAATCTTGGATGTATTCTCTTCTCAGGTACAACTCCACCCAGGGAGCTGTGACTTCCACAGCTGTGTGTCTTTAAACTCCTCTCATTACCTGTCCCCTCTCCTCACCTCTTCTTCAAAGTGCCCCCTGACCTGGCAGTGGAGGGTGGTGCACGTGTGTGACACAGTAGGGAGAGGGACCCCCTCCTTGGGTTGGTTTGGTTTCAGCTGTCTCTCTGTGGCAGCACTCACAATGCCACGTTTCTTTGCAGACACTCGAGGAAGCACAGCTCCTGCTCCCAAGGCCCTTAGAATCAAAAGACAGATGGGCACCCAGCTAAAAAAGGAAGAAAAAGTTAGGAGAGAGAAACAAGGGTGGTAGAAAGGAAAGTGGTCGTTGTCTTCTCCCCTTTGTCACTGACCCCCTTTCTCTAAAGGGATAAAGACAAAAGCAGCCAGTGAAAAGCCTTACTATTCATTTTCCTTGGTACTGAGATCACAAGAAACCAGTTGTGGTTTTTTCCTAAAAAGACATACCATAACCTTTACAAAAAAAAAAAAAAAAAGATGGGATTGCTTTAGGCTTCTCGAGGATTTCCTGCAGGAAGCACCCTGGAAAATGACGGAGATGACAACATGTGCTTTTCAAAATGTAATGTCTCCATGGATGTTGATATTTTACACACCGCACCCATATTCTAAAAATAGATGACAAAAAACCTAAACTTAAAAAAAAAAAAGAAATAGAACCAGAAATTCCCGCAGTGTTTTCTCCAGCAAGCAGTAAGTGCACAGTCTATCTTTCTTAAGTGCAATACACTCTACTATCAATTTGTGCACTGGACCATTTTTCCTGAAAGCAATATCCCCAAACATAATACAGTGTTTATTTAGCTCTACAATTGCATTACCAGTGTTTCAGAGTTTAAAACAAAATGAAGACAAATCAAAAGACCATGGTAAAAGAGGGAAAAAGTGTATTACATCAGGTTCAAGAAAGCTACGAGAGACACGGGGAGCACAAGGGACCAGGATTTGTATCCAAAGAGGCAACACACGGAAGGACCAAGCAAAAGGCTGACCAATATGTGCAGGCAACAGGCTGAGGCTTCTATTACTATGAGAACACATGGACTTCTTATTCTCCATATGGCAGCTCTGCTTTCCTACAAACTCTACCTGTTGGCAGATGAGAGATCCTGCTGTTTGCATCTGAGGCAGGCGGGGAGTGGAGCTGCATCCTCTGGCTCAGGAGCATGGGAATGGTTTGATGCAGAGCAGGGGAAGACTATGGGACTCTTAAAGGTGTTGGCTTGATCAAAGCTTCCCTCACCAGAGAGAAATCTCCATTTTACACATGGGAAAAACTGAGACTCATAAAGCAAATTAGAACCAGGTTTAGAGTTTTGAGCTAAGCCTCCAGGACTTGTTTTATGGATAAATTCTGCAGCCATCCCATGCCTTGGTTTGATTGTCTACAGGACTACAAATATCACAGCCTGAATTTTCACCACTGGTTAGCAAAATTTACCCTTCCTTTGGAAAGGGAGGTGAAATGCAACGAGCAGTTCTTTTAAATGAAATATGAACAGCAGGGCTGTTTTCCTACACCACCAAAACTGAGTCCACTCAGGAACACTCCAACAGAAACTACCAATAATGCTAATAATAATCCAGAGATTCTGTGCACAAACTGTCTAGAGTCCCAAATAACCCAGAGGCATGCTGAAACTGTCAAGTTACAGCAAGTTTATTGGTTTTGCATTGAATGTCTTACAAGACAATTTTACTTGTTAAATATGCTAAATTCCACTTTTAATTTATGTATGACCAAACATCCCTTATAAAGTTTTAAGAATGTCTCCTTCTAATTATAGTCCTATCTTCAGCTCATTTACAAAGTTTGCTTATAGGTCTGTACAGGTTTAAATCCATTATTATTGCAAGGATTATGTTCACCTGGAGGGCAGGTTTGCTGCTCCACAAAGCAAACCTCCATGTAATTAAAGAACAGCTACTTCACTGCTGCCTAACGTGACTGCACCAGGCATCAGATACACAAGTGTTAGTACACACCAGGAATTGATAGAGCTGGTGAAAAATAGCATTTGGAGTAGGAAAGTGCAGCCCTACAATGCAAGTAGACTTATTAATGATGTTACTCACAAGGATGCCAGCCACGGTGATGCTCTCTGTCATCCGAGCACGCTGGTCCTCATGTGACAAACATCCTTCTACAAGTCCGAATAACAGCTCCGTGACAACAGGGGAAGCTTCCTTTTCTAGGCCTTGAGCCTGCATTTCTACTTATCAACAACAACAAACGTACATGAAACAGAAGCCATTTGCTCACTGCCCCCATAGAATCATAGAATGTCCTGGGTTGGAAACGACCCCCAAGGATCGTTGAGTCAAACCCTCAGTCCTGCACAGGACATTACCAGGAGTCACACAGCCATTCCGTGGGTCCTGTCCCTGGTCATGAGAGTGAGGAGATCAGTGCCTGCCCTGCGCTGCCCCTCACGAGGATGTTGAAGACCACACTGAGGTGTGACCTCAGTCTCCTCTCCTCCAGCTGAACAGACCAAATGTCCTCAGCTTCTCCTCAAGGCCCTTCCCCATCCTTGTGGCCTCCTCCAGATGATCTCGAATGGATTATTGTCCTTTTTACACTGTGGTGCCCAAACTGCCCCAGCACTGGAGGTGAGGCCGCCCCAGCCCAGAGCAGAGCAGGACAATCCCCTCCCTGGCCTGACTGGCGCTGCTGGGCCTGGTGCCCCCAGGACAGGGATGTCCCTCCTGGCTCCAGGGCACTGCTGGCTCAGAGCCCACTGGCCCGAAAACAGGACCCCCAAGTCCCTTTCTGCTGCACCACTGTTGGCTGAATCTTTCCAAATAAGTCATGACACCAGGTAACATCCTGTATCCCAGCTCAGAAAGTTGGCCAGCACTGTGGAAAACTAAGTAGAATAATAAGAGGTTTTGGGTTGGAAAGAACCTTCAAGACCATCTACCTTCAACCCCCTGCTACAGGCAGGGACACTTTCCACTAGACCAGTTGTTCAAAGCCCCATTCCAAGAGATTTCCTCCTGTTATCCCTCACCCTGATGTGCTGAGATTTTCAAAGATCATCTGATAAAGTCCATTTTAACTCTTGAGTGGAGCCACCAGTACTGCTGCACATCCTTGCTGCACCAGACTGTACGTGTCCCGTATCCTCTCAGCAAAGCGTCAGTTGAAAATGTATTGAGAGATGTAAATAACTGAGCACGCTTGGCACCGGGTCCCAGCCCTCCGGAGCAGCACCAGTGGCCACACACTTGTCCCTGGCCAGCTGGCACACGCTGCTCCGAGTGAGCCTTCCCCGAAACACCCGCGTGGCCGGGAGCAGAACAAAGGCAGCCGCTGGAAAGAGGCTCACAAATGAGCTCCACGGTGTGTGCACAGGCAGCGCCTGCCAGGCAAGCCACCCGCCAGGCATGGGAACCAGGCAGGGAGTGCAGGAGCCGGGCAGGGAGAGCTGGACGTGGGCAGGGAGAGCAGGAGATGGGCAGGGAGCACCAGAACCAGGCAGGGAGTGCCAGAACCGGGCAGGGAGAGCCAGAACCGGGCAGGGAGAGCCAGAACCGGGCAGGTAGAGCCAGAACCGGGCAGGCAGCACCAGAACCGGGCAGGGAGAGCCAGAACCGGGCAGGGAGCGCCAGAACCGGGCAGGGAGAGCCAGAACCGGGCAGGGAGTGCCAGAACCGGGCAGGGAGAGCCAGAACCGGGCAGGGAGCGCCAGAACCGGGCAGGGAGCGCCGGAGCCGGGCAGGGAGTGCCGGAGCCGGGCAGGCAGTGCCGGAGCTGGGCAGGGGGAACCAGAACCGGGCAGGGAGCACCAGAACCGGGCAGGGAGTGCCAGAACCGGGGCAGGGAGAGCCAGAACCGGGCAGGGAGAGCCAGAACCGGGCAGGGAGCGCCAGAACCGGGCAGGGAGCGCCGGAGCTGGGCAGGGAGTGCCGGAGCCGGGCAGGGGGAACCAGAACCGGGCAGCCATGGGCAGCCCAGCGCAGCAGCAGGAGCGGCTGTCTGGCCACAGCCACCATGCCAGCGATTCCTGTCCTTGCTGACAGCGTGCAAGAGAGCACCAGCAAGGCTTGCTTGGAGCATATCTAATCCAAATGGCAATGCGGAAGTCTGGAAGCCTATCTGGCAATTTTATACCCAGACATTAGGCATGATGAAAGCGTGGTGGAAGGACAACGTGAGAGAAAACATGCCAGATTTTGCAAGTGTGGACATGGCCTTAAATTTGTATTGGCCAGGAACAAACAAACTGTCACCCTTCTAATAAGCCCTGCTCAAAGCACATCCTTTTGGAAAATGAGCTGGCCAGACATTTATCTCGGCCAGGGCAGAGATGACTTTATTTTTGATGGAAGTTGGCAGGAAGGAAGCCAAGGAGGCTGAGCTGCTACGTGTTCGCAATGAGAGAAGCGACTGTGAATGTCCATCTCACACCCTCTTCCACAGTCCGTCAGAGGGAGAATGCTGCATCATTTATCTGCACGTCAGGACACAGACACACTTTCCCACACTGCACCTCAAGGCCTATAGATCATCTTTAGCTGAAAATTGTTTCCCAGAGCCTGGAAGATCTCAGAACTTCCGAGCAATTAAAATTCACTCCATTTCCTTCACCTGTTCTGTTGTGTTGTCCAAAAAAGTCTATGCAGCTTATTCAGCGTGGCTTACTTGCCTTAAACACGGAAAGAAGCTGTACAAACAAATCCTTCTAAGGAAATCTATGGGCTTTAAAAGACTGGACTACACTAACCTCTGGAAGAGAACAGTGATATCTGTAAACTCTTACACTTAGAAAGTAATTAAGACTGCGTAAATGAAAAATGCTCCAAGAGCTCAGTACTTCCAGCAGCCAGGCCTTCTTTTTGGCATGAATTCTCCCTTTTTTCAGTGTGCTGGGAAGAACTGAGGGACTGGAGGGGTTGCAGAGAAGGTGGGGGATGCTGTCAGCACATTGGTGCAGATCAGGAACCCCTCCATGGGAGAAGTCCATGCTGGAGCTGCTGCCATGCCCTGGCACGGGCGGCCGGGCTGCCTGACCCACCTCCCTCCCCACCACGTGCCCATCAATCTGCTCCCCCTCCGCCGTGGTTCTGGGGATTGACTGATTATATTTATCACACTTGTAGTTCACAGGGCAATGGTTTAAATTTCATTCAATACACTCCATCTGGGAGCGCTTTTAAAACACACCCACAAGCACATTTCTCCCTCTCACCCCGCACCCCCGCAGCGATCAGCCATCTGTACTCTGGAAACAAATCCTAAAAAATTATTCTAAATTAAAAACTCATTTTAAAAGAAAAGTAGTATTAAACTGTTTTATAAACATAATAAACCACAGTAAGCCTTGGTTGCAATAAATACCCAACTCTTGCCTACAGCTATTAGAATCCACAAGCGTATTTTTAAGTTTGCTAGCAAACAGTATATTTATTCTGACCATGATTTGTCTTCTGTGGTTTAATGCTCTCTCATGTTTCTTTCATATGTTTACAGAGGTGGGGGGAGAGAAGAGAGAGAGAAAGCAGGCTGTCCTGAAATCTGTTACAGACTCCTGTAAGCCCTGATGGCTCTTGAAGGACTGCCACTTCTGCACCGGGGCTGGCTCGGCCTGGGGACAGCAGTATCACAAAGACATTCACTGTCCCCTCCCCTGCCTCAGCTACCTCTGATTAAATGTGGTCACATTGGTCATGGAAAAAAATAAAAGAAGAACAACAGCAAGTTGTAGCCCACAGTGCAGAGAGGCACCACAGTGGGAATTTTCTGCCTCTTACGTACAAAAAAAAAGGGTATTTGTGGGAGGATGGAGGAAGGTAAGAAAGAGGAGAGGCAGACTGGAGCAGTGATTGAAGACAGAGGCGGACACAGTAAGAAAATTAACATTAAATAATAGGGTCATAGGTGAGGTAGAGGAGGTTTAGCCATGTAGCCCTGAGATAGCACACATGTGCTACTCCATAAAGCCAAAGAAATCAGGATGCTGATTATTTCTGCTGTATGGGCAAAAATACCATATTTAATCATCTCCAAGGACTTACAACCCAGTAGACCTGTTGGTTCACCAGAAAATGTTTCTCACTGTTGGTAAGGAAAAAGCTGATGTTTCCCCCAGGCTGATGTGAACTGGGCAGAACGTGGGGCACAGCACAGGGCAGAACCTCAGCCCCCATGGGCAGGGGTCAGCACAGGAGCTCCCCCAGCTCAGAGCCCGCACATGAGCCTCTGCAGCAGGCCAGGGGTGAAAGGTGTGGAACCATCCCAGTGCGTTCCGGGGCACTGGGAGCAGGGGAGGTGCCTCCGTTCTCCCCCCAACCCCGATGGAGCCATTTCCACTGCAGCCCTGTGAGTTTCTGTCAAAACACTCTGCATGTGGCCATGCAATGACTTCAGAAGAGAAGTACACTTGATTTTTATCAGATGTTCGAGGCTATGGTTTTATAAACTGATGGAACACGTGTCAGAAAAAGCCCCTAAGCAGTCCTGCTGCCTTCAGAAGTTACTGGCAGATGTATTGCTTTCAGAGACCTGTGTGGAAAACCTGTGCTCCACCTTGTGCTTTGTGTCCCCTGAAATCACCAGATTTTTATTGCATTCAATTATTACCAGTTATCTTATTGAGATGCGACCTGACCAGAACAAAGCAGGTCCACTCAAAGGTCTCCAAAGAGGAGGACACCTTCCATGCAAGAACTGCACCAGGGTTTGGTGGAGTTGGGAACTTCCAAAGTTTCTTCAGGTGCATTAAAAAGAAAATCAGCGCAATCAAGTTAACTACAGAGCTATTATTTCCCATTTTCAAGACAATTATAGCTCATGATGTGTGAGTAACTAATACAAGTTAGGTTTTAATGACTGGAATTCATAATGCTACCCAAAAAAAGAGGAAAGGGAAAGTGATGGAGGACAAGGAAGTCCTAAGCAAAGCTCCCACACTAAAGAATTTACAAGCAAGAAGAACAAACATTCTCTTTGGGAATTACTCAAAGCAACACAGCAAAGAATTATAGCACATAAACTAAGGTTACATAAACAGTCTAATAAAATCCTGGGACTGATTTATGGAGCAGAGACATCTTGTAGTGTACTTCCATGGACAGCAGTTCCTGCTCAGAACAACAACCATGTTGTAATTAGTAAACACCAACAGAGCATCCCATCTAAGAGAGGACAATAATAAAAGCCAAACATGTAAATAAATAAATAACCCAAAACAATTAAATCAGTCAAACTCTTCTTCCTATAGGCAGATACATATAGTAATGGCTGGAAAACGTTGATCTTCCCTGAAATAACCTCTGTAAACATGTGCAAACACAGATTAACCTAATTTTTAATGCAAAATTTTGATTCCTTGGATGTGGTGACCTCTAAAATGAAACACAGGGTAGAAATAGGCAGTGATGCCCAAGGAGCCACAGCTCAGTGTGTCACAGGGGATGGAGCACATTTTCCCAGTCCCAGGGCTGGTACCTGCTTTCCATACAACATTTTTCTCATCATAGAATATTCCGAGTTGATCCACAAGGATCATCAAGTCCAACTCTTCAGTGAATGGCCCATACAGGAATCAAACCTCCCCTTGGTGTTTTTAGCACCAGCTCTAACCAAGTATTTTATTGAGGTTTGTGACGAAGCTGGCTTTGGTGCCAGGGTCGGAGACAACAACATCTCCGTGTACAAAGCCAAGAGAACACCAGCAGTCCCTCCCTGTCCAGCAGCCCAGCCTTTCCAGCCCTCTGTGCCACCCATTCACTTTGCCCTGCTCAGCAGCCACTCCAGCCAAGTACCTGACACATTTTACTGTTCCCCTGTCCTGCTCAGCCCAGCCACCAGCTCAGCGAGTCCTTTGTGCAACCTGCCCTACAGTTCTGGTCAGCAGCCTCTCAGGGAGAGGGGCTGGGAGGATGACAATGCACCGAGTGTCCCTGCAGTTTGTGTGACAGGATTCACATCATCCCATGCAGCTGAGGTTCTCATGCTGTTTTAAATACAAACCTTATTCCTGCAGATAAAGTGCAACCAATGCCACAGCCTTAAGGCATGGCTCATTTAGGTTGTAGCTGCTATTTTTCTCCCCTCCATGACACAGAAAGGCTCTGAAACTGGCTGTGGTGGTTGTTGTCATCACTTTCTAATTCTCTCAGGTAACTGAGACACTACAAGGTGCGATGGGAGTGACAAAATAAAGGTGGGTTAAGAACACAGAAGCGTTCCCCTTCTCCACTGTGAATTAAAGAAGCTGCAAGCGTACTGGAGGAACTGGGTCCCAAGTGGGCTTTCTGGAGGGGTCAGTGTTACTGATCCAGGAGCAGAAGGACAAAACCAGTTGAATTTGTGCAGAAGTACAGCCAACATATCACTGGGACCTGGCAGGACCCGCCTGCCACCGCCAGCTCCCTCCAGAGCTAGCGGCCTTTACAAGCTTCCATGAAGCCTCATGGAGAATAGGGCTGGGAAACTGCTGGGGCCCCTTTAAAACAGAATCTCCCAGAGAAACTTCCAGAAGGAGAGGGCTTGAAACAGAACTAAAGAGTGCCATCTGCTGCAGAGAGCTGGAGCAACCTCGGGCCGGGCGAGCGAGCGGCCGGGCAGCGGCAGCGCTGGAGGTGGCACCGAGCTGGGGCAGGGGAAAGGCTCCCAGGGCTGATGGGGACAGAGGGCCAAGGGTCAGTGTGGGGCTGCTGCTCCCTATGTGCTGTCTCCAGTGTCTGCACTCACATTCCCTGTAAGGCCCTGGGGTCTGGGATGCGCCGTGCCCTGCACGAGGGTGCTGTGGAGGCTGGGGCACCAAAATGCACCCTGATGCACCTGGAGCTGCCACCGGCCTGGCTGGAGCAAAGCAGGGATGGAGGAGACTCTGCAGCTTCATTTCCTGACCGCAATCTGCTCGTGTTGTCTTTTACTCCAGCTCACAACGTGATACCCCAGAGGCCACTTGCTGAAGAAAGACTTGAAGAGCAAGGTTTGAACTTCAGAGGGCTTCTACAGCTCACGGGGAAAAAAGTCTTAAGTAAAGCACAGCTCAGAGCAAAGTCAGCCATTTGGGACAGCAGAGGGATGTGCTGGCTCAGGGCAGAGGGACAGGCTTAGTGACAAGTTCCAGGCACTGCCTGAGCTCCATTTCCAGGCAGCAGCCCTGGCACAGCGGCGTTGTCACCGCACTCCCACGTGTACCTGGCACCAGCCCCGCGGGTCTCCCTCCTCCCTGGGCACGGCACCGCTGCAGGCTGTGAGAGCACCCACTGAAAATGCTCAACAGCCAGCACTGGCACGGCCCTTCCCGATCCTGCCTTTCCTCCAGGTGCCTTCAGTCCCTGCTTTTCCCTGCGAGCGCCGGACTGGAGCGCAGCGAGCGGCGCCCGCCCCGGTTCGCAGCCTGCAGATGGTGCTACCGACCAGCTTTTCCCCGCTCCCAAAGTGCTTCCCTTCCGCCCGAGGAAAAGCCCCCGAGTACGGGCAGCACTGCACCCCCGAGGGGCTCCTCCCAGGCCAGGCGGCCTCAGCGCTGCTGACACGGTCACACCTCCCCGCACGCCCCCGGGTGCGGCTGCAGTGCTCCAAGGCAATTCAGCCAGGTTTTGGAAAGCCATTTCACAGTGGCACAACCGCAGCTGCCTTGGTGGAGCTACAGACCAAACGATCCTGGTGCTTGCAGGCATTGTCCTCACCCAGCAGAGACTGACCCCACACGAGGGCTCAGAGGGACACCGAGGGGTCCCTGTCCTGCCCTGACCCTCTGGCCACTGCCGCCCCTCTCCATCTCTCATCCCAGGGAACTGGGACAGCACAAGTAAAAGTGCTCAAAGCTGAGCTGGAGCTCTCTATATTGTGCCCATCCCTATTAGGAGTAGGATTTAATCCTATTAAACCCATGGGGCTTTTGTAACTCTTAAGACAGAGTTGCATCTATTTCCTCCCCATCAGCACAACTTTTTATTTGTAATTAATTGAACTCGCAACCCAAAATGTATTATAGGCAAAACAGGTGCCAAAAAAATTGACAAACAACAAAACGCGCCTCTTGGGCTACAAATTTCAAAGCTGTGACCAGATCACGACTCTTGATACATAAAAAGAAAAAAAGCAGGATTCTACTCTAAGGGAAGAAAATTCTTCAAATTACCAGCATTTAGACACTATATTTAGGTGAAAATCCTCCACCATTTTATTTAAAGTAACTTCTCCTGAAGTATGTAACAAAATGTAGGTTCCCTGAGTGCAGCTGGAATACCTACACAGCAGCAGCCAACACAGTGGATTCCCCAGAAGCAAAGAAAATCACTGTGTTCCAAAATCCTCTTAAAACTAACGACAGCTGAAGAAGCTGAGCTGCCTTAATAAACTGGGCTGGTTTTATGGCTTTATCCTTCAAGATGCCAAGTATTCCTGCTCCAGTTCAGCAGAATCCTTCAGGACAAGCTTAACTTTAAATACAGGGAGAGTTTTGTAGCAGTTAATGGTGCTGCCCAGGGGCTTAAGATTAAGCACATGCTTAAGTACTTTGCCAGGCCTGGACCCACGCTTACAAAGATCAAGCTCTTATATTTTAGTGTATGCTTAACTGTTTATGTTGAGACTGTCAAACTTCTGGCTTCTCATTATTCCTGCAAGAGAAATATTACATCAGACGTAAAATCCTGAATAATTACTGGTTTGGAAAATCTAAAGATGGGGTGGCTGGAAGCAGAGACCTGATAAGAGTAAATAGAAATTTAATAAAAAGACTTTAAAAAATATTTCTATGGAAGTTTTATAAATAAACCCAAGTTCTGACTCTTAATGTTCACAAGAGGAGAGGGGCACCAAGAGCTTTGGTAAACTCCTGCTCTAACAGGAGCTGGGCTCAGAACCCAAGTATCACAGTGTCCCGCAGTGGTAGGGAGAAGAAGAGAGATCCAACAGGCAGGCATTGTGCAGCAAGATTCCTTTATTTAATTATTTTACAACTCTTTTATAGACTTTTCTTCATAGTCTAATTGGTCAAAGGATCAGCCACCCCTTGGGGTGACTGGCTAAAATCCTAAAACATCCATTGTCAAAATATTTTTCTACTGTATATAAACAAAAGTTTGCAAGGTCACAGGTGTTCATAGCAGGTGTTCATAGAACTCTGCTAATATCTTCAGTGAGAGAGAAAAGTATCTCACGGGACTGAAAAGAAGCAAGAGAAATTCTTGCTAGCAGCATATTTGCATCCACACCCGAGAGCAAAGGACGACGGAGGGAAAACACTTCAGGGAAAGCCACAGGCCCAGGACACCACGGGCAGTGCTGATCGTGCCAAGAGGGCAGTTTCACACTGGTACCAGAGAATCACAGAATCATTAAGGTTGGGAAAGCCCTCCAAGAACATCCATCCAACCACTCCCCTGCACTGCCAAGGCCACCCCTGCCCCATGTCCCCAAGTGCCACATCCACACATCTGTTAGACCCCTCCAGGGATGGGGACTCCACCACTGTCCTGAGCAGCTGTGCCAGGGCTGGACAGCCCATTCCATTCAGAAATTTTCCATAATGTACAACCTAAACCTCCCCTGGCTCAACTTGAGACTGTTTCCTCCTATCCTGTCACTTGTTACCTGGGAACCTTCCTCTTCCCTCATCTCATCCTTCCATCCTCCTCCTTCCTCTGCATCAAGATTGCTTTTTTGTTTTTCTCTTACAATCTGTTTTAAAAGCTCTGAGGAAGCAACAGTCTTTTAAAAGAAGTTTATGTAATACTTCATATAACGGAACTAAAAATGTGAGAGGAACTCTTATGAAATCCTGAAGAAGAAAAACCACTAAATTGCTGTAAAGTCACCAGGACCAAGTGAGATACTAGTGGTAATTAAACTGCCACTGGTTTCCTTGCCTCCTTGTAAAACAGGGTGTTTTTTTCCTTAGATTCTCTTTATCTTTTTTTTTCCCCTCCAATGTACTGAAAAAGTAGGAAAATGCTACCTGTTTAATAATGTTTTTATTTCAGTGACCTATATTAATGTTCACTGATAACCCTTGAAAGGAAATATGAGATTTGATACAGCAAAACCTGCAAGTACATTCTGAACTGTAAACAGACAAGGCTTATCTCATCTGAATAAGCAAAGTATTCTGGAGCTGGGGTTGACATTCTCACCATCTTTTCAGATTGAATAGACAGAACAATAATAGGACCCAGAAAACAACTTAATTGTATGGGGTTATAGTTTTGTGAAAATTATTCTTCATACACTGGGCGTCAGATTTGTGGGCAGGATAGAGGCTGGCACTTGGAGCCTTCTCAGCTATCGATGTACAGAAGATCACAATCAATTTTACATAAATTATTTACATGGAACAAAATCTGCTATACTGAAGGCATAAATCCTTTCACCATTGGATGTGACAAATATAAACCAGGTTTGACACTTTCCAATCTCTTTTCCTCTCTTTAAAGCCAGGCCAGCAGCAAGGGAGGGCAGGTAACAAAACTTTTTTGTCTGCAGCTGAGCCAACCCAGGGCATTTCTTCAGCTTGGAAAACAAGCAAGACATCAGTAATCTCTACAAAAGGCTAAGCCAAGGACATCCCTGAAAGCCTGTAATTCCACCCCCATGCCTTTGTCTCACAGGAGAATGTCTATAATTATATAAAGCATGTAGAAACACTTTAAATGCAACTGTCCTGAGGCTTCAGTCTCACTAAGCTGGATAAAATGAACTCGACTAACTTTAAAAAAAAAACAAAAAAAAAAAAGGGAGGGGGGGAGATGGGAGCAAGAAAGAGAATTAAAGGTATGTGAGAAAATGTTTCTCAGGCTCTTTATGGCTGATTGAGCTAATTTACTGTGGAATGGGCAGCAGCCTATCTTTAGATAAATGCTAATGAGGACGTTAATGCTTTCTTCAGTCTGGCTGCTGCTATTATGCTGAAAGGGAAGGTCAACAGCTAATAAACCCAGTTAACAAGCCATTCTGAACTTCACTTTAGCTTAACACTCTTCAAAGTTGCAGTCATTAAATCCATAGGCTGTTAGGAGCTGCCCTCCTGTTTTCACTAGGAGCAAAGGCAAACTTTCAGTGTAGTCATTAATTGAATTAACAGACTCTAATCCAATTTGATGTAGTGTAAATTGAAATGCACATAAGAGTGAAGATGTGTGTAAAGGAGTTCCCCCTTTTCAGGCGGCTTTGTGTCAAACCACTTCTGTTATCACTGCTACATGCCTCCCATGAAGGGTGCTCTCATGTACATAACCCTTAACATTAGCTACTCTTTGATATGAATATAGTTTGCTATAAGAAGACAGAGGCTGGCAAGACAAAAACATGTCTTACAGCTTATTGAACTCCTCAGCTCAGTGAGACAAACTGGTTAGCAAGGATCTTAAAATATATTGCCACCATTGCATTGTGTTACTCTGCTTTGAAGTAGAGAAGTATCACACCGGCTTGGCAGACAGGGAACCGTGGGGTAGGGAGATGTTAAGTGAAGGAGGCTGGGGTAGACAAGCAGAGAAGGAGAAGCCTGAGCATCTTGTTTGCCAGCAAGAGCCACAGCTCCCCTTTAGGCAGTGTGAAGTGGAACCTACACTGTGCACACCAGCCTTCAGCCACCAGAAAGAGCTGGTGGAAAGCCCCACAGTCACCAAAAAATATCTGAATTAAATAAAAAAATTAAAATCTAATTTTTAAAAGAGCAAGAAGTGCTTTGCTTTCTAAAGTCCTGCATTTGACTCTGTGGCAAGTGGTTGCTCAGCCTGAGCACCAAGCACGGAGCTCCGACCCCGGTGGGCCGAGGTGGGGACACCACGTCCCTGCACATCACAGGGTGTGCCCGGTGTGGGACCAGGACAGCACCTCCCTGTGACTGCCACTGTCCCTGTGTGGACAGCAGGAAACCAATGAATCCTCCAGCTCAGACAAGGCAGAGGGAGCTGCAGGATGATTCCACACCTCGCTGTTCCTGCAGGAACTGCCAACACGAACCCTCACACCCCACAAGCCGGGACACTGGGCTCCCTTCAACACTGAACCCTTCACTCGCCCACAGGGGTGCATAAAGCACCACCACTGTAAATTTAACAGGGAATTCAATCCTAGAGGACAAGAACTTCTCTGGTCTCTTACAGAAAGAATTGTATTACAGGCACTTGAAAATATCTAGGTTACCCATTAATCCAAATAAAACACAAAGGCAAGGAAGCTAAGACAGTTATCCACATACAAAGTACTGGCAAGAGTGAGATAAAGCTATTCTAAGCCTACAGAGACCATTTATAATATTCCTTTAATATTGACCTGCATAATTGGCACACTACTGGAGCAGAAATCCAAGCTTCCTTTATTGGAGATATGAAGATATAAAACCACATTCAAGAGGCAATAGGACATCTGGAGAAGAAAATGCATGCGTATCCAAATCATTGTGTTCTTTCAGACACAGAAAAATACAATGGAGCTTTAGAAATAACTAAATATAGTAATTTGAGTTCATCTGTAATTAAGGAAGAAAAAAGCATGACTTCCCCCCATCCTTTTAAGAGTCATTGTTCAACGTCACAGCGATATTCAATTATTCCATATAAAGAGCATTTACTTTCTTTTCTGCATTATTATTATATTATCCACTATTTGTATGACTACAGAATGAGTAGTAATATAGGCCCCCAGCTGAGACTGACAGCCCCCCTCTGCTCAGCACTGTGAAGACATATGGCACAAAAGCATCCCCGAGCAGCTTTGTATTAGCACAGATAAGAAAGCCTGGAAGAAAGGGAAGGTTGGTATTTTTATTTCATGGGTGGGGAAATGAAGGCAAACTGAGAAAAAAAGGCCCAAGAACTTTATAATAAATGATTTCACACAAGATTGGCTCCATCTATCATCTGCGGGCAGGGCTTTGTGGGTTTCGTGGACACATTTTCAAGGCTTAAGCAGGAATTTAAAGCACACATCAAACAGTGCTCACCAAAGTAGATTTTGGCCAGAGACTCCCAGCCAGCCTAGAGAAAATCCCCCACCCACCCCAAGGCTGTGTGAGCACTGGATACTCAGCACCAGCTTTTGACTCTGCTCCCTTAACAAGGACTAGGAATCCAAAGGGTCCCTGGCTCCAGCTCAGGACCTGGCAGCAGGTGCTGCAAATCCTCCTCTGTCAGTAAAACAAATGAAATAGCAACAAGCAAAGAGTAAAACCTCAAGCCTATGGATCAGCTGGACCACACATCTGTATTTTCTGACTGCAGCAACCTTTCAACCGTCACTGCTGAGAGAAGTCCAACGTGCACCTTCGAAACATGAATATTCTGTCACATCTGACAATTCCTATTTTCGACAGACACTTTTATCAGAAAGATTGCGACAAGAAAAAGTACTTTAAAAGGCTAAAGTGACAATGGTGGCAGGAACTGACACTGGAAAAGCATGTTCATTTAAAATACCAGTGAAAACACACAGGGAAAAAAAACTCTGCAGCCTTTTCCAAGTTCCAACAGACATGGACACGAAGTCAAACAGGAACTGAGGTGTCCATCTCACTGACCAGCTATACCTGCTGACCAGCAGAAGCCCCCAGAGTCAGCATTGTCATCTGCTGCCCAGAAGCTCTGCAGCTCTCCACAGCAAAACCCTGCAGCTGCAGGTGCCTCTGCCCAGGGCGAGGGAGCCAGAGCCCAGCCGGACCCGCGCCAGCCCCAGGGCAGCGGCCTCGGGGACAGCAGCAAACCTCAGCTAACAGCTGCATCTGGAGCTGCTACCAGGGGGTTAGTGTCTGCTTTGGGCTTTATTTACATGTGGCCTTCACCACAGAATCCCAGGCTGGGCCAGGCTGGAGGGGACCCCAGAGGGTCCCTGGTGCCACCTCCCTGCTCAGGCAGGGCCATCCCAGAGCACAGGGCACAGGATTGTGCCCAGAGGGCTCTGCAATATCCCCGCTGAGGGAGACTCCAGCCCCTCCCTGGGCAGCCTGTTCAGGGCTGGGCCCTGCCCAGGGCAGCAGTTCTGCCTCCTGTGCAGGGCAATTGCTGGGCTCAGGCCCTGCCCGGTGCTCTGGTGCCGCTGCCGGGCCCCGGAGCAGAGCCTGGGCCCTGCCCTGGGCCCTCCCTGCAGCCAGGGACAGCCAGGGCTGAGGGCCCCTCTCAGCTGGGGCTCCTCTCGAGGCTGAGCAGCCCCGGCTCCCTCAGCCTGTCCTGGGCACGGAGATGCTCCAGGCCCTCCCCATCCTCACAGCCCTCCAGTTTATGGGAGGTCTGTAGGGCTCCTAGGTAGGAAGAAAGCAAGGAGCAAATGCTTTCAAGTCCATCTGCCAACGTATTTCTGGATAATTTAAGGTCATGAAGAATATGAAATCCACATACCACCCATATCTGCTAAAGCACAACACAGACCTTTGCTAAGATCACCACTTAAACACAGATGGAGTAAATTTGATGAAATGTGTTTTTTAAAGCATTTGGGTTACAGAATCTGGTTCTGGCCTCTTACAAGGAGGGCAGTTTCAGTACAGGTTTGTTAGCCCAGGAGTCTGTAATTGCCAGCCACCACATAACATCCCAGTGCACGAGACCACAAAATGTGCAGTGACAAGCATCTCCTCCCTCTCAAACATCATTGCTGCTACTGTGCAACACACAACCACCAACGCTGTAAGGCTTCTAAGGAAGGAGGTAAAACCACAGAGTGACAGTGGAGCTCATTGGGTTGGTGCCTGCAAACCCCACTGTGGGGAAAGGCTGTGACTCCCCAGCTGGCAGTGGCACACACTCCACCCTCAACTACCAGCGAGGGAATTATCATTCTCCCCCAGGTGTCAGTCCTAGGAAAACAGCATCAATATTAATAGAAGACAAAAGGATGCAAGAAACCCTGCTGAGTGTACACCACTGGGAGGTACAGAAGCTCTCACTGGGAAAACAGGGATAATTAATGGATCTTTGTGAAATTTGTGTATTGTAGCAATTTTCACCCAAGAATCTTAAAATACATTTCAAATGTAGTCCAACCTCAGGCAAAAAAAACCCCAAACCAAAACATATTGCTCTAGCATGGTTGTATCTACATGGAAGTGAAAAGAAATGTGGAAATAGAGGAAAACATGGAACAATACCCAAAGAATGGGCTCTCTTGGCGTGATAAAATCCAGTGGCTGCAAGCAGAAGTGAGAAAAGAAGTTGGGTTATAAATAGGATGCTAATTTTTTACTGTGAGGGTAATTAACCACTAGAACAACTTCCTAAGGACTACAGTGGTTTCTCAATTACTGGCAATTCAAAGTGAAGACCAGATTTATTTATTTTAAAGATATGTGCGAACAGGAATTAATTACATCAACTCCTGCTTCCTAACTGCTACAGAAGCTCACTCAAAATGATCCAAATGATCTTTTTTGGCATTCTGCTCTTAGATCAGATTGGACAGCAATCCGAAACAAATGGGGGCACTCACAAGGAAATGCAGTTACAATTGCACTGGTGCTGGCCTGGAGAGACCATCCTTGCTCTCAAAAGGATCAACATCTGAACTGAGCATCAACACAGTGAAAACAGCCCTTGATTAATAAATTATCCACCTGGGGTGCAGTCTTCAAATTCCCCTTTACAGTAACAGAGAACAGAAATTAGATGGGGCAGCACCAACTTAAAATTTAATTCTGTTGTAAAAAGCATAGCCATATAATACCTTTTAGCATACGAGACACATATGAGGCTCTTCATCCATTTGGGGGGTGTTTTTTGGAGGGCTTTGCTTGGCTTCCTCTTCCTATATAGAGCTGGTATTCTCTTCCCACATCTCAGAATGTTGTTAACTCATAGACTCAAGTTCACCTTGATACAGTGGAACACAGGGAATTACCAAAGAACTTACATTTTTGGGGGAAAGGAGTAACTGGGCAAAAGATGGAGGTCAGGAAATGTTCCAGCTATGGTCTGAGCCCATGCTGGAAATGCCTCCCCTTTCCTCTCCCATCCCTGGGAGGCAGCAGCAGACCCCAGGCTGTCCCACTGGTAGAGTGGGTACAGTAGCTGTGTTTGCTTGTTTGTATTAAATGATAACAACACCACCTTATTAACAGCGCTCAAACAGCAGCAGGACAGACAGCAGCATCTCCAGCTGACACACAGCAGCCACACTGCAGACTGTAGAAACCCAGCACTGAAACCTTCCATTCCAAACACTTCTCTCCAGCTCATGTGGTGCTTTTAGAGGCTCTGTGATGGCCCAGTGACTGCTGCCTGTGCAGCACCTCCCTGCCAAGGCAGGCAGCAGCTGAAGGGCTCCACGACAACATGCCAAGGCATTCTGTTTGCATTTCCATTGTCACTTGATGTAATAAGTGTTGATCTCAATTCACTAAACATTTGTGTCAATTTGCCACTTGGTTTGGTTTAGTTTTCAAGGCATTTCTATTGCATTAAAAAATGGCATTAAACTATAAATTAATTAGTTGGTTTACAAACTTAAGGTACATTATTATCCTTCCAGCTCTCTTCGGAATTGCATCCTCACATTTTTTCAGTGATGTGCAAGGAACAATTTTTACCATTAAAATGTAACTTCCAGGAGCTCTCAGAAGAAAGCCCATCAGAGCCAGCAGGTGCTGGAGCATTCCAGAGTGCATTATGGACTGTATTTATAGGAGCTGTCTAGCCATTTAATGGGTTCTTGAATGATTTGCTTAGGTGTTTACTTTTCCTAAAAGCGGTTTATAACCTCTGCTCTTGTCTCTGAAGTCCCTCTTAAATCATTCTGAAAAGAGGGAAGGACTGCAGTTGCCCACCTTGAGCTCTGTGCTGTGTTTGCCCTCCGGGATGTGCAGATCTGCTGTCACAGAAATAGGCCACGGCTGACCTCGATATGGGGCCGTGTAATTCCCAGACGGATTCAGCTCAGTAATCCCCAGTGGAGACACTTTCACTCCATTCAGTGGATGTGCAGTCCTGTTTCACAAGCCTGGACTGTACAGAAAGCCATTCAGCAAAGTCAAATATTGGCTCTTTGTGCCCAGCCTTCAACAGACGCTTTTCTACCCATGTTTTCTGGAAGTGGCACGTTCCCTTCTGGTATCAGCAAGAAGAGTTTGGGGCTGCTCCTCTCCCCATCTCCCTCTCCCCCATCCATTAGGAGTGAGAATCTGGCAATGGCACTGTAATCTATCACCTCGAGGCCCTTTCATATATCAATGTTTGACTGCTTTCTATGTAAAACAGGTCATTAAGTTAATCAGAAATTGACTACTACTACAAACACCTTTTGAATAAGGTCAAATTAAGATAAAAGTCCTTGCTCTTTTCGTCTCTCAGCAACAAAGACTATAACCAGGCTGCTAAACCCACCATTAATGTCAGTGTGCAGATTAAATGTCATTAAAGGCAATTTGTCACTTACATACACACTTATCTCAATCTAATAATTAGCAAAAGGTCAGGCAGATAAACCTGTGTATTTCAATCCACAATAAATTTCAGCTGCAGGAAATGACAAAATAAAAGTTTAACCATATATACATGTATTTGTGTTTAAAATATATGTGCATAATTAAATCCAGGAGAAAAGAATAATCTCTGTTGAAGACCTAACCGGTTTCAAGCCCTACTGTGGCACTTTGCTTAAGCTGTGGGGAAGCCAATCTCATGATCGTGGATCAGCATAATTCCCCAAAGGAGCGAGCGGAGCAGCCCTAGCTCGGGGTGTGAGAGCCAGAGAAATGGGTCACTCACGAGACCCCATCACCAGCACCACAAGTGGCACTCAGGTCAATCCAGCCAAGATGTGAGCTCAGATGAATAAACCACGGAGACTGAACGACCTCCTGACCTGCCAGGTGACTCCTTCCCTTGAGGTGTCCTCCACCCTCACTCCGTGTCAGGAGGCAGCTGGAAAGGACACCCAAGTGAGGAAGCAGCTGGGGATAAAGCAAACCCTTTAATTCCTCAGCCTGCCATCTCCACACCTCCCACAAGGCTCACGTGTGCCCGAGAAGTGCCACCTGCAGCTTTGCATGGGCGAGGAGGTGACCAGCAAACCCCAAGCTTGTGCCTCCTTTTCCGCTCGGTTTGCAAGTCAAAATTCCCTGAAAAAATTCTACACAACCTGTAGAAAACGGAATTGCCACACCTCGATTTTGGAAATCATGGCAAATCTCCTTTAAATGGTGCTATGGCAATGTGGTTGGCTGGTTTGGCTCAGTGAGGAGCAGAAGGGCAGGGCTGAGAGCGGGCAGGGAATTCTGCCCCATCAATCCCACTGCTCCCCACGGCACAGCCCTGCTGCTGCACCTGGCACCTGCAAGTGCTGAAGGTGACCAGTTCCAGTGTGTGCCACATTGGACATGAAGCCATGGGATATTCCTTTGTGGAAAAGGATAAACTTCAAATCTCTCAACACTCAAAAGACAAAAACCAAACAGCTTCAAAATTAACACACTCCAAAACCGGTAACGTTACCAGTACCTGAGTCCACACTGCCACTGGATCCTTTTCAGCTTTTCCCACCTGGGGTGCAAATTCCTAAGGCCAATCCCTGTTCACAGACCATGCTTCCATTGAATATTTCAGACTTTCCTGACTCCAGTGACCATCAACAGCACATTTTCAGTTCCTTCCTGTGAGAATACAGCTGTATTGGGTACAGCTGACATGGATATTAATAACTAAATAACATACAGAGACAGAGCAGTATTTTTCAAAGACATTTTAAATTACTCTGATCATGTTTTGTTTGTTTTATTTCACACTGGCAGAACTTAACCCATCTTCAGTGTCTAAATAGGTACTTCCTATGGCAGTGCAATGGCAAATTGTCAGCATTCAGCCTCTCCCTCTGCTTCCAGCAGAGCAGGGACAGTTAGTTAACTCAGGGTGATGATGTGGTTTTTTAACCATTCATAGCAAAGAAAGATGGTTTCAAGGAATCAGACAATTTACCCAGCTTCTTGTCACAAAGGTAGCTCATGATTAATGGGAAGTAGATGTGTGAAACAATATATTACAGCAAAACAGGATTTTTATGTCTCTTAGCTGAAAAAAATTTTGGATACCTTATTAAAAAATATATATATCACAGCAAGCATCAGTTTTAAAAGCAATGACAAATTCTTCTCAGCCCAGGTTTTTAAAGCTTCGTTGGGGATTTTTTTTTTGGTAAAATATTTACTTAGGGATGGGACATAGCTTTAAAGAATAACTCAACCTACTGTTTACAGAGAGAGCTGCTGCTCTGGCTGTCTGACTGTCATCAATCAAGCCCAAAGCCTTGCTGGGTGGAAAACTCTGTGTATCCATTATTCATGTGCTGCACCATACATCCCCAAAAGGTAAACAATTAAAAGAAAATACAAAGGATTGTATTTCTGTAGGGGACAGAAACAAAGTCATCTTCAGATTGCAAGATAGAATGTGAGGGAGACAACTGCGAGGAGATGAGTGGAAGAGCTGAGGGTAGATCCAAGTCTGACTGCTGGCTAGCAAGAGCAGGGAACAGATCCCAACAGCAAACCACATCCACAGGTGGGCTCTCATCTCAAGTCTTCTTCATGTCCATACAGAAGATGCTATTCCTATACAGCATCACAGCAAAATATCCTCAAATATTTCTAAAGTAGAAGACAAATGCAATTTTAAAAGAACCAACTATGAACACAGCTGCTTGTGCACTGCCTGGTGCCTTTAACTTCAAGCTTTGTCCACACTGTGGAAAGCAAACCCATCTGTCCCACCTCTCATTGTGTGACAGGGAGGCCTCTTTTGGCACCCCAAGAGCTGGCTGGAACAGCTGAAAGCTGCAAGAAAAGGTCTGGGGTTTCAAGAGAAGCCAGTGATTTTGGACTTCTCAGGGGTTTGGTACATTTTATTAGAGGATGGACCTCAGCACCAACAATACAAAGCAAACATCTGAAGGAGGCTGTACTCACAGTCCCCAACAGCTCTTGAAAACTGAGGTTGCAGTATGTTTAAAACCTCCCTGCTTTTCTCCTTACGCAAGTGCATTAGCTGTCACCACCTGTACAAACTGATCTGCAGGAGACTGACCTGAGGAAGCACGAGGAATTTTTATCTGGTGTTTGGTTTTCAAGATAATCTATGGGCTGGAGATTCTACCCCTGGGATCTCAGTGTCCTACAATGCTCGTCCTGGTGGGGAGTGTGTGCATGTATCAGTGTCCCCTCTGTGCCCAAACATGTCTCTGCCAGAGATTCCCACACTTTCTGCTAATGGAAGGAAGAAAAGGAAACGTGTGTAGCCTACAGGATTACGAGGAAAAGATTAATCCTTGGGCCTGAGGTCCAAAACACGCACCCAAAGCCAGTGAAGAGCTGTGAGTGGAGGTGGATCCAGGGTCATTTCACAGCCCTCAATAATGAATTGTTCTATCCCAGTACAGACAGGAGGAGGCACTCTCCTGACTGACACTGACATTATAATTTGCTCACCACGGGTTTATATCCACAAAGTATGAACTTTTTTCTCCTTTGCTAAGCAGTGGAAGAACGTGAAGGTCAGGCTGAAGCAGCTTTGCCTCTGCTCCACTCGTACTGCTCTGCCTGCGAGTCCCAGCGCCTTGGGAAGGTCAGGAGCCTGCGAGAACGATGTGCTACCCCACAGCTGTGGTCAGGACTGCTGTGTTTAAAGGTTACAGTGATTAAGCACTGTGATTAATTTAGTCTCAGCAGAATCAATTCCACTCAACTACTAATCTAATTTACATCCTGGAGAGGACTCTGCTCTTCCCTGGTTGGCGTGGGTTTGAATTTAGATTCATTTTTCCCTAAGAAGTATGTTTTGAGGGATCACACTGCAATTAGCAAATGTTTTGACAAAGCTAATGGGAGAGCTCTGTCTCTGTGTCACTGCTTCCTGTCATCTGCCCTTTCATAAACCACAGTCAGTTCCCAAACCTCCTGAGTGTGGATCTGGACTAAAGGATCGCCTACAGAGGAGCATGCTGGGCATCTGTAACTGCACTATGGCAGTGAAACCAACAACTGTAACTTCTTTCAAAATGCCTGGACAGCATCAGAAGCAGCACAGGATCAGGCCAAGGTGGGGATTCTCCCCCTCTATCTGCAGGTGTGAGACCCCACCTGAAGCCCTGTGTCCAGCTCTGGTGTCCTCAGCATAAGAAGGATGTGAAGCTGCTGGAGTGAGTCCAGAGGAGGCCACAAAGATGCTCCAGGGGCTGGAGTCCATCTGCTGTAAAGGAAAGGCTGAAAGAGGTGGCATTGAGCCTGGAGATTGAGAAGGCTCTGGGGAGACCTTAGAGCCACTTCGAGTGCCTAAAGGGGAGAGCTGGAGAGGGACTTAGGACAAGGCATGGAGGGACAGGACACAGGGAATGGCTTTACACCTCCAGAGGCAGGGTTAGATGGGATATTGGGAGGGATTTCCTCCTTCTGAGGGTGGGCAGGCCCTGGCACAGGGTGCCCAGAGCAGCTGTGGCTGCCCCTGGATCCCTGGCAGTGCCCAAGGCCAGGCTGGACATTGGGGCTGGGAGCAGCCTGGGACAGTGGGAGGTGTCCCTGCCCATGGCAGGGGTGGCTTTAAAATCCCTTCCAACCCAAACCATTCTGGGATTTTTCTCAATTGAACAGGATCCCTCAGGAAACATTTATTCCTAAAAACCAGGATAGGTTTGTCAGACTCGGAAAAGTGATGAAGATTACACAGGGGGTGTAAAAGCAGCAAATGCAGGACAAGTGTAGGCAGATGGGTCTACTAAAGCAGAATTCTGGTAGCCACAGAGAGGAAGAAGGGATACACAGTGAATTCCCATTAAAAACAAACCATGGGACTCCCCATGTCAGGATGTATTGAGTAATAGGCAAATTATACCATTATATTCTGAAAACTCAGTATTATTATATTCTGAAAAATCACAGCCTAGTTGGAGGTGAGTGCAAGACAGACCTCAATGCCACTCAGCCAAACATTTAAGTTGGAAGACCTGCAGTTCTCAGGACTGGCATGATCTTGAGAGAAGCCCCATGCAGGAGCCAATACAAAGAAATTACTTTAACAGCAATTTTTTGGTCAGTGTATGACTGGAAGTCACTGGAACATGCATAGCTGCTAATTTCTAGTTTTCTTTCTGAATAGTCATTTCCAAAATTTATCAAGAACTACTCTTCTTTAGGGAAGTATGGGAATGGCTGAAAATCGCATGAGCATCTCCTCTGAGCAGACTAAGGGGAGAAAACAATTGCTCCCTAAACCTACAGTGGATTTTCTCCACAACAACTGATATAACATTAAGACACCTGCAGCCAGTGCAACCTGAACCCTCACAGAACACCCCTGCTGAGCCATCTTTACTGTTACCTCCTTCACCTTCCTGCAGAAATACCTTAAATTATGGATACATCACAGGAATCTGATCTGTAACGCCCCCGGCACATCCTGATCCCCATCACGTCCGTCTCCCTTTCAGTCCAAGTGCTCCTGTGTTTTGTCAATACCAGCCTAGTACAGCTTCAAATATTTAGCTTAACTTGATCTTCTGAGCTGCAGGAGAGAAAAGCCAGAGTCTCCTAACACCATTTGTTGAACAAACAATTGATCCCAGCAGAGGATGGCAGCGGCTGCTCTGCCCCTGGGCCGCCCGCGTTCGGAGCCGTGACAGATGCCAGCGGTGACAGCTCCGTCACTTGGCAGGCGAGGCTGCGGCGGGGGTGACAGCTCCTCTGATTCCTTCATCAACCGATGTGACTGAGTGACCTTTTCCAGTCTTAGCAGCTGCCTCCCTTCTTTATTCAATCATGGCAGAAAATAAGTCCCTTTGGGGAAATCCTGCCCTTTCCGTAATTTTAAATGACCGTGACTGTCATTAGGCCGTGTTTGCTAAATACGCTCGTGAGTGGTGGCGGGTCCTCAGTGAGAGCACGTGGCTGGTGTGCATGCAGGATGGGAGAGCTGGATGCTTCTTGGAAAGGCTTGGGATTGCTCAGGAATTCCTTGTCAATATTTTGCCTACACTTGAGGGGGTTTCCAGGACAGCTGTGAGAGCCCTGGGTTGGGGAGGTACCCGCTCACCTCTGGGTTTTCAGCAGGATGGAACAAAGTGTAGCAACATGAAAAATGGAATGTGTTCATGCAGCTCCACAGACACAGTCTGTTCTTCACGGTGGGAAAAGAGAAATGCCCTTAATTAAAAACAGTGACAGAGTAAGGGGGTTTCAAGTAGCTTTGCCACGAGCCTGCTTTGTACCCTGGCTCATTTATCAGGCTCACTGTTGCTGCAGGCACAGGGAGATTGCCACGGCCCTCATTGCACCCCAGCCATTAGAGAAGGCAAGTAAAATTAAAAAGAAAAAAAACCCAAAAGTTCCATGCAATGAGCAGTCAGTGTGGAATTGCAGTAAGTCTGCTCTGGCTCAGCCTCCGTCTGCTTCACGCCTGCTTTCTGCATAAAACTGAGCAATTGAGTCTTACCAACACAAATGCTTCAGAAAAGTGAATTTCAAAGTTGCTCCCAGTATTAAAAGAATCATTATTTACATCTTCACAGAATTACTTTTGCTGAGAAATCATATCCACACAGCTAATCACAGCACAGATTTATTTTTGGCACAGGGACTGCCTGTCTTTTGGTATTACCCTGGCTCCCTCTGTGGCACTACATGAGCCCCTTCCACCCACAATAAATTGCAATAAGCTTCCTCGGGGCTGTCTCATATGCTGTGCCTGTATAATGCCTGCACAATCACAGAGCTGTCCTACATGACAACACATCTAACGTGTGAAATTTTAATATTTGTGACAAACACTCTGATTAAAAAAAAATTGTAAGACAGAAAGTTCAAGCAACAAAGAGGAAATCACAATCTCTCTGTATATACTCAAACTAAGGGGAAAAACACAGGATAAAATTATTCCATGTATTATTCCTGTAAATCATTTACTGCACTCTAGCAGAGAAAACTCTGTTCAGGTAGTGTGGGACAGGGAAGGTAATTGCAGGGCCACAGGAATAAGAGTTGCAGAGAGAGAGAAGAGCCAGAGGAACATGCAGTGCCCGGGCTCTGCCCTGCCCAAAGCAGACTCAGTCATTACTCGGAATGCTGTAATTCCAGGTGCCCCAAGGAACTCAATCTGCTCTCTGCTGAAAGCTGGTTTCCCATCAGCATGATCTGTGTTTGTCTCCTGCAGCCAATAAATGCATTTCCTTCTGTGCATTTGACACAATAATGGCAAATGGTGCCCAGTGCCCTCCCAGGCTGGGCTGGGTTTGGCTTTAAGCTGCTTCAGGGTCATTCCTGCCTCAACTACAGAATCCTGTGAGCCATCAGGCTGCTTCACAGGGTAAGAGACTGAAGCCGCAGTGGCCCAAATTAGAGGGAAAGAGGAGAGAGGAACATTCCTCAGGCAGAAAAGCAGCCGAGAATTTCACGGCACAAAGTGCCAATGGTGCTCAGTGCCGCTGGACCCTTTGGTGCACCTTGCCATTATTGAGGGATTACAGGACCTTCTGTACAGCTGCTGAGCCTGCCAAGGCCCACAAATGCTAACCAAAATCCCACACAAGCTGCTAAAATCTTCAGGGGGTTTTACAAGACAAATTTCAATAATCCTTTTAAGTGCTTCTTTAGAATCGAGCATGAATTTGCCAAATCCAGGGTAGCTTATTCTTCTTAAATTCATAACACAACTAACCAGTGCTACATGCCTTACAAGAAACTCTGAGTGCTCCCCTGAATAAATGCTCCAGAATTTTAATATTCCCTAACTACTTGATGTAAGAAACTTTGCTGGAAATCTTGGGATTGAAGACAGCATGAATGGTAGTGTATTTCCTGACTTTGATCAAACAGAAAAAACAAGGATATTGATGAACAAGGATTACACTCAAATTCAGTTCCCACCTCTTCAAGGAAACCATTAGCACTGATTAACTTTGCAGACCAGAAGAGTCCAGAAATAACAGAGAGCAGTTATCTGTGAGGTGAATATTTTTTCTCTAATTCTGTTTTGAATTAATAAATGCAAGAGTAGGGGAAAAAGGAAAATATTGTTTCATCGGGCACCAGGAGAAATTCTGAACAGATGAAGGAAAGTGAAGGAGAGCAGAGACCCAGAAAAATAAGGTGGAACAAAAGGGAAGCAAAGGAAAAAAAAAAAAAGGAAAATTAGCTGATGGAATTAAATTTTGTTACACTAAAGGAGGAAGTTAAAGTCATCCAAACCTCTTAGTTACTCCTGCAGCTCTCCCACCCACATCTGCTTGACAAAGTAGTTAGAGTCATATTGCATCTCCCTAGACACTGGGGAATAAATGTTTCCCTACACTCCAGACCTCAGAGCACGTAACTCTGTGAGTCCTCCCTACTTACAGCTGATGCTCCTTGTCCCTGCTGCCAGCACACACACAAACACACAAAAATAAACACACAAATACACGTGCCTTTGATAGAGGATACAGCAACCAGGCCCAACCCTTGAAGCCAAGTGCAGAGTAACTTATAGCACAGATCCCTATTTGAGACTGAAGTTTGATTTAGGGTAGGGATACAGGCCCTAATCTAGACATTGAGTCCCTAACAGGGAGACTTTGACCCCCCAAATGCAGGAATCCTGTACTTGCCCAAAGTGAATTTTTTGTTTTCCATTTGATCTCTGGACACAGGTTGTCCAACTCACTCTTTTCATCCTACAGAAAGCTGGGATTGGAGTCTGCCTCTCCTATATTTCCAACACAGGTGAAATAAGCAGAAAGGATGGATTGGATCACAAGAAAAAGAAAAGAAAATCCAAAAAACAAACATGAGGAGGGAGCCCTGTGGGTCCCCTTAAGAAGCCAACCACAGTCGTGGTCCAGAGGTGGGAAGCAAAAGGGGATGTTTCAGAGTGCTCCCACTCTGAGCTTTCCAATAACATCATGAACCTGACCCTGCAGGGTTCACAAAGCTCTGATTTTCCTGCTGACAGCTGGAGACTGCAGCACGGGCAGCTGAGCTGAGAAAATGTGCTCTAGAAGGTCTCCAAGACAGGGAGGAAGAGAAAATAAACAGCAAGCCCCATGGTGTCACTTTTATAGTCACTTCTGTGACAGCAGCCACGCTTTTATACATGGCACTCAGTAAACAATTCAGAGCAAACGTTTTTTTGGCTGTGGGAAGAGGATGCTCTTTTCAGCACAGACAAACACAATGCAAAGGCAAACAAAGAACAGAAAACAGGATGGCTCATTACTACCTGTCTTCTTCCAATTACACCTACTACCCTGGAGGTGACAGGACCAATAAATGTGCAGCCCAGTGCCAATAAAAAAGTACATATTCACTCTGCAACAGTATTTTCTGAGAGAAATACAGAAACATCCACAGTACCATTAAATAAACACCACTCGTTAGAAAAATGGGCTCAACCCTACAAATCACAGTCTCATCATCAAAAGGACATTGCCATTGTATCTTTAATATTAATTATGCATATTAGTACCTGCAAAACTAAACTGTTAGGATTTCATTTCCAATTTAAAATGCATTTTAATGCATTATTCCCTCATCAAAAAAGTTTCTGTGGAGCTCGGCAACAAAGGAACAAACTTTTGATCCCTGACTTAGGTGAAATTCATACGATGGTTTAAGTTGGAAGGGACCTCAAAGCTCTTCTCGTTCCACCCCAACCATGGGCAGGGACACCTCCCACTGTCCCAGGCTGCTCCCAGCCCCAATGTCCAGCCTGGCCTTGGGCACTGCCAGGGATCCAGGGGCAGCCCCAGCTGCTCTGGGCACCCTGTGCCAGGGCCTGCCCACCCTCCCAGGGAACAATTCCTTCCTGATATCCAATCTAACCCTGCCCTCTGGTAGGGGGGAGCCATTCCCCCTTGTCCTGGCACTCCAGGGTCTTGTAAATTGTCTCTCTCCATCTTTCCTGTAAGTTTCCTTCAGGTCCTTGAAGGCTACAACCAGGTCCCCCTGAAGCTTCTCTTCTCCAGGCTGGACAATCCCAGCTCTCCCAGCCTTTCCCCATTGCAGAGCTGCTCCACCCTTCTGGTGCCTTGGTCCTCTGGGCTCCTCCAGCAGCTCCAGCTCCTCCCTGTGCTGGGCCAGGGCTGGGGCAGCTCTGCAGGTGGGGTCTCACCTGAGCACAGGGGCCCAGGGGCAGAATCCCCTCCCTAAAATGGACTGGAACACCTGCACCAGCTACTGGTGTAGACATCCCATCTCTCACCCCCCACTCAGGCCCATTCCAACAGCTTGGCTGCTCAGGATTCATTAATTTTATCAATTCTTCCCACCTTTGACACAGCTTTATTTGCAGAGTGCTCACAGTTTAACACTGCGAGGTGGGACCGAGGAGCAAAGTTTGCTGTACAAAAGAAACCCCACACGGGGCTCATCTTCAATTTGCATCTCCCAGATGAATCCAGACTGCTTTGCCATCCGTGGGGAAGGCAGGGGTGTGGTGGTATCTGCTCGTCTGCAGCCTCAAGACCTCCAGGTATGTCCAGCAAGCCTCAAAAGCTTTTAGTCCTTAGCAACGCAGCACCATCAGGAGGGCCACATTCCAACACTGCAAAGCAGGTGGAAAACAAAGGGAATCAAGTAATTACAAGTGTTAAGTACAGCCATTTTTGAGATGCAAGAAGTCATTTCCATTCCTTTCCACATGTAGCTGCATTGGAATTATCTGTAACAGTCCAGGTTTGTATTCCAGGAATAAAAAGCAAAAATGTACTTCCATGCTACAGTACCACATTGGAAGGGGACAAAAACCCCTCTAATTACTATAAAGCTGCATCAAATTCACACAAACAGAGGAATCCTACAAAATCACAGCCAATATTCTGGAATCCCTCAGACAGGAATACAGAAGGCTTCTGGAAACATTTGTAACTGCAGCTCCACAGTGTATTTTCAAAGCACGTCAGAACACAAGAGGAGGATTCAGTTCCTTACAGTGCCACCTCCTCCTCCTCCTCCTCGCAGGGATGACACTGCTAACAGGATAAAATGAGTGACAGGGTTATATGATCATTACATAAAGGTAGTACACATGCAAAATCCTCAGAACATGGAAAAAAATTATCAAAGAGGTTGCACCATCTGTCTGTGGAGAAAAAAACAACAGCTGGTGCAAGGAGCCGCAAGATGCCAGCCTTCCGAGTGACAAGATGGGAAATGACAGGAAACAGCTTTTCACTCTTCTAACAGCAAAAGAAACGTACAGGCCGTGTTCTCGTGTTTGAAAACCTCCAGATGCTGCCCTCTTCTCACATTTCCATATCTTTGTTCATGCAACATCTGAAAGCTTTTCTATTTTTACAGAGGGAGGGGAAGAAAGCACAAAGCCATCAAGTGTATATATATTTTTTTTTCCTTGCAAGAGGATGTTGAATGAATTTTAATCATGATCATGAGAAAAAAGAAAAAGAAAAATCAGCAGTATTTGATGTGAGAAACCTTTGAAATTTTCTCCTCAGAAGAAGAAATTGCAATGTTTAGCCTTCATAAAGGTTGTGTATGACAAATATTAGCTTGTTCTGAGACTGATTAGGCCTTTAGATTGATTCAGGACAATGCTGAGGGTCACCATAAATCAGAAAATCATGGAATCCCAGGATGGTTTGGGTTGGAAGGGACCTTAAAGACCATCTGGTTCCAACCCCCTGCCATGGGCAGGGACCCCTTCCACCAGACAAATGTTTTGTGACAGCAGCAGGCTCCCCTTGAACAGGTAACAAACACGTCCACTGCGCCGGGCATTCCAAACACCCCGGGCCCTCGACGTGGCCCTGGGCTGAACATCCCAACCCTCCCTGTTTGTGCAAAGTGTTCTGCCAAGGTGTTTGCCAGCACCAAGCCGTGTGTCCAAGGAAGAGACACCACCAAGCACCATTCCACAGAATCCATGGGGGCCCGACTGTTCCGAGGGCTGGGACCGAGCGACAGATCCCGGGAGGATCTGTCAAATCTGACCTCGTGTGACCCCACAAACACAATGTTATTTACAACTGGTACACACTTCACAATAGAAAACACGCTGAAAAGTCAGTGCCCCGTGAAGAATCACTTGCCATGGGATGTAACCTGAGGGCAGAGGCAGTGTGGGGTCCTTCCCCACCAGGCAGGATGGGGCAGGGTGTTCCCAGCACGAGGCACAGGGATAGCTCACTTTGAGGACAACCCTGATCTGCGGATCAGGGGATGGATCTGGACAGCCTGAGACTGATGATTTCTATCTCCCCAGACAGATTAGTCCTTGGTTCATCCAAGTGTTTTGCAGCAGGGAGATAAACTAAGATTATTCACGCCAGACGGAAGTGAGCAAAAGGAAAGGTATCTACCCACAGCAAAGCAATATTCCAGTGCCAGATCCCAGCAGGAATCACAGCTTCATCTTAACAGCCACCCTACAGGACGACTCAGTGTCTAACTCTGGGGTTCACCTTTCACCCTTCATCAACAAAATGCTGCCCTCCTGGGCTTTTTTTCTATCCTGATAGAAATCAGAGATACCTGCTGAGATTTTTGGTTATTGCATGCCAAAAAGGCTCTGTTAGAGACCAGCCTAAGACAGCAATGCACAGATAACTGAGATAACAGCCCAGTTGCTGGTGGAAAATCCAGGTGGAGCAGGTTCAAGATCCTGCTCCAGGTCAGGCAGGATGGGTGTAGAGGAGAGAACCAGCCCTATTTTCCTTGAGCTTTTCCCAGCTAATCCTTCTCACAGCAGCAGTTGGTTTTTTGAGCCAGGAGCAAGGTTCCCAAAGCCATCATGGCATGGCACCAGCCCATGCAGAGCAAGCAAGAATCATAAAAAACCACTTTAAGCATCATCAAGCTTAGAGAGAATTTACAAGGTGCTGTTTATTTCTACCTTTGATTCTCTTCATGGTCTCTACAGATCAGAGCACTTAGAAAACATAATTATTTTAATTAGGAGTAATTCAATTAGAATATCTCATTGCCAATAACATTGCTAATAAGAAATGAACACACTTGATTTTTTTTTTTACTTTTTTTTTTTTTTTAATCTTACCTTTGGGGACTCTCTGAACACTTTCCCAGATGTGGAAATACTGCTTTGATGTTGCATGTCTAATTCTTTCCTCCTGTAGGGTCTGACTCAGTGTATACTTAAGTCCACTCGAGTCTTTCCTCTGCTTCCAGAGGGCACAGGGCTGTGCTTTTCCACACTGCCTCACGCCAGGAGGGGTATGTGCTGTGACTCTCGCGCAGCAGAACAGCACCTCTGTGAAAATGGTGATGCCAGGTAGGTCTGGTGGAGTAACCACATCAGTAAAAGGGTAAAAGCCATCCCCTGGAGATCCCTTGCTGATGGGTCTTTGACAATACTTCAGGAATGTGCTTTAGGCCTCCTCAATGAGTCCATCACAGTGAGTGACAAGAGTAATAACAGTATTTTGTTCTAACAGCACAAGCCA
Source organism: Corvus cornix cornix (assembly GCF_000738735.6). NCBI lineage: Eukaryota > Metazoa > Chordata > Aves > Passeriformes > Corvidae > Corvus > Corvus cornix. Next base: position 1,864,032 of record NC_046348.1, read on the forward strand.
GGCCAATTTGGGAACTTGCATTCTGTAGTACCAAACCCAGTGCACAATGTTTGCTCAGACAAGAGTCCCTGGAAGTGCTGCAGCACTGCTGGAGCCACGGGACAGCACCCAGTGGTTTCCAGCTGTAACCAGAGCTGGTTTATCCCCAAGGAAATGGGCGTCCTTGAGTCAGGGAGCTCGTCTGCACCTCTCACTGGGGCACTGCGGCTGTCTGGGCAATCAGGAACCACCATCCCAGCACTCAGGCGGCTTCCCAGTGACACACATCAACCTGGGTGCACACCCAGCTTGTGCTGTGGGGACAGGGATGGCTGGGATGTCCTTCCCAGTGCTCATCCTGCACCCACCCGGGGCAGCCACAGGCTGGTGTGAATTACAGCCGCTGGGGACCAGCTCAGCAAGCAGCAACCTAAGATCTGTGCTCATATTTGTACACCCTTAACACCAACAGCAACCACACAGATGGAGAATATTGTACTCTTTCTAACCATTTTCTCTGTGATGCAGCCAGCAGGGCTCTGAGAAACTTGCCTTGGCAAGCAGAGCTCAGTTGAGCTGTGGGCAATTAGCTGCTTAACCCAGTTCATGCTCATCCTCTTAACCAGCAGCCAAAGAATATTTTAATGCTGATCTGTCCCAGCCTTAGTTGTGACACTCTCCCAGCACAGTACAGCTTGTTTTAGATTGTATTGAACAATAAAGGGTCCTGTTATCCAAGGGTGGTACTTGAAAGCCTATCTGCAAGAACAGATCTCATTATTTTAATTAAAAGCTTCCACTTATTATTTTCTGAGCTAACAAATATGGCCATAGTTGTAATTATGGAATCGCCAAATATAGTCTCAAGATCTTGTTAATAACGATATCCTTTTTAAAATCTCATAATCTTAAAAAAATGTTGTAATTAAGTCACCAAGCAACTATATTTGTCTCCATGAAATAAAGCCAAATCTACAGATAATTGCAAATAACTCATTTCCCAGTGGATTAATTTTTTTGTATGCCAATTAGGCTCACAAATCTCAAGCTGTCACCTTCATCTCCAGACATGCAACCGGCTGAGAGCACAGCTATAAACAAAACAGCCCAAGTGCCGATTGTTCCCTCAGTAAGAAAGAAAATGAAGTTAGCAACACACATTTGTAGATGTCAACCCCCCGAGAGCAGAAAAGAGGGAAAAAATAATCCTTGGATGTAGGACAAGTAAAACACTTTGTCAATCTTCTGGGAAGTGTTCTGGGAAAGCTCCTGAGACACTTCTGTGGTTGCAGTTTTGGGGCAACAGCTGCCTCGAGACTCAAACCCACCACCCCCAGCCATGCATGGTTTTCTCTACAGTGTCCCAAGTCCTGGGAGCCCTTTTTGAACCTGAGCCAGACACGGGCACCGATCGTGTCTGTCCCTACTCATCCCGTGGCACCGGAGGGCTCGTGGAAATGGTGACTTGGCACAGGCAGGGCTGGCAGGAGCCACAGCTGGAGCTGCTGCTGCCTTCACCTCTGCCAGGAAGGCCTTTTGGGAGGCCCCAGGCCAAAGCTGCTGTACCTCATCCTCAGGCACCTGCACAGCACCTCCTGCAGTCCCTCACTGTCACCTCTCCTCTGCCACAGTGCCCAGCAAACGTGCTGCTGGGAGCTGCTGACACCTGCTTAGGGAATATTCCGGAGCAGCAGCAAACAACCATTTCTTCAGAACAGGATGGCGAGACTAAGCAATTGTCCCAATCAAATCAATGACCAGCTTTGCAGCCTAAAAAATTCAGGAGGGCTTTGCAGCTCCTACTTAGGTGCAAGGGAGTCCCTTTGCCTGCCCCTGCAGAACCTCCTGCACACAGACATGAAACCTGCCCCAACAGCTCAACAACAGCAAAGGTAACTGCCCAGAAGCACAAACTCAGGGTATCTGAGAGGTTACACACTCACAGAAAAGGGGAACAACTCTGTGAAAAGTCTCTGTTTCAAAAAATAATGACACACAAGTCACAAAACTTGAAATTGAAGCATCCCAAGCTGAACACCCCTTAAACATCTGCTCCTTGGTCTAGCATCTTCTCCTGGACAGGCGGCCCAAAGCCCTGAAGCTGCTGAGGTGAGTGTCTGGGAAGCCTGGGCTGATGGGCCTCAGGGGACACAGAGGCTCCTTTGACTCACTTTGTCCTTCTCAGGAGTGGAGATTGACTGCATCCTCCTGAAATTCCCATGCCTGACAAGTAGCCAAAGCATTTCCCATCAACACTATCCCTGTTCCCATCCTCAATCACCCAAGATTCCCTTGCAGCTTTAATTCTTTTCCCACTCCTTTCAAAAAATCCCTGCCTTCGTTCCTGTGGGGAAGGGCACACCAGGTAACCTGGACCTCTGCCACCTGCACTGTTTCTGTATCTCAAACATCCAACTTTTCCATCCTTCTCACAACCCCTCCTTTGCATGCCCAGCTGGATGAGGACCTCACCATGCACACACCTCTATAAATATTGCTGTGATTGTGGCCCTGCATTTGGTTAGGAAGGGGAAGAAGCAAATTCTTGGTGAGGTCTGCACCTAAAGGACTTAAAGATTGCACAGAAAGGAAAAATAAATCCTGTGGAAAGTAAAATTGCAAAGATGGGGTATCTATAACCCATAACCAAGGTTTCAGAAATGCTGATTAATCCCTGCAGCCATAAAGCATTGGAGGTACATCTCTGTCACATTTCTGAAACCTTGGCCACAAAGTACCTTTGTAAAGATGCAAACAACAGTCTGAAAAGCACATTCTCCCCTTTGTCAGCACTGCTGTAGGAAAAAAAAAACAACCACAAAGTGTTTGTAACAAAACACACTGATAGTCAGGTAGATATTTCATTTTTTTCCTTCCTGAATTTAACAAAAGCCGGGATCTACCACTCAAATTAAACACTGTGCAGTAAAGCATAAAGTCTGCATTCAACAAGTTTAATTACTGTGTAAATGAAAGAAATTATTATTCATTCATGACATTTATTTCAGTTCCAGTGCTAGCTGCCTTTATAAAACTGGGATTGGGGGTGCAGGGGGAGGAGGAGGCTGGGTGTATAATTACTACTATATTTCTTTGCCAAACATTAGTGAACTTAGACAAAAAGTGCTTGTTTTCATTGAGAGGAAAAAGCATGTGAGCTATCAATGATGAATCTTAAGGACGCCCACAGCCTTGACATGGTGCCAGGCTCTGCTAGGTACACCAGCATTTGGGAGGCTGATAACAGAGAGCTCATTGAAGGCAAAGCCCAGATCAGGACTCTGGTGGGTCAAAAGCCACCCAAACGATGGGAACAATCCAAGGCAGCAGCCCCTGGGCAGTAACGGGAGCCACTGTGCGACATGAAAGATAAACTGGCAGCTGATGCTATCGGGGCCTATCCAACAAAGCATCTTTTCTAATGGATTTTCACAGGGCTTAAACTTCAAACAAAGGGAAGGGAAAATAAAACCCTCTAAGCTGCTTCAGATCAGGAATTTTTGGAAGTCTGAAGAAGGCAAGGGAGAGGCTGCAGAAGGATTCCCTCCTTACACGACGCCATAAACCTGACACACTTATTCTGCCTCATCCTGCACACTGTGCTGATCCCAGGGGAAGGGCTGTTACCTGCTCTGATCCACCCAAAACACCCGAGCTTTCCAGACAGCGTTCTAAACAGATTCTAGTGACTAATCAAAACAGATCTTCCAAAAATATGTTTTTCCTGGAAGAAGCAATTCCTGTACCTTCCTAGCCCTCCAACTACCAGCATTTAATCACTGCACTACAGGAGAGATTATGCTCTGGCAGAAGTGGCCTCAGTTTACTTTAAGGAAGGAAAAGAAAAAAAAAAAAAGAAAAAAAAAAAAAAATCAACCCTGGGCCACACAAGTTGTATGTAAGAAATTACAGCTGATGTATTTAGGTAAGTGGAAGGAGTGGGGTTGATCCTGAAGGGTAGCCTAAGTAGGGGAATGACTGCAGCGATGTTACACAGCCACGTTTAGACATTCCACTTCTCCTGTTGAGCTAGCCAGAAAATCCATCCTTCTTAAGAGGAGCTGTACAGAACTGCCATGGCTGCCTACCCCAGCCAAGGCCGTGGAGTGATCCTCTGAAAGCCCAGGAAGTGTGTGCACTCAGCTGAGGGAATAAACATGACTAATTTTTTGCATTTCAGAGTAATACATGTCAGAGTCAGCTCTGATCTCATTCCCGATTCAAAATGAGTCGCTCTGAAGTTTGTTCCCAATTGCTGAACCTAATCAAGACAAATGGAAGAAGCCATAATCCAAGCAGAATTCAATGAACTGCACCCATTAAGAAGGCTATTAAAGCTTGTTCTCCAGGTTTAAACTGGGAGAAGATTTAAGGTGGAGAAGAGATTATCCCACATCTGCCTCCCACGACCTCCCTCTGTTGGCACCAGCACTGCCAGTGTCAGAGGGAGCAGATGCCAGAAGGGTGCATTTGAGACACTGACCTATTCTCTCACATCCTGCATGCCACTAACATCACAGCTAATTCTTTTGCCCCCAGACTGCATCAGTAACCCCTCAAATGCTTGACTCTCTGGAAATTTCAGGCTCAGAGCTCTCAAAGCTGCTGATTTGGTTTGAGCACACTGCCCCTGCCATCGGTCTGGAGCAGCCTCAGTGCGGCCGCTGCTGCAGCTTGATCCTCCCTCCTGATTAGACCAGGGGTTTGCAGACACAAAGCACTATCTCCTGCCAAAACCTGATTACTGCTGCACCCGAACAGCCACACTGATATCAGGGAAGGTAATTACACCCAGAAATAGGCTACACACCAAAGCCAAGTACTTTGGCCAAGCCTGCACAACAATATCTGCATTTACTTTTTCACCATGGCTTAAAATAATTGCTGAATTTATGCCTTAGTAGCAGGAGGCCAACAGCCACGTCATCTTTGGACTTTTCAGCATCACTGAGAGCCGAGGAACAGACGGGGCAGCATTCCTTACCATGTCCATCAGCACATTTCCCCATGGTCAGTCACCTCCAGCTGGGGGATGGCTGGTCCCTGTGCTGGGTGGAAACATCAGCTGTTCACAGGGCAAGGGGGGCTGGGGTTGGTGTTCTGGGGGAGGTGAGGAGGCAAATTCACTGCTCCAAGAGCTGAGGAGAGACTGCAACACAGAGCAGCAGCCGAGGCAAGAGAAGCAGCCCACAACAGACACATCACCAGATTCACTTCCAAGCAGCCCCTGCTGCTCACCCTCCTCCTGGGTCCCCATGCAGGAGCTGCAGGACTCCAGCCAGCTCCTCAGGGAAAACACTTCCCTGCACACTGCACACACGTGCATGGAATGGCCTTGCCAACACCACTGACAGCCTCACCTCAGCCAGTCAGGAGCTTTCACACGCCTACAGAAAGGAGCAGAAATGGGGCAAGGGATCCTTTCTGCCCACCTGCCACATGGAGCACTAATTTCAACATCATTTAACAGTAAAATGGGCAAGAAAAATTTGTTGTGCTGATAGTAACAGAGTGACTTTTTTTTTATATATATTATTATTTCTTGCCTAGTAGCCCTGAGTTCCTGCACTGAGTGATGCAGGATCCCCTCTGACCACAGAGACTTTACCAGAGAGGGCACCAGCATTCCCCTGCAGAAGGGGGCGAGTGCTCAGTGGACATTCCATGGGAAGAGGAAACTCCCATTCCATGAGAGGAGAAACAGGCACTCACAGGCAGTGCCCGAGCGGCCTGGAAAGCACACTCAGGCTGTCATTAGGCATTTCCACAGCCAGCTGAGATGCATGAACGATTCGTATAAGGCAACACCAAAAATAAAGCTAATTACTTTAGGGTTATGAGAAGAGAGATCTTTTTCTACAGGCAACTTTGCAAGGTCACCTTCCTTGCTTTAGTCTCTCTCTTCCTTTTTTCTTTTTTTTTTTAACAAATGACATTGAACTGCTTTCAAAGCTTATCTAATTCCACCTCAGGGCAGGAAGGGGTTAAGACCTTAAAAAATACATAGAGATGAATAGAAAGCCAGGCTGGCAGGGCAGTGTTTTAAAAAAGGAAAGGGGGGAAAAAAATGGAAAAAAAAAAAGAGGATTTTCTTACAGTCAAAACAGAACCACAACCCCAGAGTTTAAGGTCACTTCCTCTCCTCGCAGTGCTGGGAGCAATGCTGTCAATCAGCACGGCGTGCTGGTACTGTCCCTCACTCCGAGGACAGAGTGGCACAGCACAAGAGGAACATTCACCCGCTGGGAAAGGGGGATGGAGCACGCAGCTTTCAATTGATTCCAAAGGTCCTTTGGGAAAGATGGAGCCTCTGGTTTATTAGCACTGACATTCAGCTCTCAGAACAGCAGGCTGATACCTATTTAATTTAATGCCATTTTCCAGCAGGGAAATCTGTTTGTCAGGCTCTTGCCAGCAAAGCCCAGCCAGCACCAACCCACTCGCAGAGCTCCTGCCCTGCGTGGTGGGACAGGACACCTCCAGCAGACGGCCTCAGCTGCAGGAATGTGTGCACCTCCAACAGGAAAAGAGGGTGTTGTGCTCCACTGTCTGCTCCTGAGTTTGCTTAAGTGTTGATCTAGTGAGGAGAAAAATAACAGCACACCCACCTTTGTGTTTCTTTTGTGAGGAGAGTCTGCTGAGGACAGACATGACCCTGTGTGCCCAGGTGCAAGTCCCTCAGGCTTTTAAACTGGTGCTCCTACATGCAAAAGCAGGTACTGACTTCATTTTAGAAACAGATCAGCTGCATGGCAAACTAGGGTCTTTCAGGATAAGACACCATTATTCTTCCCTTAAAAATTCATCCTCAGATGATGGCATTGGCCTGCTGCTGCCTGGCTGCCAGTGTCTGTGCTACCCTGTGAGCGTACATTGGGCTGGGATTGTGTCATGGCTGTGTGTGACCACACCAATAAATGATAAAATGAGGACAAGGTCTGGGGCAGGCACAGGAAAGCCCCGGGAAGTGAACGTGGCTTCGGCTCATTAACCAGACTTGAGGTGACATTGCTACAGTGAAGCCAGAGGAGCTGTACAGAAACACCCCACACCAGATCGATCTCCAGTCAGGCTCCAAAAGATGCAAATACCAGCTTGGTGTAATATTGAATATCACATAGGGAATCTGGGCATCTGCTTCTCACTGATCCCTTAAGGCTTAACTCGTTCATCTGTCTTGTGAACTGCAAGGATCCATCTATAAGCAAACATCCTGATGAAGCTGCTCCACAGTTTTGATCCTAATCCAGATTAAGAAGATCTATAGAACTATGCAAAAATTTTCCCATCACAAATCAGAAACATATATCAGAAAAGGTTTCCATGGAATTCCCAGGCTGCTCTCCTGTCTCCCAGTCTTTGCAATGCTCCTGAGGCAGAGTGACACAAGCACCTACCAGTGCATCTCCAGCCAGACATGTTGGCTTTCACTGCATTGATCATGGGAGCCAGGATTACTGAAGGAAATTAAAGGCTATTGCTGTTTTCTTACATACACCTCACTGAATTATTCCAAAAAGGAAGAGTATTAGACTATCTCCCAAAATCATACGGATCCAATCAGTGCTGTACCCACGTCTGCCTGTGTTTAAACCCAGAGGTAGTATATGTCTAATGTAATTACACATTAAACACTACATGCAACGTTTAGACCTACAAGTATCACATTACATACATAAATGTGCCCATACACAGACACTTCTACACAAATCTTTTGAGTTTTGACTATGGTCATGAAAAAAATCAGTTTGCAACTGTGCAGGGAACTCTCCCCAGGTCAGTACTGAGCACTGACTCAGTTCCACACGGACTCCTTTCTTGGATAGGAATGGTTATGGAAACACAGGCTCTACTTTGACTTTTGAAGAGGATGAAAGGAATAATGTGACAGCAATGGATATGCTGGACTTCAGAGGTCACACATTTCCTTGTATATTTATACCTCTGGTCTCAGAGATGCAAAGCTCTTGGACGCCAGCATCCCCTGATGTGCTGAGTGCCAGGACTGCTCGTTCTGAGCGCAGAGAGGGAGTGCAGGATGTGCCCAGCACCGTCCTGCTGCTCCCTGGGTGACCATGGGTTCCCTCTGCCCCTGGCTGTGCGGTTTGGACAGCAAACCACACTTCCAGCAGCCACTTCCATCCCTGAGAGACTTGATTGTTTATAATTGCTCAATGTTGTGAACAGCCTTGCCCTGTAAGGCCCTTTCAGCTGCCAAGCTCTCAGGGCAGGCCAAGTGTGGCTGCAGTCGGGCTCTGACTTTTCCGGGGTCCTCCAAGTGCTACTTTGGGTAAAAACAACATATGCAAGTGTAAAGCTTCCAGACTCGTGGCCAAGGAACATCTGTAGGTGCTTGTTCATTCTCACAGACAAGGATCACTCAGAATATTGGAACAGACACTTCCTCCCTGTGTTGGAGGCAGACGAGGAGCCCATCTGTGCTCCCATGGCAGCTGAGCCCCCCAGCACCTCCAGCATTCCAAACCTGATCACCCTTCAGAGATGGAGAAATTTAAAAATATTTCTTTTCCACAGAGACGCAGAATTTCACCTACCTATAAACAAGTATGTTTAAATTAAAAAACTAACCTAGAGGCCTCATTGCCTGGGCCGCTGCACTAAAAAGGAAAACCAAGAACCTTCAAAAAGCCATTCAGGCCCTGGAGTGGGCTCATTTCTCTCCTCCGGGACCCAGGGACCCTAAGGAGATGAGATCCCTAATTCAGACACATTTACATGCTTGAAGTTAGAGGAGAAAGGATCAAAGTCTGAGTTGCCCAGACTGAGAAAGTAAAGTTCACCCTGATTTTGAACCCACAAGTTCTTAAAACAGCTCTCACTATCCCTCCCCTTTCCGGTGCAGGACCCCACATGGGTCACTCGCTACCTGGTAACCTAAAGCAATCAGCTGTTGGTGCCTCCCAAGGCAGGCAGTCCCACCAAACATCCATAACTAACTGTTATTAAATATTTCTCATGATCATGTAAGATATCCATGTAATCAGTCCACTGCCTAAGGCCAGAAGAGATGTGGTTTTAACAGAGGGGTCTTCAAAGGGACTGAGATTTTATGTTAAACCATATCCCAACCCCACACAAACCTAAAAGGCAAGAAGAATGCAATATAAAATCTCTGGGGCACTATGCCAGGGCAATTTTTGGAATGCTTTTCAGTATATCTAATACCTTTTTTAGATTTCTTAGAGATTTAGATTTATAGCTTCTCTTGGTCTCAGATGTGATGACTAGACAAGATCACAAAAGCAGCACCTCTTTCAGTAATCTCCCTCCATGGATAGTGGAGGACCCACATCTCTCTCTGCCGTCTTCTGTCTGTGCTGAGGAGAAAAGTGGGGTTTTGTGCTCCCAGTTTCTCTCACAAGCACACCACAGTGATACTCAAGCACTGAACAAGCCTGTTTTTTAAGCCAGAACAACAAAACTTCAATCTGTACCTTGAGCAAAGGAGGGAGATGATTTTGGCTTCTCTTTGGTTTCCCCTTTTTTACATGGAAGAGGGGAAAAAATGTCTGGGAAGCTGGTGAGGACACAGCAGGAGCAGGAAGCAGCAGCGAGGGCTCTCCCTGGCACAAAGTGCTGCCTTCCCGCAAGGCTTCCCACGATCTCCAGGAGCACGAGGATAACAGCACACCCAGAGCTCTGACACATCATCGGGGCCATCCCCGGGAGGAAAAAGCAGCTCTCCCCTCCCACCAGGCAGAGCACTGATCGGGGAGAACAGCAGCACGGTGCTGCCAGGCCCTGAGGGAGGGGACGCTGCCCCACAGTGTGAGGCGTCCCCGACACCTCCCACGCACCATATGGGTGCCTCTCTCTGCAAACCTGCCAGCCTGACCCCTTCCATCACCTCATCCCACTGCCACTGCCCGTGTCCTTACTGCTGCAGAACACAGCTTATTTCAGAGGGAACCTGCACAAGGAAGCAGAGAGCACAGCAGGTGATGAACCTCAGTGGCATCGAGGTCAAGGAATCCAAACCAGGTCACAGCAGAGGCAGAATGGAAACCAGCACAAGACTGTCTCTGAGAGGCACTTGAGTCTTTCCGTCCAGGCAGTGCTGTTAATGTATTCCAACACAGTTTCAGTTTCAACTCTCCTGGATTGACAACAGAATTGAATTACCCTTCCAAATCTCTCTCTTTCAACTTGTCATAAGATTTTTTAATCCAACAAGAAGCACTTCCTTGGCAGAGTTGCCATTGTTATATTTTTTCCAGCTTTTCTGATTTAGGGATTTAATCTTTTTAGCCATGAATTGACTTCTCTCAACTAGCACTCACAGGAAAAAAAAAAATCAGCTCTTGCTTGCCATGCAAGCTGCCAAGTTCCTGGGACCAGATGGAATGGATCCTGGGCTTTTAAAGGAGATCACTGACAATCACAGAGAACACAACAAACACAGGCAAAGCTTCAAGAGGGCTGGACAAAGATTGATCACCACCCAGAAATGACAGAACACTAAACAAGGAAATGGAAGCACTATCTGTTCATCTCCAACATCTGTACTGTGTAGAACACTGGAAGCTACAAATCCTGCTCCAATAAAGCTACGGAGTAATGCAACCCATGTGCACCCCTGAGATGGAGATCCACTGCCCTGCCCCACACGGGGCTCAGCCCCACCAGCCCTGCCAGCTCCCCCTGCTCAGAACTCACTTCCAAACACGCAGAGCAAAGCAGAAACGTCAGCTATAGGGGAAGGCAACAGGAGATATTTAAACCATTTAAACAGATGATGTTTGCCTCGAAGCGTAACTTTAACAAGGTATGTTAGAGCTGCCATCAAAGCCACACAGCTGAAAAGGGTGGAAAAAAAGACCAGCTACAGAGCTTTCAGAATATTTCTATGATTATCACTGAGCTATAGGCAGCATTTGTGCATGGGCACAGCTTAATTCCCCTCTTTTAAGCTCCTCTGCCTTCTTTCACAGTTTATATTTGGATGCTCAAGAAAGGAACTATTTAGTTACTGAACTCAAGTTTATGATACAGGCAGTGAAATTCAATCCTATCTTTTAAGCAGATTAGGACCTACACAGAGACCTCTGAACCTGCTGTGTTACCGTGTTGGCTTTCACAGCTCATCCCCAAAGGAATAAAATTACTCCATTTAATTAGACTCCAACTCCCCTCATCTGCCCCAGAAGTTTCCTGTCACCTCATTCAATTGTGAATGTAATTTAGGCTTAAAGGTTTGTCCTGATTTTTCACTGGGGTGCTGAAAAGCTTTGCAATGCAGTAATTCACCCATCTTCAAACTTTTCTGGGGACACTGCAATGGAAATGCTGCTTGCCTTCTCTTGGTTCTGTGCCTTGTCCAATAGCTTCAAAGAAGTGCATTGTAATTCTTTCCAAAATGCTGCATAGATAATACTCCTGGTAACACATGTGCCTTCACACCCATTTTATGGGCAGAGAAAACGAAGCACAGAGAAGAGGCGATGTGAGATTCTCCTTCCCAAACCCAGAGCGCTTCCAGTGAAAATTAGGAATCCAGCTATTAATACACAGCTGTAATCACTGTGTGACATGCCTTTGTCTGAAGGTAACAGCCACAGCCAAATCCAAAGCTGCAGAGCTTGGTGGGTGTTGAAGAACATCCGTTTTATGCAGCAGCCATCACATAAGACAAGATGTTTCAGAAAGAGCTGCCCCAGTGCCAGCAGCACAGAGAACGGCTGTGCTGGGCCAGATCAAAGGCTCGGCTTGCTCAGCATCCTCCTTCCAACAGTGGCCATAAATGGGTGTCCAAAGGGAGAGAATAAAAATAGGGTAAGTACATCTAATACTCCTGTCTCTCTATTTATATGCCTACATCCTTCCCCCTTGCTTCCACCGCCAGTCACTCACAGCTCACTGAGCTCCTGACGGGGTTTCTGCCTGTTCAGTGGCAATCCACTGATTTATTTTCCATTCACTGGTCCACTTCCCCACCAGTGATGGAAACTTTTAGTATCTACAATTTCCTTGACAACAACCAGTTGCACTGGCCAACACCTTCCCAAAGAACCTCCTACTTCTGATCTCCTTCAGCTGGGCTCTTACTATCTTCCTTTGGCACCTCCACATCCCTGTGTCACAAGGCAATGAACAATTCCCATCCTCCTGGTGTCCTGCCTGATTTCACAGGCCTCTGTCATGTCTCCTTTCCTTGTTCACCCAGCTGAGGGGTTCTAGTTCATTCAGTTCCTCCTCATGCAGAGGCAGTTCCACATCTCTGAACAGCCGCACAGTTCTTCTCTGAGCCCTCGGTGTCTGCAAGTCTTTGGAGAGGGAACGGCGAGAGCAGCACATGTCTGTGACACAGGTAAATAGGAATTTCTATTCCATCACAGCCATGTTCCCTCTTCCATCCTCAGGACACCCCCTTATCTTTAGCTGGTTAGTCTTTTACACCACTGCTGAGCAATGTGCTGATGGTTTGATGGAAATATCCATTATAACCCCAAAAACTTTGCCTAGAAATTGAGTTAGAACCTCCCTAATTTCACTCTGGCATGGAGATAAGCTCAGAGTCCATCATTTCATTAGGACTGTTTTAGGGAAGAGTCACCAGAGTCCCTGGAAGCAGCACAAGGCACCCGTGCTCTGGCACAGGCTTGCTGCTAAGGTGAACTTGGACGCACTAATCCCACTCAGAATCTCCTCTCTGCCCCATGCTCTGTCCCTGCACCTACCCCACACCGTAATAAAACAGGATTTTAACAGGCCTGGTGCTGTTTCATACAACCAGTGTCTGCAAATTTGCTAAAAGCACACATAAATATTTCATAGAGCAGACAATGCTGCTCTCACATCTGATCGCAAACAAGATTATTTTTTCTCCCAAACAAATCCAATAACTTGATTATCTGCTCTGGTCTGTTCTTATTTTTTCTGCTATACAATTTTCAAATATTTGCAGTTGTAAGTCTTTCAAAGCTTTAATTTGCTTAAAATGATTCAAAAGCACCTTGTTAATCTTTTATCAGTTTTATTACAAACTGTAAACAAAACCCAGTTCTTAAATAATTAAAGGGCAGAACTAGCCCTCAGGCAAATGAAGTCCAGGAGGGGAGAATAAAAAATTTAAAAATCAGAGTAAGCCTGTATTTTTTTTTTTCCTTCCCATCTACAGAATTGGTGAATCTAGCTTCAAAATAGAGAGGAATTCTAAAAGAACAGATTGTGCGTGACATCCCCCCCGCCAGTTTTTCTCATCTACTGTGTCCTGAATATTAATCCATCAAGTACCTACGTGTTACTGGTTACAGAGCTAAACACACCACAGGCTCACAAGGCAAAAGCTGGGTCCCAGGCAGTGGCTCCAAAAAAATTCCTGTGCATTTCTGCGTGCCCAGCAATGCCTGAGCCTGCTTCCTTATCACCCCAGAGGATCCCTCCCAGACAGCAGGGCTCCCCATGGCCCAAGGGAGGGGAGCTGGAGCACACTCGGGTCCCCTGGTGACAGCACAGCACCTCCTCCTGCCACCCCTGGGCAGAACCCACTGGGCACAGCCATGGGAACACTCGGACACCTCCTGCCCACATCCCTGCAGCCCGAAGCTCCAGTGCCTGCCAGCCCTTGGCACAGTGGTGAAAGCAGCCCCTGCTTGGACAAACCCCACAGAAACCCCCAGAAAGGAGGCACCAGGAGGATCAGAAGGATGGAACAGCTCTGCTGGCAGGAAAGGAAGGCTGAGGGAATTGGGATTGGGATTGTTCGGCCTGGAAAAGAGAAGCCTCAGGGTGACCTTAGTGTGGCCTTGCAGTGCCTGAAGGAGCTACAGGAAAGGTGGAGAGACAATTGACAAGGGATAGAGTGACAGGACAAGGGGGAATGGCTTCCCACTGCGAGAGGGCAGGGATAGATGGGATACTGGGAAGGAATTCTTCCCTGTACCTGGCACACTTTGCCTCAAGAAGCTGCCCCAATCCTGCCAGTGTTCAGGGGCTTGGATAGGGCTTGGAGCAACCTGGGATAGTGAAACGTGTCCCTGCCCATGGGAGGGGGTGGAATGGGATGTGTTTTAAGGTCCCTTTGAACCCAAAGCAGTCTATGATTTTATCAAACCACGAAGAGTAACACTTTTGCAGATGTCCTCAATATGGCCAGTGTTGAATCTTGAGCAGTTTCATTGCACCAAGAGCAGAAGTCAGCGAGGTCCAGCCCAGGGGGCGTGGGCGGATGCCAGAGGGGAGCTGGAATCCCGTGCCACAGACAGCTTGGGAAGAGGAAACTCCAAACAGGGATGCTGAAATTGAGGAAAGAGCCTGCTTGGAGCTCTGACATGACAGTGGCACAAGGCACGAGGGCAGGAGCTGGGTTTGAGATGAGCGTCCCCAGGCAGGAGCCCTCATACAGAAGACGCACAAAGGGTGATGACAGTGCTGGGTTTGGTCACCCATGGAAAGGGTACAGCTACATCCACACCTTGCTAGAAAACTCACCTCCAGCTACTCAGATTGAGAACTGTTATTTGATGTGATTACCTCCATTACAACCTCCTCTGTCATCTACCACCACTTCGACCCAGCTGTGCTGAAGAACGGTGTTCACTGTGGCTGTACAACCATCTCAGGAACTTTGAGACGAAGCTTCCAGCTTTCTAATGTAGTGAGAATTTCCTAAGGTATTCAAATTGTATTTCCTTCTTGTTACCAAAAAGACCACTTCTAATGAAGCTTTCCAAAGCATTGCAATTGGAAGAAAACCTAAGGAACTATGAAGGCAAGACTGAGCAAATTCTAATTATCTTTTGAAGGCTACACTACCATGCACACAAAAATGGATTTAGATGCATTACAGACCTAAAAACGTGTAATGGATGCATTGCTAGCCTATTACATGCAGTTCATTGTGCAAAGGGTTTTGGTTGTATGTTTTGTGCAGTGGGCTGTAAAAGTTGCTTAACAGAAGAAAATACATTTGATTAAAAATTTACATCAGAAGAATGTAACGGGGTTTTTTTTCTTTGCTATTTTGTCTGCCACTGACTATTCCCATTAGTATTCAGTTCTTCTCAGTATCACAAGTATATGCAAAAAAAAAGGACTAAAGATGGGAAAGTTTGAGGTCTAGATCCCAAACCACATTAAAGAAAAAGCTGTCCAGAAGCTGGCTCCAGGTGGAAAAAGAAATGCACATATTCCCACTTACACATGGGAGGACCCTAAAGTGTCACTGAGATGCTTAAATGGTTCTGCTCCAGTGACTCCCTTTGTGAGAAATATGAAGGGTGCTTGGACTTCCTAATGCTGCAAGTCCCACGGGGCTCCCAGCACCTGCCTGGGCAGGAGCAGCCCTTGAGTCATCCTGACACACAGGATGCAACCACTGCCCCAGATCAAGGAAGAAGAAGTCCTTTAAATCTCTACCATATTCCCAGGAAAGCCTAAAAAACTTAGAGGCCCTTACTGATAACCATTCCGAGCAAAAAGCAAACTGCAAACGTCCAATCTGCAGCACTGAAAGAAATCAGGAAGATTTTACAGCTTAGTTAAACACCATTATACAAAACCACACAAGAACTGGTCTGACTACCAAGAATTGGCAGAAAGATCCATTTAAGTCAAAATAAATAAGCAAATACATAAATAAAGCAAAATAAATAAATAAGCACTTCAGTTGGTTCGGCAGCCCAGGAGCAGATGAAAGCCAGGAGCTGGCTCACCCTGAGGAGCTGACCTCCCACCCCTCTGGGGCTGGAGACTGAACAGGGATGGAATTCCTTCCTCTGGCTTCCAGCCCTGCCTGCTTTTCACTGGGCTTACCAGGCCATGGAGACACAAGCCCACATCCACTGCTGGTGCCCCGGCCCAACCTGGCCTGCGAGGCCAGAAGGAAGGAAATCCTCCTCAGACCCACTTGCCAGCCCCAGGCGAAGCACAGGAGCTGTGCAGGCTGCATCCACCACTGGCAAGCTCCTTGTGCTCACAGATAGGCCAGATAAAATCAAAATGCAATAATGAAAGGCCAAAACATGAAGCAAGGCAGCTCTGTGTGACAGGGCTGAGTGGCAGTCACAGGATCACACGGCCAAACCAGGGGAAAGGCTGAGTCCAAGTGAGCACAGGCTCCTGAAGCACAAGGGCAGCACATTTGGATTAGAGACAAGGACAAAATTGTTCCCTGGAACGGTGGGCAAGCCCTGGCACAGGGTGCCCAGAGCAGCTGTGGCTGCCCCTGGATCCCTGGCAGTGCCCAAGGCCAGGCTGGACATTGGGGCTGGGAGCAGCCTGGGACAGTGGGAGGTGTCCCTACCCCTGGCAGGGGTGGCACTGGATGATTTTTAAAGACCCTTCCAAGCCAAACCATTCTATGATTTTATGATTTGTGGTAATCTGTATTTACAAGTAAATTAAATCCCTACATCTGTTTTCCTTGATTACGCCCAATCTCTGTTCACAAGAATATAAAATGACAAATCTCACTCATTTCCCTAAAATGCTGTCAGTCACAGTTGCAACATGATTTTAAAATGCAAACTTGTACTATTCATAGGCAGGAAAGGAAAAATTGAAAAAGTTTAGCAGCTAAAAGTGATAAAAATAGTGAACCAGGTGTCTGTGCTGAGTAATTCAGGACAATACAACCCTTTGCTGATCATCCCCATCAGTTTAAGGAGCAACATCTGATTTCACACCTGCAGCAATCCCTCTACAAGGCAATGAGGAAAAGAAGTAGCAAAGATAAATAAATAAAATTAGCACAATTATCTCCAGCACACACTTTTGTTGAAGAGACAGGTGGGTTCCCACCTCCCAGGCAAGGATGGTTTGAGTGCCAGTGGAACAGGGAGCTGCTCTAGGAGCAGCCTGGATGATTCCCTGCATTCCTCCAATGCCCCTGGGCGTAGCTCTGACCCAGAAAGTCACCCACTCACACAGTTATCCCTGACTCCACCAAGCCAAGGGTACAGATTGCTGGGAGAGTTCATCATTCCAGGGAAAATGAGTGTTTCGGTGAGCTCAGGTCATCAGGCTGATTTAGCACCTCAGATACTCTTTAGAGCACTGTATTATGCAAACACTGTGCACATTTCAGTATCTGGACTTATGAAAAGGTGTTCCCTACCCCAGCAAGGGGAGGAAACGATTTGGGATGAAAAACCTTCTTGTGGGGAGTGGGAAGGAGAAGAGGTTGTGCCACAGGAGATAAATAACCAAATCTTTGTCAAATTACTGTTAAAAGGGACAAGACAAATAACGAGCAGAGTCAGGGATGAAAAAAACCTAAATTCTCTAAAAATACAGCCAACTCATGAATTTCCAGCTGCAGAGCAGCCCTTTCAAGTTGCAACTCTCAGTGCTTGTCGAGAAAGATGCTTCCTGCCTCGATCCCCCCCCAGAGCAGCACGGTCTAATGGAAGCCACATTTGATGTGCTCTGTGCTGCTCACCACAGAGTGGCTGAATTACCGGGTGCAGACCTCATCACACTCTTAAAAAGTAATTTGGAACCAGGGCTTTGATTTAGATTGGCTTTATCCTTTACTTTCAAAGTACAACTGGTAATAATGTAGTCTGTGAGTTTAACATTTGAAACAGGGGTTCCATTTACCTCTTTGTACTTACTGGAGGAAAATGACTGTAATTGAAATCTTTCTGCTGGAAATGAAGCCCTTCTAACATTCAAAGTGGTTGCTTGTCCTTCAGGCTTTTTATTTTAGCTGTCAAAACTGTAAACTGCCTTTCAGAGTAATGAGAGTCTTACAAGAGAGGATGAAATGAATGTACCCTGGATCTAGGTAGTGGGTGTTTTAATCTAATTTTCTAGCTAGAAATACAGCACTTCTCTCCCTTGGGCACTGCTGGGGACAGGAAAATTAAGCTTCGCTTCAGTTCAGCAATATCTATCAATGAACCTCAAACAAGGGACAGGGCTTTTCAAGGACAAAGCAAAACCTTTCAAGTCCTCCATTTTCATCCATAAGCTCCCTCAGATCCAGGCAGCAACACGTGAAGCCAGACTGCCCACTCACGCTGCCTCCCTCCACACATCTCCCACACTTTCTAGAATTTCACAGATTTTTCCAAGAGCTTGCCTTTTTTCTTTCCCCCTCAGATTAAACTGATTTCCTGGTGTCAGCAATATTATTCACATGAAGCCTTTGAATCTTAATTCCGGTGTAAATGCACTCAGACTGAATATGGGTATTGTGTCCAAGTGGCTCATGGCCAAGTGACCTTACATTAAATCTCTGAAAGGGTAAACATGAAAACTTTGGGGTTTATCCTGTAGGCTTCCTTTCAGTCTGTATTACAGAATGTTAGCAATTAACTTGGTAACAGACTCAAGATGAAGTTGTGTAAAGTTCCTACTTTAGTTAGTTTTACTATCTGATTATTTAATCACAACTAAAAATGTGCTGCTGGGAAAAGGTTTTATCGTGCTTGTCCACACAACTTAAAAAAACTGTTTGGATGACTTGAGCAAACTAACACACCAAAGTACATCAGATTAATCAATGTCTTTCTTGCCTGTTTCCAGTTCCAACATGTCCTTAGGATAAAAGGTGACCACTTTTCAGGCTTTGTGTTGCAGCCACAGATGCGTGACCACTTCCTGCAGTACAAACCAGCCACTGAGCAAGCAGGCAGATGACATGAATTAACTGATTAAGAGATGTCAGGGTGCCAGGTGAATGTGATGAGTTTGGAAGCTCCCAGAAGATCTGTGAGGGTTCAATCCCTGAAGCTCAGGCCAGTTCCATCAGCACACCTTGGTTCAGGTCTCTGTGTAGATAACCCAGCTGGGATGAGCAGCGTTCAAACACAATCAGTGGCAGGAAAGCACAGTGATGCCAAGAGAATAAAACAGGTTGACAACCTATATGGGAAGGAAGATTTTACAATACACAAGCTTCCTACAGAGTTACCTCTGACATGTATATAAACATGTATGTTTTATCAAAGTGGGGTCTTCAGACATCAGCATCTTCTGAAGTAAATCAAAAGAAAAAAAAAAGAAAGAAAATATTTGTGATGGCCAGAGGCAAGGACATCAACTTCAGCAAAGCCAGCCAGGCTGTAAAAATGTCAATGAACTTCTTTACAAGAGAATGAAGAGGGAGCAGTGCAATGTCAGCTCACACAGGAAGAGCAGCTCCAGTTCCGATTAACTGAGACACTGCACTGACAGGAGAGCACAGACTCAACCTCTCCCTAACCTAAAATGACCTCCCTTAAACAGAGATTATATAACACTTCCACATGAGGAGAGCAAACTTAAATTAATTTGGTTTTCACAGGCTGCTGCCAGAAGAGACATCACTGTCCTCTCTGCTCATCCAGGTACCCCCTACAGGGCAGTACCCTCGCGCTGAACTGGGACACACTGACCTGCCTGGAAACAAAGCCAGCACAAAAACGGGATGAAACCAGCACAGGTGGAGGTTGGATCACCTCCCCACGTGGCTGCGCAGGCACCGCTGCCGACAACGCCTCGCTGGGCGCGGGAGCTCCGCTCCTGCAGCAGCCCACACTTGTGTCAGCTGAAGGGGAGAAACTGCATCTCCAAGTGAGATGTTAAATCCGTTTAGACAAACTGCTGTAAAAAGCTGGTTTGAGAATTTCAAAGGTTCTTCAGCTTAGCTCACATAAACCCAATTCCTAAGGCCTTGACAACACAGAGGAGTAGCAGAAGAATTTGACCTGATTTTTTAAGCCAGTGGGGTTACACTATTGCAGAAACACTTGTTTCATGGAGTGTGTACCCAGCGTGTCCAGCCAGAGAACTGCACCAGTTTAATAAATTCAGCGTCAATTCACACCTAAGCCACACTCGCACAACTTTCACAGGCAGACAAGACTGGAAGCTAAAGCAGAACCAGCCAAGCCCCAACTGCAACAAGAATATTGACACAAAATCCTGTGTTCAGCAAGGGGGTACAGCCCTGCCATGTAGCCAAACCCAAAATTTCTCAGAAGCCTTCCATTAGGAAACCCCCACTTCAACACAAAGGGATAACAGTCTCTTATCACACAGGAAATCCAGTAAAAGACCAGGCATTCACTTCAGTTTTTGCCTTCCTACGTGTGTGCATTATGGTTTGGGGCTTGCTTTCCCCCCAGCAGATGAACAGACTTGGCACCTTCCCTGGTGGATCGGAAGAAAGTCTTTTAAGGCACAAGTAACTGTAAGCATACAGATTAAATGGGTTTCCTGGATTTCATCCATGTTCAAATTTCCCAGGTTGTAGATCTCAAAAATATCTGTCTCTGACAAAACTGGTATGACAGGTTATGTAACACTCCACAGAATCACCCGGTGACAGCAGAGCAGGAACATTATCTGCTCTGCTCAGGGACTCCAGGGCTTTCTGGATCAACTGCAAGGGGTGGCAAAAAAAAAAAGGAACTGAATCACAAAATGTAAAGGAAAAAGAAATCCCCATGCGTTTTAAATAGCCAACCTCACCCACCGGTGATTTCCTTAGACTATTTCCAGGAAGTTCCATATGCTAAATATGCTGAGGCGATTTGTTTTAATATATAGGTTTATAGGTCTGATGTAACTTTAGAGAACACAGAATTATTGCAGAGAAACAGCAAGGAGATAATAACTGCCTAATACAATGGATTTTGCAGCCTTTTTAAGACTGCCCAAAACAAACGAAATGGAACAGTTACATCTGAGACTGTTAAATATATGCTATTTGCAGCCTGGGATAAATGATAGGACAATCTTGTTAAATGAAATATATATGCTTCTTGTTAAATGAAATATATACGCTTTCACTGAGTGCAGTATAACTTGAGGCACAAAGGCAAGAAATAAATCAATGTGGGAATATTTGCCAGAATAGAAAATTTCAGACTAACAGCACATGCATGGGTTTTCCCTCTGCTCTAAGAACAGCAAGTTGCTAACTGCTCGAGGATGTTTAGGGAACAGATAGAGAGGCTGCTTAGTATTTTCATAAAAAGTTGTCTTGCTCTTTTCCCTATTTTCCTGGGTTAAGGAAACAGCAAAGCTACATCACATTCTGCCTGCATCCCAGCACTGCCGGCAACCAGATCAGCCTCTAACCTGGGGCAGGAAACCCTCCAGGAGATCTCCAGTGAAAATGCATCACTGTTAAGCAGGTCCCTGCTGCAGTCTTGGTCCATCCTCTCTCCCCAGCCCCATTTCTCTGCTTCCCCCAGGCATCTGGGTACCAAGGCACAGGCGAGATAAAGTGGAAGCTGAGTGTAAGAGGGAAATCCCATAGAAAACACTCTGTTCTGTGCAATGGGAAATACAGCAAACTCCACAGTAAACCCCCCACCAAAGCGTCTTAGAATACATCTCACTACTTTTTGATCAATAAAACTTCTTTCTGCCAGTAATAATTATGACAATTAAATACTTAGCAACTAAAGGAGAAGAAAAGAACTGACCTCCCTGCAGAAGCAGGTCACAACTCATAATGGGCTCCACAGAACAAGAAATATTCCTCCCTTTCAAGCTCCACATGAGGAAGACAAAAGCATCTCTACCACCTCTATTTTTATTTTTTTTCCCCCGACATGGCACTGGGGAAACGAGATCTCAGCTTTTCTCTTCCACCTGCACCGTGCTGAAGTTGCTGCCACATCTGCAGCCCTGCTCCAGCTTTGGGCACAGCCTTATCTGTGGAGCCCCAGGAAAGCCGATTCCCGGTGACACTTCCAGGGGCATTGCCAGGGGAAGGGGAGCAGCTGAGCCCCAGCAGTGCCCGGGGAAGGGCTGCAGCAGGGGCTGTACTTACCTTCTCGGCATGCTTGAACTTGACGTAGAACCAACTCGACTTGATCATTGTCTCACCTCCTGCCCTCCTTCAGCGCCAAAAAAGCGACCCGAACCTATCCTGCTGACGAGCAGCGTGCCGGCGCTTTTCCCGTCAGAGCCGGCGCTCTTGCGAGCGGAGCACAGCGCTCAGGTGAGGCAGGAGAGCCGAAGGCACGGCCGGGAAGGCGCTGTGCCCCCGGAGCTCCGCGTGTCCCCCCGCCCGTGCGCCCCTGCCCCGCCGCGATGCCGAGCGCTCCGCTCCCGGCAGCTCCGCTGCTCACGGGGACTTCACTGCCTTCATCACAAATGGCACATGTCAGTAAAGCCAGGAGGCTGGCTCCGGCGCTGGCAGCCGCCCAGGACCATGACCTCCCCCAGTGGGATGAATAATGAATTCCAGCACTTCCCTCCAGACACAGATTAACACCTGGCTAAACATTATTCTGACAATGAGCTTGTCCATTGCGAGAGCCCCGCACCCGCGTTAACCCCTCGCTCGCCCACCAGGCAGGGCGGGGATGCTTTGGAGGCTGTCCCGCGATACCCTCCCCCCATCGAAAGCAAGATTACAGGACTATATATAGTTTAGAAACAAGAAAGCCTCTTAAGCATAAAGCAAATATCTCCTTTCCGATTCTGCAGTAACGCTGCCGTGGAACCAGAGCAAGTCCTCAAGAGCCAGACTGGATCCCCCTTTCTCAGCTCCCCCTCTACAAACACCCTTGGTAAGCTGTGATGCTGTCAGGCTCATGTTTTAAAATAACATCTGTAAAGACATCTGTGAGGAAAAAAAACCTAAACAAAACCCAACAGAACAACCACCGCTACCAATATGAAACTAATGCATAAAAAATCCCGGGAAGTCACTGGTCAGATTGTTTGTTCTTCTGTCTGTTCAGAGACACTGCCCAACTCCCTGGCTCTGCTTTAAGGAGACACACTGATCTGGCTGCAATCTCCCAGCTCTGTGCATGCCACGGAGGAATGAATATCAAGTTTCAAACTAAAGGATGGAATACAATCAGCCTCCTGTGTTTCTGCTGTACACAGCCAGAGCTATCTGGCCCAGCATCTTGTGCCCAAACACTTCACGATGCACAAGCAATGTCAGGAATCTCTAGTCCAAAGATGTGCCCTCAGTAACACATGTAATAACACAGATGGACATGAATTTGTCACATGGGTACCCGAACCTCTTTATATTTCCATACAATGATGAGTGAGGTTCAGAATTTCATTACAGAAAAAAAAAGTCACCTCATTTTTTAAACAGCTGTCTGGTTATTTAAGTGGGAATCTCACATTATCCTATTCCAACAAAAGAGAGTAATTTGCTTCTCATCATCTTCACATCATGACTTTACAGATTTTTCTTGTCTCCCTTATATCACACCTTTTGGGGACTAGAGACTCCCAGACTATTAAATTTCTCCTTGTAGAGAGGCTGTGCATGTCTCCAGAGATCCTTTTCATTACTCTCTGTACCTTTTCTAGGTCTAGGTATCTTTTCCATGGGCAGAGTGAGATGGAATAAATACCTTTACCACTGACTTACCATCTCCTACTACATGTGCACACAGAAGATAGAAAGCAGATGAAACAGACCCTGAAACCTAGTTCATCAATATTACTCACCTAAAAAGTACTCTCAATGCTGATAACAGTGTGAGTGCATTATCTGAAAGGGGTGGCTGTGACAATCTGGCTCCTCGTTCACCTGCCAATAGAGGTTTTTAGAACTTTCCATAAACGACGACTTACACGGGGATCCAAACACCAATATTGACCAGTAATGGTCACTGCATCTGGGTGGAGCTGAGGCTGCTCAGTCCTGCTCTGCCCTGAGACCCCTTCCCTGCTCAGCCACACTGAGCGTCAGGTGCCTGCTCTTCCCTGCTCAGACAGGGAACTGGGATGAAGCCCTTTCCAAGCCCCCTCACTGCAGTCAGCTGGGCTGGTTCAAATCATGGCCATGCATGGCCGGAGGTGGCAGAAATGACTTTCCATTGATGCCACAGAAAAATATTCCCACTCTCCCTGTAATTCTGCATTCCTGTAGGACAATTAACCTATGCTAAAAAGGGTGATAAAACACCCCAACCGTTCTAACTGGAAACGTCAAAAATGGGTGAGAAAGTCTCCTATAAGGAGCAACATAAAAATAAAATTAAACCGCTGGTTTTTATCAGCACCTTCTATTTTCTGCACCTAAAAAGCTGGTTTTTGAAGTAGCAAATGAATAGACGGGACAGATCTGGCTGTGGATTTGATTGAGATCAGGTCAGTGCAAGAGCCTCGCTTCCTCCCCAGCTGCTGCTGGTGCTCCGGTCGCTGGCCCGTTCCCTGCAGCCTGCCAGGACTCGCCGCAGACAGCGGGCACAGCGGGCACAGCGGGGACAGCGGGGACAGCGGGGACAGCGGGCACAGCGGCACAGCGGGGACAGCGGGGACAGCGGGGACAGCGGGGACAGTGGGCACAGCGGGCACAGCGGCACAGCGGGGACAGCGGGCACAGCGGGGACAGCGGGGACAGCGGGCACAGCGGGCACAGCGGGGACAGCGGGCACAGCGGGGACAGCGGGGACAGCGGGGACAGCGGGGACAGTGGGCACAGCGGGCACAGCGGGCACAGCGGGGACAGTGGGGACAGCGGGGACAGTGGGCACAGCGGCACAGCGGGGACAGCGGCACAGCGGGGACAGTGGGCACAGCGGGGACAGCGGCACAGCGGGCACAGCGGGGACAGCGGGGACAGGGGCACAGCGGCACAGCGGGCACAGCGGGCACAGCGGGCACAGCGGCACAGCGGGGACAGCGGGGACAGCGGGGACAGTGGGCACCAGCGGGGGACAGCGGGGACAGTGGGCACAGGGGGACAGCGGGCACAGCGGGGACAGCGGCACAGCGGGGACAGCGGGACAGTGGGCACAGCGGGCACAGCGGGGACAGCGGGGACAGTGGGCACAGCGGGCACAGCGGGGACAGCGGGCACAGCGGGGACAGCGGGGACAGGGGCACAGCGGGCACAGCGGGCACAGCGGGCACAGCGGGGACAGCGGGGACAGGGGCACAGCGGGCACAGCGGCACAGCGGGGACAGCGGGGACAGCGGGCACAGCGGCACAGCGGCACAGTGGGGACAGGGGCACAGCGGGCACAGCGGCACAGCGGGCACAGTGGGCACAGCGGGCACAGCGGGGACAGCGGGGACAGGGGCACAGCGGGCACAGCGGCACAGCGGGCACAGCGGCACAGCGGGGACAGCGGCACAGCGGCACAGTGGGGACAGGGGCACAGCGGGCACAGCGGGCACAGCGGCACAGCGGCACAGTGGGGACAGGGGCACAGCGGGCACAGCGGGCACAGCGGCACAGCGGCACAGTGGGGACAGGGGCACAGCGGGCACAGCGGCACAGCGGCGCTGGCAGGGGCAGGGGCAGGGACAGGGACAGGGACAGGGGCAGGGCTCGCCCCGAGCCGCCCCGCACCGACACCGCGCTCTCGTTCCACTGACGGGGGAACTGCTGCCCGCACCGCCCCGATCCCCGAGGGGCAGAGCAGAGGCCGCAGCCAGCGCGGAGGCGAGAGCCGACACCGCGTACCAAGCACAAACAGCTGTGGCTCACAGCAATTACCACCAGGCCCTGGATGTTTTCCACTGGTTCATTAGCATCTGGCAGGACCTAAAGTTCCAGGGTCACAAAACACAGAGCTATTATTTTATTTCAGGAAAATGCACAGCGACATCCCTCGAGAGCTGTCCTTTTGTAATCAAAGGACAAGCGCAGCGCAGGGAATGGAGATGCGGAATTTCCAGCCATCACATCCCCCAGCCGGGCGGGGACGAGCCCATCACGCCACAGATTGCTCATTTTGTGTCGCGCTGTTGAAAGCCCCCACATCAGCATCCACAAAGAGCCCCTGGCAGCACCGGCAGAGCCTGGTGACTCCTTACAGCACTGACAGCTGTGTGGGTTTGCACACACACACAAAGTACACACCGGCTTAAGTTTTCAACACTTCATTCATCTTTGCAGTAGAACAAAATACACCATTTGTTTTCAAACCTACAGCATCAGCACTTTCTCTGAAGTGTATTTGGCTCTCCTGTTCTCTAGAGCTATAGTCTATGTGCTGCATGACACAACAGCTTCACTCCAATTCACTTCCTGGGGACCTGCTGCCAGACAAACACCTCATCAGATAGGGATCCATCCCTGAAAGTGCTGCACTGACCTCCAAAACCCTGTTAGCCCACATCTTCTCTTTCAATCACCCATCAATAACATGAAATAACATACTGTTCCTGAGTTTGCACAGCCAGAATTCCAACTTGCTTTTCTATGAGCCCAAAAAGGGAACCATGCTTTGGCAGAATATTCACAATTCTCCCAGAATAATCACACTTTGATTATTCAGCAGGTTTTGCCATACTCTAATAAACCATTTAAACTGCGAGACAGTGTAGAAAGGAATTGAAATAACCTCCTTTTTAACAGACCATTGGTTCTAAGCCTTTTAATACACCCTAATGTATATTTAGATATCGATCCACGTTCATTTCAATTATTCCCCATGACAAAGCTGATCACATAGTAATGCAATGTGCAGTGTAACACCGAGTCCTGAGTTGGCTTTTAAAGGCTTAAAAACCTCCTCCTCTTCTCTCTGGCTTCAGGTTTGTTGGTAAGTCAGACTAACATCTTGGTGCCACATGGGAGGGGGGAAGGAGCAAACCAGGCACTATTTCCCCTATTTTCACTATTTCCCGAGGCAGCAGAAATGCCTTGAAGAACCCACTTGCACAGCAAAGCCAGTCCTGGAGGAAGCTGAAGAACCCTGACCCTTATGCCCAGCAAAACCAACTGTGTGTGTGCAGGGGGACTAAAGCTAAAGCAAGATGGTGCATTTGCAGCAGGGACTACATCCAAGATGAATTACAGCCATTCCTGTGTTCTTGGCACTACGAGAGCAGAAAATCATCTCCCTCCCTATTACCATAATAGCTTTCACACTTCTCAACCAGCAGAGTGAAGTGTGGGGATGCGGAAAGAAATAGCACATAAACAACAAGCAGAAAGTTTAGATAAATAGGAAGATCCCATCTCCAGAAAATGTTTACAGCAATTTTTATAATTAGCCTGGGGGGGGGAGGGGGGAGAAGAAAGAAAAGGCAATTTGAAATAAGTATAAATAAAAAGGATTTTGAAATGTTTTCCACAGTTCAGAATGGCTCCTAATGTAGCAGCCAAAGCAGGGATCCCTGGGAGATTAAATGAAGCTGAGAACAAAGCTTGTGGGATCTGCAAGCCTACTAAGAGAGAAAGTTTTCCTGAAATTCAGAGGACTGTAGAATAACTTGGATTCTGCAAATGAAGTACAAGTGCTGAAGCTCCTGCCTGCCTTCCAACATGCCCAGCACTCCCCCAGCTCTAAACGAGCAAATAGCTAGCTCACTTCCAAGCACCCAGATTCCACAGGAGCCTTTCTGCTTCAGGAGTACACCAGCTTTGTAATCCAACACTTTACATCCTAGAAGGCTTCCCAGGTCAGGGGCAGTGAGGAGAGGGTCAGAGTGCCCAAACTCAAACAAATCAATGGCTGCATCTCAGAACCAACAGAACAAAGGAGGTGTCCGCAGCCTCCCGAGGCCGGTGCTGCCAGACCTTTGTGGGTCACAGGGAGGTCCACAGGGAACTCCCATCTTCCAGGCTAATAGAAAGCACTGTGGGATTTGCAGTCTTGTTATTAACATGGTAACGATCCCATCTTGTACCTCAGGACCCTGCTCGCCCATCAACACCATCTGCTCCTTCATCTTGAGTGCTGCCGACTAATCCCATCATGAACATGCTGCTGTCAATTCGGGCTTCTGTGCATGTCTGCAAAGAAACTCTCCAGGTCACTGGTTTGAACCCAGTGTGGGCTGGCAGGATGCAAGAGCTCTCATGCCTTCACCCTACTGAGAGCAGGCACAGGATGGGCTGCACCCCGTGTCTGGTGGTCCTGGAACTGGCACCATTTCAGCCCAGGAGACCAACACCACCACCACCAGAGTCACCCCTTACAGAAAGATTTTATTTTTTTTTCCAGCGACTAAGAAGTACAAGTGACATTCTCCCTGGCAGCTCTAAGCCCTGTCAGGTCTGTCAGTGCTGTAAGGTCTGACAGCTGCCTTTCCCTTGGAATAGGATAAAGCCTAGTAAGTCAGGCTACCTGACTCAAAGAGAAAGAGTACAGATTAATGTGAGAAAACCAGGCTGAAGTACTTTATCTCTCCCAGCAAAGTGCCAGTTTGTAATGAATTACAGTCAGGGGTAACCCAGCTGCGGCACATGCTCGGCTTTCCAGGTGGAATTATGGCGACGAGGCACAACCACAGAACCCTGAAGGATTCAAAGACACCTCGAGGCAGTCCACAGAGGCCAAGAAACAGACGTTCACTAGTGGTTTACAACCTGCAAGAGACAGACTCAGACAGAAGCAGGACAGCCCATGAGCCTGGCACACAAGAGCTGGGCTCATGATGGCTCACAATCTGCTACTTGTGCCACACTGAGTTAGCTCAGGGTGCAGTAAGGAGAGCTGCTGATGGTATATGATATATATGTAACCGTGCCAGGAAGTCACGTGTGACTCTCTGCAGCAGTGGCAGGCAAAGGTGGCTTCAAATGTCTTTTTGACCTCTCTGAAAAAAGGAAGTGCAGTGCTATAATCTGTAATTTAAAAAACAACAGTAATTGCCAGCTGGACAAAATGGCTTACAATATTAAAAGATCAAATGATGCTTTTGTAATCCTACACAATGGTTCTGCATTTTGTTCCCTGGCTTTCTGGTTTCAAGAGCTCCAGCACTCTTTGGACAGGGGTTTAATACCTTGAGAAAAAAAAGTCACTTCTGAGACTACACCAGTACTCAAAAGTGTTTGAAATGACACGATTCTCAAATGCAGAAAGCAGGGATTTCTGTGACACTCCATCATTCCCTCCTACTGAACACAGCTCTGCAGCACACTACAGAGCTGTGAGTATGGATCTCCCTCATTTACACATGGAACAGGGACGAGGGAGCAATACATCCAGTGAGGAAGGGAGGGAGCAGAGGAATCCCTGAAAAAACAGGACCTTCCTTTGCAAGCAATGTACGTATTTACACTGAAGCACTAATACAAGTTCCCTTTGAACATAAAAAGGGATTAGATGGCAGGGCACTAATGCTCACAGCTAAATCAAGTTCTGTTCAGCAAAATGTTTGACACTAAAAACCGCCAGCAGCACAGATAAGGCTGCAGTGCCAACAGCTTCTGCACCAGCCATGGACACAGGGCAATTTACACCTCAGCAATGAGTGCTGTAACCTATTTAACACCCACCAAGGCACGAGGCTGGGCACAAGGACAGTGACCAAGGACCAAGGAAGGAGCTACACGGAGCTCTGGGGTCCCTGCAGCCATGTCCAGCACCGAGCAGGTCTCAGATCCCAACCCCAGCTGCCCTGGGCAGCCCATCATGTCCTCACCACAAGCACAACAACCTATAAACCCAAGGCCACCTTTGGCATGATTCGAAATTCCTCTTGTGTCACACAAAACAGGAGATCTAGCATACTGCAGGAAGGCAGAGCAAAGAAACTTTCAGCCAGGATCTCCCCAGACACAGGGCTACACATCCCAGGCCCCCAGCACAAAACCCCCTGAAAGGTCCTCACTGAGGCGGGGCAGGTGCGGCACCGGTGTCTCTGGGAAGCTCCAAAGGTTCCCATACACCAGGCTGCTGGGATCAGCTCTCAGGATGGTCTCTGTACTCACCAAGCAGAAAAAACACCCTGACAGAGGCAGCCTGGAGCCCACAGCCAGAGCACACATGTTCATGCATGTGCATGGACACCCAGCCAAAACACAGCCAGGCCATTGGGACCCACACTGTCCCTTCTTTTTCAATATAATTCTAATTCTTGTGAAGTTTTTCTTTAAAAATGAGGTTTTGTTCTTTAATATTCATTGACTTCTAGTTTCCTTCCCACACACAAGGCATTATTTACTCTACAGTGGCTCGGTGCATCAATTATGGTAATAGTTTGTGAATAACATTTGCATTATGGGAAAATGAGCCTGGTTATTTAGCACTAGCTGAACCATCCCTCTGGAAAATTGTCACAAACATACGTATCATATGCCTCCACTTAAACAGATCTCTAATTACACTAGTTTATTAAAAAGAGCCAGCAGTTTTTTTCTCTCTCTCTGGTTCTTTTTTCTAAATCTTCTTTCTGAGAGCAGACAAACACCTGCAGAGCCTTTTCCTTACTCAGACAGCCAAAGGTAAAAGCTAATGACTGCTGCTACCATGTCCTCTTATTTTACCCTGAGATGTTAGGGGTGAAAAGCATCTTCTACATTAGTTTAATGCAGAAAGTGTGGCTCAGTAATTGTGGCATTTGATTAATGCTCCGTTTCAGTCCCTACGGCTAAATTCCAGGCTCAGTTCAACTACTGTAAATTCTGATTAACATCTGTATTACATCAGCACCCAGGGTTTATATTCCACAAGCAGGACTGCCTAGGCACTGAGCACGGAGATCACCACAGTCTGTACTTCCTCCAGAGCAACTGCTCTGCTCCTTGGTGAGTTTAAAGTAGCAAATAAGGCATTACACCTTGTGTAATGTGTCTATGAGCACCTACCTAAAAAAAGCCTGTCAACTTTTTTAAGCAGTTGACAAAGGTAAGAAATATTGCAACAGGGGCCGTTCAAAAAAACCCACAAAAGCACCCCAGAAAAATGAGCAGCTTTGTGCATTGAGGACGTGTAGTACCCAAATTCACGGCATTTCTAACACTCAGCCTGCAAAATTCTTGCAA
The DNA here is from genome assembly GCF_000738735.6 of Corvus cornix cornix. Classification (NCBI taxonomy): domain Eukaryota; kingdom Metazoa; phylum Chordata; class Aves; order Passeriformes; family Corvidae; genus Corvus; species Corvus cornix. The sequence continues at coordinate 1,894,624 of NC_046348.1, forward strand.
ATGAGCAGTTATGTTAGTGCATAGCACCTGTTGGCTTGCTTTTGCAGTGCCCACTGTCAGCTCAGGTGTATTTGGAGAAGTTAATCAAGGCTTCAGGCTTTCTTAGAGCACCAGGGCTTTCCACAGAGCACCAATTCTGTCCTTATCCATAAGAAATGCACAGAACTGCCCCTTTGCATGGAAAGGGAGAGCAACACAGCCAGAATGATCCCAGCAAAGGTACTTGGCTTCGAAGGTCACAAACTGTAATGTGGGCAAGAGAAGCTGTTGATGGCATCAGATCTCCACAGGCAATCCCACAATCAGAACTGAACTTTCATAGCGAGAGTACGCTACAAAGAGACATAAAACAAGCAAAATGGAAGTGGGAAGAGAGTGGCACAGAGAGTAACACAGTGGTACATGAGATGATGCATCCTGAGCTGCACATAAATGAGCTGGCACTGCTGTGTGCCAGCAGCTCCTCCCCAGGCTGCTGGGCAGATAAGATAGTAGTTATTTATCATAGTTCTTTCATAGCCCATGACTTGGTGATGTCAAGCAAATTCCAAAGTTTCCAGCCAAGAAATCATCCTAATGAGCCATTTCAAAAAGCAGTCAGAGATTCCATAGGCTGTTGACACTGAACTGCAGCCCTGTGATTCAGCCAGATGTGAAAACAAAATAACAATTCTGGACAAGCTTTAGTTTGCTCTACCTCTGTAACACCTTCCCCCTGTGCTCCATGGAAGGTACACAAGCAATACCAAACCCCCTTTATACCCAGCACAGCACACCAAGTGTTCTTTCTCCTCTAGTGGCAAAATTGAAACTGGTCTTACTCTGTACCAGCACACGGTGAGTGCATTTGGAAGTTGCTTTAATGCCCATATTTCCAGCTCTGGTACTAAAATCTCCACATCAGTAGCTCCAGCAGTGGCACAGTGGCACCAAGTGCAGTGTGCTGCACCTCACACACAGGCGTTCCCAAGATAGGTGAGGATGGAGGTATAAAGCAGAAATTAGTTATTCCTGTGATACACTTGAAATTTAAGTATTGGCTTGTGTTGAAGCTCTTGATCTAACAAAGTACCATTATAAAATGCACAATCAAGCCCAAAAGCTCACCCCCATCCTACCTAGGCAATGCTACACTCACCAAGCAATACCAAATCCCAAATACCAAATTCCCTCTGCTCTGGCCAACTGAATAGCACAGCACCATGTGTGCCACAGGGTTCAAAAGCAGTGCTTTGTGTCCTGCCTCAGCAGGAAAGGTGTGCTTGTTTAAACAGCAAAGGGAACAGGCTGGCAGCGCTTGACAAGTCTGGATCAAAGTGTCTGCAAATAGAATGGCAAAGGTCAGACTGATGCTGCGAGCTGGCACTGCAGCCATGTGCCACGAGCTCTGTCACTGCTGGAAAAACTTTCAGCTCTTGTCTTCGACACTCTCCCCTGCTACACGTTTATCTTCCCCATCCTAAGAGAGGAAAGATTAAAACAGACATGCAAAAAGGATGAGGAAAAGAAAACTGCAGAATAGTCCCCTCCCTCATTTTAATTATTGATGCAGACAGCCTAAGCAATCTGTAAGCCATATACATAATGTATTTACTTGAAAATCCCAGCAAATCCACACGGTATTACAGAACAAACTACAAGCTGATCTGGGAGCACTGTCTTAAGAACTGGGTAAGCTGTCTCCATGTACTCAAAAATCTGTTTGACAAACGGAAAGATTAGATTAATGTTAATAATGCTAACGTGCTCAGCAGCACTCTCTGCCCCAGCAACAGGGTTTGGGTGCCCGGGGTCTTGTCTTTCATCCACACCAGATCAGTCTTTGCTGCAAACACTGCTTGTTTAGAATGACAAAGGCAAGACTGGCTCACATTCTTGAAGCCCCCCCGATTTGATTATACACCCCATCAGTAATGTTTAGGGATCAGCCAGAAAGCAGCAGATGTTTTACATAGCAAAAGACCATGTTAAAAAAAAAAAAAAAAAAAATCACTTCTTGAAACAGCTGCTTCTAGATTTGGGGCTGAGGCGGGTAGATGGGGTAAAAGGGACATGGGGGCAAAGAATCAGACTTCAGCCTGATTTTGGTGAGAGATGCTGTGTCCCCCTCTGCTCTGTCACTGACTGGACCCACCTGGACAAGAACCACATTCATTAAAAGTAACACTCCCTGCAGAGCTGAACAGACAGTGTAAGCAGCAGAAGGCAGCACAGCTTACTACAGCATGAAAATGCAGAATCTGTAGCTCATTGAGCCATTCATTGTTTTAATTCCTGAGTTTCATCTCACTCCATAAGCGACTCTGGACAGCCAAGGCTTTCTGCCATCTACACTGAACATCACTCCACGAGCTTGTGTGCCACAGCAGTGAGGAGGGCAGAGGATGGGCGCTGACACTGCCACCCCACAGCTCCAGGAGGGGACACCTCAGTGAGCCTAAGGCCAGACTGAGCCCTGCAGGTCCCGCTGAGCCCCGTCACCACCTCCTCGTGGCCCAGATGCTGCGAGACCCCTGTGGCACAGCAGAGCCTGTTTGCAATTTTCTTCTCAACCACCAGTACGAAAACACAAACCTTCAGACAAACGGATCCTTCACTTCCTCCTTGCTGCTTTTAGTGGTTTCTTTAATCTTTTAAGCTTCTGGGTCTAATCCAGCAGCTGCCATCAAAAGTACTTATACAACTGCAGGGGAGGGAGGAGGGAAGGAATGGGATACACCAAATCATGAAATACATTTGCTGAGCAGCCTCTTTGTTCTGACCACAAGTGAGTGCCTTTGGAAGGTATCTGTTCACAGCCCAAACACATTTATGTACATCTACCTGTGATGTCCTCTACTGCCTTATGTATAAAAATATGCTTTAGAGAAATGCTACAAATGAATCAGATGACACATCTGAGCTGGCACGCAGCAGCACAGCGTGGGCAATGAAATGGGGGATCTCTACAGCAAGTAGCTCATGCATGAATATGCTACAGGCAGACAGCTCCCAAGATGACAAATGCTGCTCTTTTCTGAAACCTGAAAATATTTAGTGGTGTTCTTCGAGGAAGGCTCCTGGAGTCACTGAGCACGCAGTGAGTCTGTTCCCATTGCAACAACAGCAGAAAGCACATGTCAGACCTCCTGGCAGGAGAATTTAACACATGGTCTGACAGCAGAGAAAAAGTTCAAAATCCATAAACAAAGAGAATCAAAAATTGCTAAGAATTCATCATTAAAAAATGAACAGACAAACAAACACACCCAGAAGGACCCGTGTATTGAGCACCAGGATCTTGCAGTTTCTGCAGGATGCCAACAGTTGTATCTGTGCTAAACCCCACATTTAAAGGGGCTGGTTTGGAGGGCTGGAGAGGCACCAGGTGAACAAATTCGAGATACGGTTGTGTTTTTGTTCCTGGTGTTCCCAGGACACGGCACACACAGATGCTCTGTTCACGCTGTGAAGTAAATTTGCTGGTACATCCTTCTCTTCGAGCACAATCGCATCCCCCAGCATACTGACATCTACATTAAGTTTCTAAAAATAGCATGTCCTTCTTACATAAACATGTCATAAAGGAATTAGGTGACAGCTGACCAAAAGCATCCCTTTAAAAGGCAAACTTTGCTTGCACCAAATGCAAGCAACACTTATAAGCAGCCAAGCCTTTTTGTATTAATTGAAGACAGAGGAAAGCTTCTAGATAAAGTCCCAGTTTGCCTGGAAAGGAAAGGTATTTCCTCTACACACTGATTCAATTACTCCTATTCCCACTTATTTATAAGTCAACGAGTTTTCCAATGGATTTCTAGTCCAGGAAAAGATCCACCATAAGCAACCTTGCAGGTGCAGGTCCCACAGGAGCTCCGCTATTCCCACTGCGATGAAGAACTTTGTCTTTCAGGCAGAGGTACCATTCAGGCTTTAAAAACTCACCTAGAATTTTCTAGAAGAAAAGCTTCCAGAATTTCCAAAGTCTTTCTGTGCTACATGACAGCTATCCAAATACAAACCAGAGCCGTATTAACTTCTTGCATCTGCAGGCGTTCTGAATAATTCTTCAGTGTCTCAAAGCTTATCCCTCCTAGCAACAAGATGAACTTCACCAGAACCAAATCAGTAATGCACAGGAAAGTTAATATGCAAATGAGTCTGTGGGGGGAAAAAATAGTTTTAGCATAACCTGGCTAATCCCTAAACCTCAGGGAACTGAATTATATATGAATTATTAGATCAGAATCCTCTCTATGCCAGTGTAAAATACGTCAGGGAGGTACAGGGCACCAGGCTGCCAGGAGGTCCCTGTTGTAGGATGGAAAGAGAATTAATCCATCACTCCAGAGACGCACAACTGAGAAAGCCAACACCAACCATCCCTGACGCCAGCCAGGAGGGGCTTTGTGCCATTTGCTGTCGAGTCAGGCGGGGAAGCACAAACCTCAGCTGTTGGGGCTGGAGTCGCTGAGGCGCTGCCTGTGCCCCCGCTCCGCTCTGAAATCCTGGTTTGGCTCTCCATGACAGCTCACAGGGCTCCATTTCACCCTGGGGGTCCCCTGCAGATGTCCCTGGAGGTGCAGGGCCCCACGGGCACACTGGGCTGTCACCAGGGATGCCCGTGGCTCCCCGGGGAGCCTCCTGAGCGCGTTTTCCCTGGCAGCTGTCGCAGTGCAATTGAGCTCCGCATTAGAAGCCAGCACTATGCTGAGGACAACTGAGCGTTTGTAGGTTCAAGCAGTTCTCTGTTGATCCCAGTATCACACTCCCTGTTGCCAAGTAACAGGGCCGTGGCAGGATTTCCCCCCTGCAGATGCACAGCCTGCTGTGATGGCCAGGCAGACCCCACACCTCCTGCCCTGCTCCAGGTCGTGCTTAACTGTTCATTGAAATTTAAACAGCATCGACAAACAGACTGAGATCTCTCCTGGCTAAGGGGTATCTAGGCCACATTACTTGGAAAAACTGGTTTGCAAGCCCCTACAGAGAGAAATTAATTTACCTGTGTGTCCAACACGTAGGTCACCCTCCCCTGCCAGCACACCCCCGCAGACAGACTGGGACAGATGGCATCCTCCATTCTCCCTCCTGCTTTTGGTCTCCCAACCAGTACCCTCCTCCTCCTCCTCACTGCCATTTATACAGGACACAGGTACAGGACACAAATAATGAGCTACTAAGCCAACAGCTACACCATCATCTGAGGGCATGACCCCAAATGCTCAGTGTTAGGGTTAAATATCTCTCAGTGAAAGTAAAGCATGGAAAAAGGATTTTTTCCCATCCTCAATAAGTCACGCTGCCAGAGTTCCTGCCCACCTGCAGAATTTCCTACATTCTCCCCATTCCTGAAATTCAACAACATCGAGCTTGACTTGTGAATGGTGTTGGAGTTACCAGAATCAGGTTTTTGGATAAGCTAGACTTAAAATAACTGGACTTACAATAACTACACCTTTTAAAGTATCTTTGGAGCTTTGTTTCTCACATGTGCTATTCCTGCAAGTGTCAAAGCCTTCAGTGCTTGTACTGAGGCTTCCACTTCCCTCAGACTGTACAAACTCCGTGCCAAGGAACTAAACTTCTTTTTCATTGTAGCAGAGCAAATACCAGCCTTCAGCTGCAGGTTTTGTGCACTACTTTCTGATAAGCCCTCAGTAGTTCCTAGCTCTGGCCCAGGACAGCCAATGCAGCAGCAAGCTTTGCTATTATTTTTTCCATAGCAGAACACATTTTAGATCCAGAAAAACGGAATTCAGAAAAAGGACTGATGTGTTTCAATATCACTACTGGCATCCGAGTCTTCTTCAGCCACCCAGCACTGAAAAGCAGGAGGGCAAAGAGCTCCTCACAAATGACTCTTGTTTCCCCCCTGAATGTTTTTATTCATTGCCTTCACCAGTGTTGCAAAGCACATGGGAGAGATGGCCCAAAGGAATGGGACAACATCCCCACATAAGCTGCTGCTAATAAAAGTAGCGTTCAACAGTATTGCCACTCGCTGGTCACATTTTCCAAGGAGAAAGACAGGAAAAGAGGAACAGCATTATGTGTGCGTTCGGGCTGTGTGACGCGCAGCTTCACACAGACTCAGACAGAAGTCTGACAATCAGGCTCTTTGTTAAGCACAACATATTTTGTGTACATCTACACACTTGATCCACAGCACATCTTGTATTGAACCAACAAATTCTACCAGTTACCTGTGAAGTCCAAGATGAAAATTACTGAATTACAGCTCCCATTAAGAAAGAACTAACGAGTCCTCTTACACGTTACCCAGCAGGACCGCAGAGCTCAAGCTGAATCAAAAAGCAGCAAGGTAAATTACTGGAGACAAACTTTCAAGCTAAATTAAAGAAAATTAAACCCTTTTCTGATATAATTTCCTCCTTTTATCTCTCATTTTTATACAATTATGCACTGATGGATTTTAGCCAGATAAGAAAGATGATCCAGGTCAATGCTTCTCAACCCTTTCTCCACTGAAGGACCAAGCTGTTTTGGAGAGTGAAAAATAAAATCTGAGTCCATGTTATATTCCACATTCTTCCCCCAGCTGAGAAGAAAAGGCTGCTACTGGAGCACCTATTGTTTCTTTAAACAGAACCATATTGCTTTATTTATGTAATAACAACCTTAGTGTTATAAATCGGTGTATTTTCATTAGGCACCACTAGCAAGCAAAGGCACATAGCAACATTTCTTCAGAAACGTGTCCAAGTGCACAGGGGTGAGGGTGTTTACACTCTTTTTAATTAGTTCTTTTGTGGAGCCTCTTTGTTGGCTTAGAAACACTAGTTTGAACTAGTTTGAACAAAGCTACTCTAGTAGAAAACAGACCAGAAACTCCTTCGTTATAGTCATGCTTAAGTTTCCCCAGCTCTAAGACTTTATTTTACTCCACTTTTGTTTAATTGTCTGCTTTGACCATTAATGTTTGCTGTGCTCTGAAATGCCCAGACAGCAAAGCCTGATTTCGGGCAGCTGCAGATTCCCATCAGCCTGGCCCAGGTGACTCCCTCAGACACCCCAGGACACAGCTGGAGGATGGAAAAACAGAACACGCAGGCTCTCAAAGGAATGGATCTTCTATCCCAGTTTTCACTGTCTAAATGGTCTCTACAAATGGCTGGTGAATCATGACTTTGGTTTCCATTTGGAGCAGAAAGGGAAGCAGCACCTTCAGGACCCCGTGCAGCTCAGGGCCCGATTTCTGCTCCTCGCACCCCCGGCCATCACACACAGGGAGAGATGCAGGAACAGGATTGCTGGTCCCAGCACAAGCAGCTGGGGCTCCTAAAGAAGATTCAGGGGCCAGAAAAGCAGGAGGAGGCCATATGAATCCGTTCCATTAGCTCAGCATGCCCTACAGGAAGAACGGGGGGTGATCCCTCAGACTCCTGTTAGCAAGGTAAGTGAACACACATGGCCCCTCCAGCAGCTTGAGCTGTGGCTCCCCACAGGCCAGAGCAGGGCATGGGGATTTGCTTGTACAGCTCTGCCTGTGCAAAATCTGTGCCGTTCACACTGTCTGGTGAGTGCTTTTCCTCTGGGAAAAGTGTAACATATTCCCTGGAAGATTTGGATGGCTGCCTCGAAATGATTGTGGGTTTG